>NW_026138209.1:0-331349 GCF_025592945.1 Manacus candei | reverse complement strand
ACAGAACTGCAACCACCAGGTCCAGGGATGGGGAGGAGATGGAGGGGGGCTTCAGGTAGGCAAATGTGGCAGTGCTGACAAACAGGGAGACCACAGCCAGGTGAGGGAGGCAGGTGGAAAAGGCTTTGTGCCGTCCCTGCTGAGAGGGGATCCTCAGCACAGCCCTGAAGATCTGCACATAGGAGAAAACAATGAAAATGAAACAACCAACTGATGAACTGGCAGTAATCACAAGAATGCCAGTTTCCCTGAGGTAGCCTGAGTGAGAGCAGGAGAGCTTGAGGATGGCAGGGATTTCACAGAAGAACTGGCCCAGGGCATTGCCCTGGCACAGGGGCAGGGAAAATGCATTGGCTGTGTGCAGCAGAGCATTGAGAAATGCAGTGGCCCAGGCAGCTGCTGCCATGTGGGCACAAGCTCTGCTGCCCAGGAGGGTCCCGTAGTGCAGGGGTTTGCAGATGGCAACGTAGCGGTCGTAGCACATGATGGTGAGGAGGAAATACTCTGCTGAGACGAAGAACAGAAACAAAAAGGCCTGTGCAGCACATCCCATGTAGGAGATGGTTGTGGTGTTATGGAGGGAATTGTGCATGGCTTTGGGGACAGTGGTGCAGATGCAGCCCAGGTCTGTGAGGGAGAGGTTGAGCAGGAAGAAGCCCATGGGGGTGTGCAGGTGGTGGTCACAGGCTACGGCGCTGAGGATGAGGCCGTTGGCCAGGAGGGCAGCCAGGGAGATGGCCAGGAAGAGCCAGAAGTGCAGGAGCTGCAGCTCCCTCCTGTCTGCAAATGCCAGGAGGAGGAACTGGGTGAGGGAGCTGCTGTTGGACATTTGCTGCTTCTTAGCACGGGGTCTGCTCAGCAAAGGAAGCCACAAGGAAAAGTTTGGACAGACACCTCTGACAATATCACTCCAGATTTCAATACAATTAATTTAAGGATTAAATCATTTTTTTCTCTCTAATAGTTGCTGGCAGAGGGCTGTGTGTGGCAGGAGCTCTTGCCATGTGCTGCCAAGCATTTCAACGTGTTTCCAGGCCAGCACTGCAGTTGTGCTGGACACAGCAGGACAGGAACCCTCCTGCAGAGAAGCCAAGGGCTGGGACAGGAGAGGGCCCACCCCCAAGGGAAGGCTCAGCCCTGCCCAGGATCCTACCCAGGCAAAGCTGGGCCTTGCTGGGGGCAGCACCAAACCCAGCAGCACAGACCCAGCAGAGAGGGCAGGGTCCCGCAGGGAGATGTTCTCCAGGCAGAGGCAGCTCCTTGCCCAGCACACAGTGCCCAGCAGAGCAGCAGGGAAGGGCCCCCAGAGCTGCCTGAACGCCCCCTCCCCCAGGCCTTGGGGGCACTTGCCCCCCACTCCCTGCCCAGGGCTCTGCTGCCTGGAGCTGTCCCTGCCAGCAGCTGCTTCCCTGGGCCCAGGGCTGGGTCCTGCCAGTGCTGCCAGAGCCCATCCCAGCCCTGGGGGCTCAGCTCTGCCCTGCAGAGCCCTCCCAGCAGCACAGGGCACTGCCCAGGGGAATCCCTGGCTGGGCAGGCTCTGATGGCAATGCCAGAGCAACCCTGGGGAGGCTGGAAAAGTGACACTGATGCCTCTATAAGACAGTTTTGATGACTGATACTGTCAGGTTCAATCCCCTCTAACCTAACAGAGTTCAAGTTTCAGTGTCTCCTCCTGCGCTGAGAGATTCATTTCTCTGTCGCAGTCAGCACCCAGACAACCCAGAGTATAACACTGAAAGAACTGGTTCATTCTCTTGAAGGTACCCCCTGTCTGTCTGTGCCTCTTGCAAATACCTTCTGGGAAATTTCCTGCTTTGATCTGGAACTGTGACCAGCCCTCATCCCTGCAGCACACTGGAGATCAGAAGGACAATGCCCTGCTCTGCCCTGCCAGGAGTTGTTCCTTCCCCACAGCCCTTCTCCCCCAGCCCCGTGGCAGCTCCTTGGCCGGGCTGAGAGCTGACCCTGGAAGGCAGCAGAGTCCCTGCCCAGCACACGGAGCCCTGGGGGCAGGACCCTGCTCTGCACCACAGCCTTGGGCACCCCTGGCTGCACCCCCACCTTCCCACCCCACAGCCAGCCCTGGCACAGGGAACCTTCTTGCCCTGGGCCTCTGAGGGGGCAGCAGCAAGTCCTGCTCTGCAGCAGCTTCTCCTGCTGCACCCCAGCAAATCCAGCAGAGCCATCCTGACAGCTCCTGCCACTGCTGCCATTTGGCAGCTGGGAGAGGCACTTGCAGGAACTCACCTGCACTGCTCTGCAGCCAGAGCCTGACCATGGCAAAGGGCTGGCAAGGTTCCTGCCCTGAGCAGCTCTGCCCTGTCCTCCCACCCCAGGATCCCTTGAACCTCCTGCTCCCTTCTCCTCTCTGCCCTTGCTGCCTGCAGCTCCTGCCCTGCTCTGCCATGTGGCCACTTCCCCTGCACTGCAGCAACTGGGAGTGTCCTGCTGAAAGATCATAGAAGCTGTGGGATGTGGCAGCTTTAGGAGATGCCTCCAGGAGGGCAAGTTGAACTTTCCTACAACCAGAGAATTCTTCCTTCAAATCCTGGGAAGGTTTCTCCTGTAGTGAGAGCTCAGTCACCTCCCAGCCCAGGCTGCCTCTCATCTCTCTGCCTTCTCTCCTGTGCCCTGGGTGCTGCAGGCAGTGCCCTCAGCCCTGCTGGGCTGTGCAGAGGAGCTGCTCACCAGCAGAGCTGTCTCTTTGAAGCTCTTCTTGCTTGCCAGGAGCTCCCTGTGTGCCAGGAGTTCCGCTCAGCTCAGCAGCACAGCAACAGCTCCAGGTCTTTAATGACCCCCAGAGGGGGTTTGTGTTGTTTATGTGAAACTCAGTCCCTGAGAGGAAGTTCAAACAACTTTTCAAGAACTCAAAATGAGTTTGAAATACTGAAGTTTCTTGTACTGTTACTGGGTCTCAATGAGGGACACGACTGTGAAAGTGTCCCCAGATTCAAGTTGGAACAGAAAATTGCAGACAGTGATGACAAGAATGGACAAGCAAGGGAAAGGTGGCTCTGATGCTGAGGAAACCTGGATGTATTTCATTAATCCAATGGGCCAAGCCCTGACCCCCAGCCCCTGGGAAGGCAGATCCTGTCCCTGCCTCATTCCTCAGGGCTCTTCCTGGGGCACTGGGATGTGGGATGTGCAATGCCAAGGGCAGGACCATGGGGTGGCACCTGCCAGGCTACTGAGCAGGGACAAGGAGGCCATGAGGCCCCAGGGCTGCAAGGGGCACTCCCCTCCTCCTGGCATCAGGGGCACAGACAGCAGCCATGGCCAAAGGCCTGCAGAAGGTGGCTGTGTCAGGGCCTTTCAGCTTCTCCCCATGCCTGTCTCCTCTCCAGCCCAGGCTGTCCTACGGTGTCCATGCCCTGCCCCTTTCCCTGCAGGCTGTCGTCATCCCCCCGGTTGCCCCACCTGGCTGGCACCTTCCTGCACTGACATCTCTGCGTCCTCCCTGGCTCTTCCTGCACACACAAAGCCTTGGGCTCATCCAGACTCCTCCTGGGTGACGTGTTCCAGCACAGCGTTTTCCATGGAGTGAAATTCCTTTTTCCTCATGTCCACTCAGGACCTCCCCAGCTGCACTTGCCATTAATTCTTTCTTTCTCATGCTCTTTTCTGCTCTGACAAAAGGATCCACCATCTCTAAATCCTCCCTTCAAGCCCTCTCAGGGCTGTCCTGTAGTGTCCTCAGTCTCCACACCACTGAGGCCACAGCTCCTTAGCCCCTCTCTAGTGCTCATGTGCTTGAGACCTTTAAAGCCCATCTTGGGAGATCTCTGGGCACTCACTAATGTTTTTGCAGATGAAAATGTCGTGCTCATAGTCTGAGTAAACCACAGGGATACTTTTTACCAAGGCCTGTAGTGGCAGAACATGGGGCAGTGGCTTTGAACTGAAAGAGAAGAGTTTTATATTGGATAATAAGAGGAAAGATTTAACAATAAGTGCGGCAAGAACTGGAACAGGTTTCCAGAGAACTGGATGTCCCAACCCTGCATTTGTCCAAGGTCAGGGAGTGTGAATAACCTCAATTAGTAAAAGATACCATTCTCCTTGTCCAGGGACTTGGACCAGATGACATTTTAGCTCCCTCCCAAGCCAAATCATTCTGTCATTTTTTGAGTTTTAAGTCCCAGACTCCTTCTCCAAAGAATTTCTATGTCAAGGACATGAATTGCCATGTTTTTGGAGAATCCCTTCTAAGTGCAAAAGGTAAAAAATTAACTGAAAGGAAGTTCCAAGGTATCTGTATGAAACTTTAAGCAAGTGGGTCAATGGCAGAACCTCTCAGGGTGACCTTGCAGCTGAGGATGGGGGATTCAGACTCGGGGTCTGAGACTCATGATGGGCAGCCAGAAAGGGGTTTTGGGGACTGGGCAAGACTTATGATGGAAAGAACCTAGGAAAGAACCAAAGAAAGGGTGGGACCCCAGTGGTTTCTGGAGGAACAAGCATGATGAAAGAGAGAGAAAAGACACTGAAGAAGCTGGTCCTGTTAAACAGGAGGCTGGTCAAGACACGTCCCTGGCTGTGCCCTGCACTGATCCCCACAGCCTGTCCCCTTTTCTTAAGAACTCCATTGCCAAGAAGTTTCTGTGAGGAGGGACCTCTCTGCTCCTGGCACAGATTGTGGCTCAAGTTGCAGCCACTGCAGCAGGAACCACAAATAGTCAGGTCTTGTGTTCTCTGGGGGGCCAGACTCTGCCCAGACTGGGGTGTGTGTGCGTTGGAAGCACAGAAGAGTGAAGCAAATGCAAAGCTAAACACCCAATGTAGCCTGACTTTGTCCCTAAGTGGGGGCTGAGAATTGGACACAACATGTGCAGGGACAGATGGAGGGGTTTGTCCCCCTGGCCCTGCCCAGAAGGGACACCTTTCAGGAAGGGTTGTGGCCTTGGCTGTGCTGAGGGTTGCTCCGGGCAGTGCAGCTTGGGATTGCAGTGGCACTGTCAGGGCTCTGCAGAGCTCCTGGCAGTTCATGCATTTGTCCCCAGCAATGCCAGAGAACTGCAGGGGTTGCAGTCAGTCACTTGTGCTCTTTGGGACCCCGACTGGCTCTGCTGAATGGGAGCAGGCCTGGAGTTCCCAGACTGTTCCTACATCCAGGGTCGGGCCTGCAGTGACGTTTGTGCAGCATTCAATTGGTGCAGTGGCAGGATGGCCATGGATCCATTCCTGCAGAAACACAATGGGGCTCCATCCCAGGTAGGGATAGAATGGGCCCACAAATGTTGGAAGGATAACAACAAGGGAGTTTTGGCCCTGTGGAACCCCATGGAACCAAAGGAACCCTGGGACATGGCAGAACCTCATGGAATAAAGGGGACATTGTGACCCTGCAGCACCTCATGGAACCAAAGGGAGTCTGGGACGTGGCAGGGCCTGATGGAAACAAAGGAACCTCCTGGGAACAAAGAGACCCTGGGACACTGCCAAAACTCAGGGAGACAAGGGAACCCCAGGACACTGTGGAATCTCCTGGAATCCAGGGGCCATTGGAATACACTGGGGCCTCCTGGAACCAAAGGGAACATGGGACACTGCGGAACCTCATGGAATCAAAAGGACCCCGGGACTTTGTGGAATATCAGGGAATCAAGGGACCAGTGTGACATCCCAGAACCTTTTGGAACCAAAGGGAACCAATGAGACACTGAGAAATCTCATGGAATCAAGGGTCCATTGTGACACTGTGGAACCTCACAGAATCAGGGGGCTATTATGATTCCGCAAGGCCTTCTGGAGTCAAAGGGAACATTGTGACACTGGGGAACCTCATGGAATCAAGGGTCCATTGTGACAGTGGGGAAAATGATGGAATCAGTGGGCCATTGTCACACTGCAGGGCCTTAGGGAGCCAAAGAACACTGGGAAACAGTGCAACCTCATGGAATCAAGGAGCCATTGTCCCACTGCTGATTTCAAGGACTAAGGGATCCAATCTTTGCCTCAGATTTTGTCAACAAATTAAATTTAAGGAATTACAGAAATGAGATTTAACCACTTTTGTCCCACTGGTTTTAATGACTGGCAAAATGAGAATATTTGTATAAAATGAATCATTTATTTTTACAAATGATCAGACCAATGACCTTAATCAGAATTATTTACTACACAATACAAAGGCTAAAACTGCTAGTTGTACAGTATAAGATAGGATAGTGCACTATAATGAAGCAGTTATTGAAACAATTATATTAAAGCTAGCCAAAAGAAAAAAATATTACATAGAGATCTGATGTAACTCACCCAGACCAACGGTCGTGGGGAAATTTCTTCTACTCAACCTTGAGGAGTGTCCTTGGAGGGCGTCCCCACCCAAGGCAGGAATCTCCACATATCTACCCCAAGAAGGGCTGGGTTAGAAGAACCTGCCTGGATGAAAGGGGACTGGACTTCTCCAGTAGGAAGGGATTGACTGCTTCTCACAAATGGACAGGCCAGTTATCAACTTCTCTGTCCCATCCAACTTCCAAAAGCAGGATGTGTGTTTGGAGTTGGGTGAACCAGGTTGGTTTGGGCATCATCCAACACCAAAACCATTCCCATGGTGCCACTGGTAATTCTCGGATCTCACAGACAGCTTGCATGAGAGCTGGCACTGTTGGCATTGTCTGATGGGATTTTAGGCCTTATCAGGGTAGGCCCTCCTGCCACCCGAGTAGAGAGGTTGGCTGTGAAAGTCCATCCTGGAGATGCACAGGGAGCCAAGAGTTGGGCTCCTGAGTGACATCCAGCAATGGACAGGGGGATGGGACTGAGCAGATGAAAGTGTCTCAGGTAGAGCTGGACTGGCAACACAAGGGGGAATTATTCCTGACTCACTGGGCCCAGGACACCTCAGGTCCTCAGGGAAGAAGTGCAACATCCAGCTGGGCCTGTGATCCAAGGGTGCATTTAACCATGGACACCAACTGCCAGGTTCTCCAGAACTGGGAAACATGTGCTGCCATCAAAGAGGCCAAGAGGGTAAAGCCCCTGTGGGGTGGGGGATGATGGCTGAGATAGAGATGTGGGCAGGCCTGGCAGATTGATCCCAGCACACTCCCCAAACCCACCCAGGCAAGCTCTACGTGCTGACCATGGTGGACACAACCCCTGGATGGGAGGAGACACCCCCTGTGCCTCCCAGCACTGCCCAGAACACCATCCTGGGCCTGGAAAAGCAAGTCCTGTGGAGACACGGCCCTCCAGAAACACTGGAGTTGGACAGCAGAGAACTTGGACCAGAGAGCTTGGCATGGAGTGGGTGGATCATATTCCCTGTCAGGCACCAGCCTCTGGGAAAGCTGAATGGCAGAGTGGACTGTTCCAAACCACCTTGAAAGCAATGGGCAGTGGGACCCTCACACCTTGGGATCTGCATTTAGCAAAAGCCACCTAGTTAGTTAATCCTGTAATCTCAAGAGAAAAAACTCCAGGCCAATTCAGTGTCTAAGATCAGCTCAAAAGAGCAGGTCCTTTAATCAGGCCCACAGGCCCAGGGGAACACACACGACGCGCCCTCCCAGGCAATGGTTCTGCAGTTTTAGAAGATGGTCCATCCAATGCCAGAACTCTCCACCCCCCAGTTCTGCCCAGTTCTGCCCCCAACATGCCCCTTGGGGAATTGGGTTTGGGATTTTTGGGGCCCCTTCTTCCTCCTCTTTCTCTTCTTCACAGCACGTACAGTCCTTGGAGCGCCTCCAAAATTCTGGGCTTGAAGGTTGCTTTGTCTCTTGTGGGATCTTGTTGTCCAGGCCTAGGCTGTGATGTTGTTCAATAGAGATGTTTTTCTACAATTCTACCTTGCAAAGAAGTCTAAACAGGCTAAAGGAATTTAGAAAATTTGATGTCAAATGGGGTAATAAGGTTAGGTCTGTGTAAACTACTATGCTAAAGGATGGCATAAAATACAGCTGCAGGACTTTTGCATTAGACCTCTGATGGCCCATCAAAGCCCATCCCTCCCTCGACAAATCTTGAAAGGCAGGAAAAACCCTTTTCCCAGGCCCCTCACGGGAACTCTGCGCAGGCCCAGGAGATGTTGGGGGTTCGAGCATTGCCCGGGTCACCATCCATGGATATAATAACTCATAACTTCTTGGAGTGTGGGGGCTTCCCTCCCCCATCCCCAACAGATCAAGGCCACCACTTCAACTGACAGACATTGGAGCTGCAACTCCCAAGTTCCATCGCTGGACCCTGTGGGCGGTGACTACAGACATCTTTCCACTCTCAGCTTTGCTTTCCTTTACTCTCCCTCACCCTTATCCTGTCTTTCCTTTCTCTCCCTTATGCATTTTCCCTAAAGGTTCTCTTTATGCCATATTGCTGTAGATGAGAGATAGAGATGATAACACCCAAAATGGCAACATACCTGTTTACCTTTGAAACAAAATTGTTCTGAAATAAACCCTACATATATATGTTTTCAAACACCGATTATTCAGTGTCGTTTCACTCTAATCCACCCCAAGGGATTTATTAATAAGAACCTGGTTACCCCCCCCTTTCTGGGTGGGTAGTAACAGACCCCTTGTAGCAGGATGTTCTACCTGGAAAAGAATCTGATGGGAGAATGCAAGCACTGCAAGCTCTCTGTGGGGAGTTACTGCTGGTGCCAAGGGGTTGGTTTAGTGTTGAATTGTGCCAAACCCAGCCTGGTTCCCCAACCTTCCAACACACATCCTGCTTTTGGAAGCAGAGTTTGACAGATCAGCTGCTCACTGGCCTGGGAATTTGTGACTGAGATCCATCAGTGACAAAGCATAAAAGCCCAAGGCCAACTTTCCTAGAGCAGATTCTTCCAAAGACTTTCTTGAACTCTGTGTGGAGCTTCTGCTGTGAAGCAGGGACAGCTCTTGATGGTCACTGCCCAGGGGGTAAAAGAAAGAGAGAGATCTGCCTTGATTTATTTCTCTCAGACCCCGCCGGGCCCTCCCCGCTTCCTGCCGGGATCGGACACCGCCGGCGGCCCCGGCCCTGCTGGGCTCCATCAGCCTGAGCAATTGCTGCCAAGGAGGGGCCGGGGGCTTCCTCTTGGCCTTCGTCTCCCTGGCGCTGGGGCTCGGCTTCTACCTGTGCCAGAAGGTGAGGGGGGTCCCAGGGGGTCGTGTGTCCCCCCAGAGCGTCTGTGCCCCCCCGGGGACCCCCCACCCCGCTGTCACCCCCTTTTCTCTCCCCACAGAGCTCCTGAGCCGGCGGCGGCCGCAGCCCCTCCCCGGGACCTCGGGCCCAGCCTGGACCCCTCCTGTCCCTGTGAGGATTTTGGGGGGTCGTGTGTCCCACCATCCCTGCTTTTATTCTGACACCACCCAGCTGCTCCCAGTGATGCCAGTAAAGCTTCCCAGTTCTCCCCAGTCCCGGTTATTGGGGGGCAGTGGGGAAATGGCGTGGGGGAATCCCAAGGGTTGGAGCTGAGTCTGGGGAGGCAGAACTGGCCCTGGGATGGATCGGGAATGGAGACCCCCCTGTGTTTCTCCGTGTCATCCCGCTCTGGAGGGGTTTAGGAGGGCACCTGCCCCTCAATGGGCACCCAGCTCATCCCAAAAGGTGCTGGGAACCCCCCTGCACTTCCCCAAAGCACCTCAAGAACCCCCAAACATACTCAAAGCCCAGCCAGGACCCCCTCAAACCCCTTTCCTTGGGGGACTTCTCTGGGCACTGGTGGTGCTGAGAGTCCCCCCGGCTGTGGGCGAGGAGCTCTCGGGTGAGCGGGGGGTGGGAAGGGGGAGGTCAGTGGGAAAAGGGGGGTCAGAGGGGATAAAGGGGTGGTGGGACCCCAAACTGAGTGGGAGGGGAGTGGGACCCCCCAAAAGTGGAGGAGGGAGGGGCACTGAGGTTTGGGGGATGATGGGAAATGGGTGGGAGAGGACAGAACAGTTGGGAAAGGGGAGGGTGGGACCCCCAAACTGAGCATGAGGGGGCTGGGGAGTGTAGGGATGATGCGGAAGGGGTGGGAAAGGAGGAAAAAAGTAGAGGTTGGGACCCAAAAAGTGATCCTAGGTGGGTTGTGGATTGAGGGGACCACGGAAGAGTGGGAGGAACAGGGAGAAGGGTGGAAAAGGGGTGGTAGTCCAATGATCCCATGAGGGTCTTTGGGCACGGGGGGATTGGCAAAGGGGACTGGCCCCCCTGAGCTCCAAACTTTCTGTGGGGTGCTGGGGGCTGCTGGATCCAATCTCAGCCTTGGGTCATGACAACAGTTTCAGTTTAGAGGAATTACAGAGGTGTGACTGAACCACTTTTGTTTCCCAAGTTTTAATGATGGAAAATCAGATTTATTGATAGAAATGAATTATTTAGGGTTACAAATGATAAGACAAAAGATCTTCTTTAGAATTATTTACTGCACAGTATACATACTGAAACTACCAGGAGTACAGGATAAGATAGGACAGTGCTCTACACTACAGGAATAGTTGAAGCAAATCTACTCAAGCTGGCACAAAAGCAATAATTCTTAATTAGAGATGGATGGAACTCCCCCAGACCAACGCTCATTGGGAGATCTCTGCTCTCAACCTCCAGGAGAGACCTGAAGGTCTCCCCGGCCAAGGCAGGAATCTCCACAGCACCAAGAAGGGTTCTGTTGGAAGAACGTGCTCCTGTGAAAGGGGACTGGCCCTTTGTGGTGGAAAGGGATGGAGTGACAGTCACTGGACTCCAGGGGTTGCTTCACCATCAGGGGGTTCATTCGGGGTGGAAGCAGCGGCTGAAGCTCTTCCTGCAGTCGGGGCACTGGTGGGGCTTCTCTTACTGGTGGGTCCGTTGGTGTCTGGTCAAGGTAGAGCTGTGGGGGAAGCTCTTCCCACACTCCCCACACTTGTAGGGCCTCTCCCCTGTGTGGATGCGCCGGTGGGTGATGAGGGTGGAGTTCTGACTGAAACCCTTCCCGCAGTCAGTGCAGCGGAAGGGCCTCTCATCCGTGTGCGTCCGCTGGTGCACAAGGAGATTCCAGCTGGTCTGAAACCTCTTCCCACATTCCCCACATGTGTATGGCTGTTCCCCAGTGTGGATGCGCTGGTGTCGGATCAGATGGGAGCTCTGTCTGAAGCTCTTTCCACATTCCCCACACGTGTAAGGACGTTCCCCAGTGTGGATGTGCTGGTGTTTTAGAAGGTTGGAGCTGTCACTGAAGTTCTTCCCACATTCCCCACACGTGTAAGGACGTTCCCCAGTGGGGATGTGCTGGTGGGTAAGTAGGCTGGTGATCCACCTAAAGCTCTTCCCACATTCCAAGCACTGGAAGGGTTTCTCCCTGCTGGGAGGCTGATCAGGGACCACCAGCTCAGAGCTCCCACTCAAACTCCGGCCGCCTTCCCAGCACAGGCTGGCTCTTTCCTCCTCAGAGCACCCTGGGCTGGCTTTGGAGCCCCTCCTGCGGGGGGATCTCCGGCCCTTTTCCTCCCCGCTGCCTTCCTGCGCCGGGGAGCCCTTCAAAACGGCCTCTCCCACCAGGGTCTCACGGGGGGATTTGTCCTCCGCGCTCTCCGTCCTCAGCTCGGGGCCTGGGGCAGGAAGCAAGAAGGACAGGCAGGGGATTTGCCTCTGGCCCACAGGGAAGGCCAAGGACATCCCCCCAACTCCGGCCCCGGCAGGACGGCGGCGCCAGCGGGGTTGTCCTGCAGCCGGGGCCATGCTGGGCTGACAGAGCCAGCACAACACCCGCCCAAAGGGACACTGACTTCCTCCTCACCTGCCTGGGGGGCCCAAGGCATCTTCCTCTTCCTCGCAGCCTCCTCCTCCATCCGCCCAAGCTTTGGGAAGGACAAATCCTGATGGGGGGAAAACAAGGGCTGAGCGTGTTGGCTTGGGGGTTCCTCCTGCCCAAGTCCATCTCTAGAAGTCACCGGACATCCTGTGTCCATAAAAACCTCCAAAACACCACGATTCAGCCCAGAAAACCCCAAATCATCGAGATCAGGCAAAAGCAATAGTGAGAAGACTCCGGCCCCCCCAAACTGAAAAAAGTTGAGATTCACCTAAAAAATACTCCAAAATATGAAGATTAGCCCAAAAACTTTCTCCTAAGATTTCCCCTTCTCTGGTTTCCCCCCTCTAGGGTTCAGAGAGTCTCCCCTGTCTGGGATGCTGGGGGTTCTACCTAGAGATGCTGGGAGTGTTGGGGGTCTCAAGGCTCCCTTCTCCTCTGATTCTCGCCTTCGGGATGCTGCATTCCCGGAAATTCCCCCTCTCCAGGTTCTCCATTTTGTTGTCCTAGGGGATCCCAGGGGTCCCCACTGTCCAGGCTTCCCCTTCTCCGTGCCCCCCCTCATCAGGCTCTCAGGGTTCTCGAAGCTCCTCCCTCTGTCCAGCCTCCCTCGCTCTCCAGGGATCAAGGCATGGGGACACCGAGGCACCCCCAAGGCAACCCCGCTCTCCCCACTCCCCTCAGCCCCCCCTTCCCACCCCTTTCCCATCAGCCCCCAAACCCCGGCTCCCCCCAGCTCCCTTTGGGGGTGACCCACCCGCTCTTTTCCCTTCTCTCTGTACAAAATTGCTTCCCAATATCCAACCTAAACCTCCCCTGGCACAGCTCCAGACCCAGCCCTCTTGTCCTACTGCTGCTTCCTGGCAGAACAGCCCCAGCCCCACCTGGCTCCAACCTCCTGGCAGGGACTTGCAGACAGTCAGGAGGTCTCCCCTGAGCCTCCTCTTCTCCAGCCTCAACACCCCCAGCTCCCTCAGCCTCTCCTCACACCACTTGTGCTCCACTCCCTTCCCCAGCCTCGCTGCTCTTCTCTGCACCTGCTCCAGCCCCTCCAGGGCCTTCCTCAGCTCAGGGGCCCAGAGCTGGACACAGTACTCCAGGGGTGGCCTCACCAGCGCTCACTCCAGCCCAACAATCCCTTCCCTGCTCCTGCTGACACACTCTTCCTCACACAGGTCCCTGGTTCTGCAGCAGCTGCAGATGCTCAAGGGGCAGCAGGACCAAGTCAGGGGCCTGGGGGGAGTCTGGGAGGCTTTGGGGTACGGGAGGGTCTTGGGGGAGCTGGGGAGGGGCTTTGGGGATTGGGGGTACAAACCAGCACAGACCAGTACAGACCAGTACAGACCAGTACCTCCTCACTGCTCCCCAAATCTCTCCTGGAGCTGGGTCACCTTGTCCTGGGACACCTGAGCCCCCCACCCAGTGCCCTCCCAGTACAGCCCAGTGCCCCCAGTACAGCCCACTGTGTTCCTGTCCCCCCCCCTTTGAGTCCAAAGTAAAGGGAGAAGGGAAAAAACCTGTTGGTGGGAGAGCTGTTGCAGTCTGGTCAAAAGTGGTGATTGCAGTCCAGTTGAGGGTGGTGGTCTCAGTCTGGTTGAGAGCGATGAGCTGCAGTCTTCCTCTCCTCTGGATCCCACGACTGGTAGAAAAGTTCTGAAACTCCAGGTTTATATATTCTCCAGTTCAGGCAGAAATGGTCAATCCTTACCTCAGAGCGGGGAATTCCATAAAAGGAATGGTCAATCCTTCCCTCAGAGCAGGGAATTCCATAAAAGGAATGGTCAATCCTTCCCTCAGAGTGGGGAATTCCATAAAAGGGTATGAGGACAGGAACATCCCCCCACAGGCAGGCCCTCCCCCCCCCCTTGACAAGAGTTTCTGGGAAATGGCATGGAGGGTCATAGAATACACAGCTTTGGGCTATACCTATCCAGTGATGAATCGGTCCCAGTTGTTCTAACTGGGACACCACTGCTCTAATTCCAAGCCAGAAAAAGCCCAAACCCAGAACTCCAGACTCTTATTTGTCCTCTAATGCCCACCCCAATCCCAAACCTGTATTACCTGGATGAAAAGCCAAGCTTTAATCCTAACCCAGCCTAAAAATCTCTTCCCCTAATCATGAACCAGACACTGCCAGTAGAACAACAAACCTCCCAAAGTTCTGCCTGATCCCCACCCTGAGCTCTAAACCCCAAACCCTGGCCATTCAGCACCCCCACAGCCCTTGGGAGCAGGGCAAGGACCTGCAGGGCCCAGAGCAGGCCCAGGGGGTTGGCAGAGGAATGGGAGGTGACCTGGATCTGCTCAGCTCTGCAGTGACCCCCAGGAGAAGGGCCTGGGCTCTGGCAGGGATGTCCTGTGGCACAGGGGCTCAGGATCCAAGTTGAGAAGGCCAAGTGCACATGGCAACAGCCAGAGCTGGTGCAGAGACATCAGGGAGGGTCTAGAAATGCTGCTGGGAGGGGGTGGGAAAGCAGGAGGGGTGTGTGCAGCCTGCAAGGCCAGAGCAGCAGCAGGGCCAGGGCAGGACAGCCTGCAGGAGAGATGGCCAAGGGCTCTGGCAGGGCTGCAAGGCCCAAAGGCACCCAGGCCTTTGTCCCCTTGCCTCTGGCAGCTGCCTCTGCCACTCAGGCCACCACAAGCAACTTGCCTGGCAGGTTCTGCACTTGGGTTCTGCCTCGCCCCTCCCTCAGGAGCCTGGCAGGGGTTGCCCAGGTTTGGGCCTTTGTTGTTCCTCCCCCTGCCATCCCAGTGCCCCCCAAACAGCCCTGAGCCAGCCGGGAGGGACAGGATCTGCTGGGCCAGGGCCTGGGGCTCAGGCCTTGGCCTTTGTGCTCCACAAAACCAAGGCAGGCTTTGCTCAGCATTGCAGGGGCCTGCCCAGAGCCTTTGTCTGCCTGCACTCCTGGCCTCCAAGGAGCTGCTCCAAGGAGTCCCTGGGGAGGCTTTGGCAGTGCCTGCCCTCAGTGGGGCCCAGCAATGCTTCAAGGCACTTGGACTTTAGCTTCTGACTTCTTCAGCAGCTGCTTCAATCTTCTCTCAGTACCTCAGGATCATGGGCTGGGCTGCAAACACACCGTGGGGCTCATTAAAATGCAGAAATCCCTCAGGATCTCTTTGTCTTCCTTTAATTGTCTTCAAGGCAATTTCAAAACAAGTCTTCAAAGTTTGTACTTTTTTTTTTTTAATTCAAGGATGGCTATTTTTTAGTTCAGAGAAGAGGTGATAGAGTTGTTCAAGTGATCTTGATGCTGAGTGTCTCCTCAGGAGATCCACACTGACCCTGTATGATCAACCTTGCTCCTCACCCCCCAACCTCACCAGTTCTGACATGGCCCATCTTGGACTGACAGCTGATGCAACTCCAAACACACTGTGGGACCCATTAAAACACCGAAAAACAAATTATTTTTCTTTCTTTAATTGTCTTCAAGACGTCAACAACAAATTAGAGTTGTTTTGTAGTTTAGCTAAGGAGGAAGATTTTAAAGTGGAAGTCACGAAAAATATATATATTTTTATGAAAGGGAATGATTTACACAGAGCCTTGGGATGCAAGAGGGTCAGGGCACAAAGGATTTGGATCCAAAGACAAGGGGCAAAAGACATTATTAGCACTTAATCATTGACCAACCGAAGGATTATCAAGTGGTTCAATAGCATTTGCTGCAATTTTAACAGTTACTGAATTCTAGTTTCAAAATAACAATTCACACCACAGTCAATTCACACCCACAGCCAGGCAGAGATGTGTGGACACATCAAGAGCTGGGTGTGCAAAGGTCCCTCTCCCAAATTCTCCTTGTTGTCAGGGAAACACTCCCCCAAATCGCTTTGTGTTTGCCAACAGACAAGGGTCACAGCTGGAGGAGTGTTTGTTGAGGGGGATCAGAATTGTCCTGGGCATCAGCGAGGGTCTTTGGAGTGTTGCAAACTGGAGGGTTCCCGAGCTGGGAGAGGCTGCCAGAGGTGTCCCACTGAGAGGGAGGTGCTGGGGAGCTGCCAGGGCCTCCCTCAGCCCTGCTGGCTGTGGGCTCCCAAGGGGACTGGCTTTAGTGATCTGCTGAATTTCCATCCTGGTGTCAGGAATGACTGGAGTTTACAAACTATTTGGGAATTGTATCCAATCTGGTCCATTTGGGCTACAATTCAGGCAAGGAATATTCCAAGGCTTTCATGGGATGACTGATTATCCTATGTTCCAGAGCTGTTCCACTCCAGATTGTTCCCACCTTTATGGTCCAGGAGCACCTGGTCCAGTCCAGGGACACTTCCCCACACCCCTGGTCCAGTCCAGGGGCTCTTCATTGCTCAACTGGTTTGGTCAGGGCTTGTCAGGATCTCCTGAGATCATCGACCAGGCCTGAGGACAGTGGGGGGAGGATGCACCACCACAGAGGCTTCTAAGAAAGATGGGGACAAACTTTTTGTAGGGACATCCCTGAGCACTCTCCAAGGTGTTTGCAGATGAAAACATTGTGCTCATAGTCTAAGATAGTCACAGTCATATGTTTTACCAAGGCCTGTATTGACAGAATATGGGGCAATGCATTTAAACTGGAATAGGGGAGCTTTCTATTGGATAATAGGAGGAAATATTTGCCAATGGGTCTGACAAGAACTGCAACAGGTTCCCAGAGAAGAGGATGTCCCATCCCATCCCTTGGATTTGTCCAAGGTCAGGAACTTTGAGCAGCCTCAATTAGTGAAGATGTCACTGTCTATGTGCAGGAGTTTGGACCACATGAGCTTTTATCTCCCTTCCAAGTCAAACCATTCTGTGATTCTTTGAGTCTAATATCCCAAACTCCTTCTCCAAAGTATTTCCATGTTGAGGACATGAATTACCATATTTTTGAAGAAGCCATTCTAAGCCCAAAAGGTAACAAATTAATTCCAAGGAAGTTCCAAGGTATCTGTATAAAACTATAACCAAGTGGGTCAATGGCAGAACCTCTCAGGGTGACCCTTCAGCTGAGGATGGGGGATTCGGCCTCGAGCTCTGAGACTCATGATGGGCAACCAGAAAGGGGATTTGGGGACTGGGCAAGACTTGTCATGGGATGTCTAGGAAAGAACCAAAGCAAGGGGAGGATCACAATTGTCACTGGAGGAACAAGCATGAGAAAAGAGAGAGCAAAGAGGATGAAAAAGGTGATCATGTTAAACAGGAGGCTGGTCAAGACACGTCCCTGGCTGTGCCCTGCAAATGATCCCCACAGCCTGTCCAGTTTTCTTAAGAACTCCATTGCCAAGAAGTTTCCGTGGGGAGGGACCTCTCTGCTCCTGGCACAGATCGTGGCCCAAGTTCCAGCCACTGCAGCAGGAGCCACAAATAGTCAGGTCTTGTGTTCTCTGGGGGGTCAGACTCTGCCCAGACTGGGGTGTGTGTGTTGGAAGCACAAAAGAGTGAAGCAAATGCCAAGCTAAACACCCAATGTAGCCTGACTTTGTCCCTGAGTGGGGGATGAGAATTGGACACAACATGTGCAGGGACAGATGGAGGGGTTTGTCCCCCTGGCCCTGCCCAGAAGGGACACCTTTCAGGAAGGGTTGTGGCCTTGGCTGTGCTGAGGGTTGACCCGGGCAGTGCAGCTTGGGATTGCAGTGGCACTGTCAGGGCTCTGCAGAGCTACATCACAGCTCCCCTGTGACATCACAGCTCCCCTGTGACATCACAGCTCCCCTGTGACATCACACCTCCACTGTGACATCACATCTGCCCTATGGTGTCACATCCATCATATGACATCACACCTCTCCCGTGATATCATATCATCCCTGTGTCATCATGTCCTCCTGTGACATCACATCATCCCTGTGGCATCACATCTCCCCTATGACATCACACCTCCCTGTGGGAAATGACTGGATGGTAGGCCTTGAATTTGAGCAGTTGCAGCTCTGAAGTTGCAGAGGAATGTAAACAACTCTAAGGAAATATTTACTGCAATGCTGGACAGAACAAACGTAATGCAACTGAGACCAAAGGTCACCAATCCAAATGTGTGTAGTGTCACCAATGAAAGTATGTACAGTGTCTTCTGTGTTACCAATGAAAGTATGTACAGTGTTTTAAGTTTGAGACTTTTAATCAATTATGTTGTATGATAGTATGATAGTATACAAAGAGTATAAATGGAGCATTTGAGAGCAATAAAGTAGCCGTGTGCCTTTCCCTGCTATCTGAGTGCATTCTTGGCCATCGTCACCTCCCCATGACATCACAGCTGCCCCGTGACATCACATCTTCCCTGTGATGTCACATCTCTCCTGTGATCTCATATCATCCCTGTGACATCCCATGTTTGCCTGTGACATCACACCTCCCCTGTGACATCATATCTCCCGTATGGCGTAACATCAATCATATATCATACCTTTTCTGTGACATCACACTTCCCATGTGACATCACATCATTCCTGTGGCATCACATCCTTCCTGTGACATCAATGCTTCTCTATGACATCACATCCATCATATGACATCACATCTATCCTGTGATATTATATCATCCCTGTGAAATTTCATCCTCCCTGTGATATCACAGCTCTCCTGCGACATCACAGCTCCCCTGCAACATAACATCTTCCTGTGACATCACATCTCCCTATGACGTCACATCCATCATATGACATCACATCCATTATATGGCATCACAGCTCCCCTGTGACATCACATCCAGTGACATCCAGATCCATACCAAGGTTGGGGGTGTGTGTGAGACAGGCAGAACCACAAATGCCTGCACAGCCCAGAGCAGTCAGTGTGGGGCTGTGCTTGCTGCTGCAGAGACCCCCAGGGAACAAACCCAGGCAGGAGTTTGGGGGACTGTGTGTGTGTCACTTGCCTTATTATTCTTATTATTTGTAATATCTTATAGATCTATCATACAACACCTAAGGATGTTATTGCCATAGATATTTGGGTTGAGTCTGGCTGAGCTGCAGTTCAGTTCCCCACAACAGCGCTCCCAGGGCTGGGCTTGGCATTGGCAGCTGGAAGGGTGTTGAGAACACCCCAGTGTTTTGGCCCCTGCTGAGCACAGCACCAACACTGGGACATTCCTTCCTTAGCTGAGGGCAAGAGCCTGGCAGGGGACCCAAGTAGGCCAGCTGAGCCCAACTGACCCAAGGGACATTGCAGCCCATGGGAGGTCAGCTCAGCTCTAAAAGCTGAGGCCCGGAGCAGGAGGGGGGCATTCATTGTCTGATGGCTGCCTGCTGAGGAACCGTCCCGCGGACCCAAGCCCTGCTCCTGGGGAGTGGCCGACCATGGCTGCTCATGGGAAGCAGAGAACAAACCCTGCTGTCTTTTGCTTTAAATAAACTGTCTTATCTCAATCCACAGGTTGTTTTTTTCCCACCTTACTCCCTCCCCTGTCCTACTGAGAAGGGGAGTGATAGAGCAGCTGGGAGGGCACCTGGTGTCCAGCCAAAGTCAACCCACCACACACCTGAACACTTCCAGAGACTCCACCACCTCCCTGGGCTACTTGTTCCAATGCCTGAACACTCTCTCAGGGGAAAAAGGGTTTTTGAATATCTAATCTGAGCCTCACCTGATGCACCTTAAGGCTGTTTCCTCTCTTCCTGTCACTAAAGGCTTTGCAGAAGAGACCGATCCCCACACCCACTAAAACCTCCTTTCAGATCATTGCAGAGAGCAATGAGATCCCCCCTGAGCCTCCCCTTCTCCAGACTCAACCAGCCCAGTTCCCTCAGCCGTCCCTCAGCAGACATGTTTTCCAGAGCCTTCCCCAGCTCCGTTCCCTTCTCTGGACACGCTCCAGCCCCTCAAGGGCCTTTTGGCACTGAGGGGCCAGAACTGGACACAGCACTCCAGGTGGGGCCTCCCCAGTGCCCAGCACAGAGGGGCAATCAGTTCTCTGCTCCTGCTGGCCACACTCTTCTCCACAAAGGCCACCATGCCCTTGGCCTTCTTGCCCCGCTGGGCACACTCTGCCTCATATCCAGCCCCTGTCAAGCAGCACCCCCAAGTCCCTTCCTGCTGAGCAGCTCTCCAGTCCCTCTGATGCTCCTTTTGGCCCTTCCTGGGGATGGGCATCCCATTTGCTTGTTGCCAGTCAGCTGGGACTTGTGCAGTTGTGCAGCACTGCTGGGGAATGAGTGAGAGTGGCTTGGCCAGCTCTTTCTCCAGCTCCCTCAGGACTCCTGGCTGCATCCCATGTGGGTCCAGGCACTTGGGGGGGTCTCATTGGCAGAGTAGGTCACTGACCATTTCCTCCTCCATTGTGGGGGCTTCACTCAGCTCCCCATCAGCAGCTTCCAGCCAAAGCCTGCCTGCCAGGTGTCCAAGGGGTCAGTTCTGCTGCCCCCTCCTTCCTTCCCCCACAATGGAAAACTCCCTCATTTGGGTCCCTGTGCCCCAGACGGCTCCGACCACCACCTCACCCACCAGTCCCACAATCATGGAATGCTTTGGCTTGGGAGGGGCCTTAAAGAGCATCTCAGCACCCCCAGAGGAAAGATTTCCTTCCTACTATCTCCTCCAACCCTTCCCTCTACCCGTGTGAAGCCACTGCCCCTTGTCCTGTCACTCCAGGCCCTTGTCCAAAGTCTCTCTCCATCTTTCTGGTTGGCTTCTTTCAGGCACTACAAGGCCACAATTAAGTCACCCCAAAGCCTTCTCTTCTCCAGCCTCAACAATCCCAATTCTCTCAGCCTTTCTTCACAGCAGAGCTGCTCCATCCCTCTGATCCTCTTGCTGCTCCCCTCTGGACTCACTCCAACAGGTCCATGTCCTTCCTGTGCTGGAGCCCAGAGCTGGAGGCAGCTCTGCAGGTGGGGCAGCATTACAGCCACGCATGTTCCAGCAAGGACATGGTGGAACCTCATGGAACTAAGGACCATTGGGACACTGCAGGGCCTTCGGGAGCCAAAGGAACCCTGGGACACTGTGGAATCTCATGGAATCAAGGTAACACTGTCGCCCTGGCAAAACTCCTGGAATTCAGGGCCCATTGTGACACTGCAGCTCCCCATGGAACAAAAGGAACCCTGGGACGCTGCAGAAACTCACGGAACCAAGGGACCATTGTGACATTGAGGGGGCTGATGGAATCAGGAGGCCATTGGGACAATCCAGGGCCTCATGAAATCAAAGGAATTCTGGGACACTGTCGAACCTCCTGGAACCAAGGGTTCCTGCTGACATGTGTGTCCTCCTGGAACCAAGGGAGCCCGGAGATATTTCTGAACCTCCCAGAATCCAGGGGCCATTGGGACCCTGCAGAACCTCCTGCATTCAAGTGCTCCTTGTGGAACTGCAGGCTCTCCTGGAACCCAAGGATTCCTGGAACACTGCAGAGCTCACGGAACCAAGGGGCCACTGTCCCACTGCAGCTGCTTCTGAAGCACAAGGGACTCTGGGACAATGGGAAATCTCCGAGAATCCAAAGGGCATTTTGGGACTGCAGGGCCTCATGGAAGTAAAGGAACCTTTGGAGACTGTGGAAGCTCTTGGAATCCAGGGGCCATTGGGGCATGTGGGGCCTCCTGGAAGCAAAGGAACCCTGAGAATTTATGTGGGAACAACATAAGGCAGCAACAGCTGCATTCAGTTAATTTGGATCCAAAAGGAGTGTTTTGGCCTTGACTGGTGTTTCCCATCCAGAGAGTGCTGTTTGCCAAAGTGGAAACCACTTGGAACGCTCTGCATGGCAGCCTGTGTTTTTCTCTGGTGGCTGAACACAGCCAGCACATGAGGGGAGGGGAATGTGTGGGATCAGGGCACTGCTTTGGGGCCATGCTGGGAACTCTGGTGGACTAAAAGACAAAGCCCAGGCGCTGTTTCCAAAGGAACCCCAATGAAAGGGGGACACCGGAAAGATGGGAGGACAAGTCCCACAATGGAACTCTGTGTGTGCAGCCTCATTTTCTCCTTTAGTGCCCACAGGAGAGGGGGCAAACAGTGGGGGTTGGGACCCCAAAACTGTTCAGGGGGGAAATGGGGGATTGAGGGGACAATGGGAATATGGAAGGAACAGGGAGAAGGGTGGAAAAGGGGGGGTGGTCTGGTGGGTCGGATGGTCTCATGGGGGTCTTTGGGCACAGAGGGGTTGGGAAAGGGGGGTGGCCCCCCTGAGCTCCCAACTTCCTGTGGGGTGCTGGATCCAATCTCAGCCTTGGATTATGCCAACACTTTCAGTTTAGAGGAATTACAGAGGTGTAACTGAATCATTTTTGTCCTCCAGGTTAAATGATGGCAAATCAGATCTATTGAGAGAAATTAATTTATTTAGGGTTCCAAATGATCAGACAAAAGATCTTCATCAGAATTATTTACGGCACAACAGAAACACTAAAACTACCAGGAGAACGGCATAAGATAGGACAGTGCTCTACACTAAAGCAATTGTTGAAGCAATTCTACCCAAACTGGCACAAAAACTGTAATTCCTAATTACGGTTGGATGGAACTCCCCCAGATCAACATTCATGGAGAGAGATCTCTGCTCTCAACCTCCAGCAGTGACCTTGGGGGGTCCCCAGCCAAGGTAGAAATCTCCACACACCTCCCAAGAAGGGTTCTGTGAGAAGAAGCTGCCCCTGGGAAAGGGGACTGGTCCTTTGTGGTAAAAGGGATGGACTGACAGTCACTGCACTCCAGGGGTTGCCTCAGCATCAGGGGGTTCATTCGGGGTGGAAGCGGCAGCCAAAGCTCTTCCCGCAGTCGGGGCACTGGTGGGGCTTCTCTTACTGGTGGGTCCGTTGGTGTCTGGTCAAGTGAGAGCTGTGGGTGAAGCTCTTCCCACACTCCCCACACTTGTAGGGCCTCTCCCCGGTGTGGATGCGCCGGTGGGTGACGAGGGTGGAGTTCTGCTTGAAGCCCTTCCCGCAGTCGGTGCAGCGGAAGGGCCTCTCATCCGTGTGCGTCCGCTCGTGCAGGAGGAGATTGGAGCTGGTCGGAAACCTCTTCCCACATTGCAAGCACTTGTAGGGCCGTTCTCCAGTGTGGATGCGCTGGTGGGTGAGCAGGCCGGATTGCTGCCTGAAGCTCTTCCCACATTCCCCACACTTGTAGGGCCGTTCCCCACTGTGGATGCGCTGGTGTTGGATCAGGTTGGAGCTCTGCCTGAAGCTCTTCCCACATTCCCCACACTTGTAGGGCCGTTCCCCAGTGTGCGTGTGCTGGTGGGTGAGGAGGTGGAAGCTCTTCCTGAAGCTCTTTCCACATTCCCCACATGTGTAGGGCAGTTCCCCAGAGTGGATGTGCTGGTGGGAAAGGAGGTGGGAGTTTCGGCTGAAGCTCTTCCCACATTCCTTACAAGAATAAGGCTGTTCCCCAGTGTGGATGCGCTTGTGGGTGCGGAGGTTGGAGCAGAAGCTGAAGCTCTTCCCACATTCCCTACACGTGTAGGGTCGTTCCCCCGTGTGGATCTGCTGGTGGGTGAGGAGGTGGGAGCTACAGCGGAAGCTCTTCCCACATTCCCCACACCTGTAGGGCCGCTCCCCAGTGTGGATGTGCTGGTGTCTAATCAGGTTGGAGCTTTTCCTGAAGCTCTTCCCACATTCCAAGCACTGGAAGGGCTTCTCTCTGCTGGGAGGCTGCTCAGGGACCACCAGGTCAGAGCTCCCCCTCAAGCTCCGGTCGCCTTCCCGGCACAGGCTGGCTCTTTCCTCCTCAGAGCACCCTGGGCTGGCTTTGGAGCCCCTCCTGCGGGGGGATCTCCGGCCCTTTTCCTCCCCACTGCCTTCCTGCGCCGGGGAGCCCTTCAAAACGGCCTCTCCCACCAGGGTCTCACGGGGGGATTTGTCCTCCGGGCTCTCCCTCCTCAGCTCGGGGCCTGGGGCAGGAAGCAAGGACAGGCAGGGGATTTGCCTCCGGCCCACAGGGAAGGCCAAGGACATCCCCCCAACTCCGGCCCCGGCAGGACGGCGGCGCCAGCGGGGTTGTCCTGCAGCCGGGGCCATGCTGGGCTGACAGAGCCAGCACAACACCCGCCCAAAGGGACACTGACTTCCTCCTCACCTGCCTGGGGGGCCCAAGGCATCTTCCTCTTCCTCGCAGCCTCCTCCTCCATCCGCCCAAGCTTTGGGAAGGACAAATCCTGATGGGGGGAAAACAAGGGCTGAGCACGTTGGCTTGGGGGTTCCTCCTAGAACTCACTGGGCGTCCTGTGTCAATAAAACACTCCAAAACACCAAGACTCAGACAATAGCAAGAAGACCCTCGCCCCCCCAAACTGCAAAACGTTACAGCTAAGTCAAAAAATACTCGAAACTATGAACATGCAGCGCAAAAAAATAATCCCAGAAATTCCTCCTCTCTGGTCTCTTCCCTCTGGGGTTCAGAGGGTCTCCCCTGACTGACCCTCTGACTCCTCTGGGGTGTTGGGGGTCCCAAGAGTCCCTTCTCCTCTGACTCTCACCTTCAGGGTGCCATATTCCCAGACATTCTCCCCTTCCACGTTTTCCACTTTGTTGTTCTGGGGATCCCAGGGGTCCCCACTGTCCAGGTTTCCCCTTCTCTATGCCCCACTTTTCAGGCTCCTGGGGGTCCCAGGGCTCCTCTCTCTCTGTGCTCCCCCCTCCAGGCTGCTGGGGGTCCCCCAGCTCCGCCATCTCCCCGCTCCGCCCTCCACACTCGGCAGCTCCCGGGCTCCACACCCACCCCCGGCACTCCCGGGGGGCCCCAAACCCGCTGTGTCCCCCCCGCCGGCACCGGGCTGACAATGGAGCCGGCGGGGCCTGACCCAGCAACACCAACCCCCACCGTGGGGGGGACCTGCATCCCCCCACCCACCGCCGGGGCTCTGCCCCCAACCCAGCCCGGCACCCCCAAAAAACACCTCCTGCCCACCCCCAAGAGCCAGCAGAAGAGGAGAAGCAACAGCAGGAGAACAATCAACCCCCATCCCATGAGTGCCCAGGAAGGGGGAACTCCTCCCAAATATCCTGGGGGAGCACAGGGGGTCGTGACACACTCGGGCTGCCAGCACAGATTTCCCTGCAAAGTCTGCAGTGGGTCAAGCTCTGCAGAGGAGATTGTGCCACATGCATGGGATTGCAGAGGCTCCCTCGGGTCCCCAGCAGGAATCAGCAACCAGAAAGAGACACAAAAGGTCCCCCCTGAAGAGTTCTGGGGATGTGTCCTGTAGGGAGGGGACAGTGTCACCCCACCAGGGCAGGGTTGGCAAGTGGGAGGCTGCTCCAGGGCTCTGCAAGAGGCCTCATGCTCTGCTCGGCCTCAGCACTGGCTGGTCCCAACACCCCCGTTTGCCCCCGGCCCTGGGCAGCTCTGCTGCCACAGGTTGCCCTCACCGTGGCCCTGCAATGGCCCTGCCTGTCCCTCACCCGGGGCCCTGCCCGTGGCCCTGTCCCTTGGCTCTCTCTCTGCCAGCTCAGTGTGGGGCACACGGGCTGGGGGTCCCTCCCAAGCCCCCCGGGCAGCCGGCGTTGGCTGGGGGGATGTGAGGGCTGGGCCTGCTCAGCACAGCCCCGGCCTCGTGCCCAGCGCCTCTTTCCTGCCCCACACAAGAGCTTCCCGGCCCCCCAGGGCTCCCCTGCTGCTGCCTCTGCTCCTGGCCCTGCCTTTGCTGCTCCCTTGGCTGGGGCAGCGGCTGCAGGGGGGGATGGCAGCAGCTTCAGCTCCACGGCACTTCCTGGGGGGAGCTCAGCCCGGGGGGACGGGCAGGGACCTGATGGGGATGGACAGGGGCCCAGCAGGGACAGCCAGGGCCTGCAGGGGAAGGCACAGGGACAACCTGGCCCCACACACTGCCACCACTGTCTCTGCTCCTCCTTGCAGGCTCCGTGGCCAGGCACAGTTTGTGTTCCTGGGTGCCCACCATCTCAGCACTTGGAGCCACTCAAATCAGCGCCCGCAGCTCTGCAGCAAAACCCCAGCTCACCTGGCACACAGGGGATGGACACAGCACCTGCTCAGGGATGGGCATTCACAGCTTTGTTTCTTCCCCACAACGGGGCTCTCCTTCCTCAGCAGCACCTCTGCCTTGCACTTATTCTCAGCCTCACCTCAGGGACAGCTCTGGGCTCACCTCCGCGCCACTTCTCAGCCTCACCTCAGGGCCTGGGCTCAAGGACAGGAACCTGCAGGGAGGGGACATCAGGTGCAAGCTGAGGGCTGCCTGCTTGCACTGGCCTCTGGGCTTCTTTCTCCTTCTACAACCATACCAGAACTTAGCCTGCTTTTCTAACCCCACACATTTACAGACTAACCTTGGAGATAGATATGGACAGACATCTCTATCACCCTGGGGATAGAGCCTCAAGCATGTGCTGCCACAGGAATGGCAATCACAGAATCACAGAATCAGCCACGTTGGAAAAGACCTCCGAGATCATCAAGTCCAACCCTGGATCCAACCCTGCTGTGCTTCCCAGACCATGGCACTGAGGCCACATCCACTCTCACCTTCAACACCTCCAGGGACGCTGACTCCACCCCCTCCCTGCCCAGCCCATTCCAAGGCCTGATTACTCTCTTGGGAAGAAATTGCTTCCTAATATCCAACCTAAACCTCCCCTGGCACAGCTCCAGACCCAGCCCTCTTGTCCTGCTGCTGCTTCCTGGCAGAACAGCCCCAGCCCCACCTGGCTCCAACCTCCTGGCAGGGACTTGCAGACAGTCAGGAGGTCTCCCCTGAGCCTCCTCTTCTCCAGCCTCAACACCCCCAGCTCCCTCAGCCTCTCCTCATAGCAATTGTGCTCCAGAGCCCTCCTGCCTTCCAGCACATCAACACACCCCCAGCTTGGTGTCACCTGCACATTTGCTGATGAAATGCCTGATTCTGCAGGAGCTGCAGATGCTCAAGGGGCAGCAGGACCAAGTCAGGGGCCTGGGGGGCTTTGGGGTCTGGGAGGGTCCTGGGGGAGCTGGGAAGGGTCTTTGGGGATTGGGGGTACAAACCAGTACAGATCAGTGCAGACCAGTACAGACCAGTACAGACCAGTACCTCCTCACTGCTCCCCAGATCTCTCCTGGAGCTGGGCCATGTTGTCCTGGGACACCTGAACCCCCCCCAGTGCCCCCAGTACAGCCCAGTGCCCCCAGTACAGCCCACTGTGTTCCTGTCCCAGGGTGTGGGTGATCCCTCTTTGAGGGGGGTTGGAAAGGATTTGGGGGGACCTGGGGGGGTTGGATGGGGATGAGGGGGGGGTTGGGGGACTTCGGGTGCATTTGGGGGAGTTAAAACAGGTTTTGGGGGCATTGGGGCATCAAAGGGATCTGTGGGGGGAGGCGATTTAAGGGAAAATGGAGGTTAAGGGACATTTTGGGGGGGTTAAAGAGGCCTGGAGGGGAGAGGAGGGGCTGCACCAAGATCAGGTGAGTCCTGAGACCCCCCCTGTTGTCCCCAAGAACTTCTTGGTGTCCCCAGTTCCTCCCTTGACACCTCGAGACCCCCCTGGTGTCTCCAATGTCCCCAGGGCCTCCCCATAGTGCCAATTCCCTTCTTGACACCCCCAATTCCACTGCCCCCAAACTTAACCCCACTGTCCCCAAACCCCATCCCTGATGTCCCCAACCCTCCATCTCACCCCAGGAGCCCCCCTAGACCCTCTGACCACAAAAACACCCCCCCCACACACTCACAGAAAGGCCAAGGGCATCTGGGGAAACATTGGGGAGAGCTGGGGGGCTTTGCAGGGCCACCTTGTCCTGGGACACCTGAGCCCCCCCCAGTGCCCCCAGTACAGCCCAGTGCCCCCAGTACAGCCCACTGTGTTCCTGTCCCAGGGTGCAAGGTGATCCCTCTTAGAGGGGGGTTGGAAGGGATTTGAGGTGGGGACTTGGGGAGATTTGGGGGGATCGGGGGGGGGGGTTGGATGGGGATTTGGGGGGTTTTGAGGGGCTTTGTGTGAATTTGGGGGAGTTAAAAGGGTCTTGGGGGCATTGGGGGGTCAAAAGTATCTGGGGGGAAGGAGATTAAAGGAAAAAAAGGGGAGTTGGGGGACATTTGAGGGGGTTAATGGGGCCTAGAAGGGGAGAGGAGGGCCTACACCAAGAGCAGGTGAGTCCTGAGATCCCCCTCGTGTCCCCAAGACCCTTTCGGTGTCCCCAGTTCCCCCCTTGGCATCCCCAATTCCACTGTCCTCAAACCCCATCCCTGGTGTCCCCAACCCTCCATCTCACTCCAGGAGCCCCCCCGGACCCTCTGACCAAAAACACTCCTCCCCCCCCCTCACAGAAAGGCCAAGGGCATCTGGGGACATGTTGGGGACAACTTGGGGGCTTTGTGGGGCACTGGGTGGTTACTGGGAGATACTGGGACACACTGGGGGGAACCAGGGAGCACTGGGAGGGACTGGGAAGTTACTGGGGGATTACCAGGACACACGGGGAGACACTGGGAGGTTACTGGGCCATACTGGGGGTTACTGGGTGCTCACGGGAGGATCACTGGGTCATCCTGGGGGGCAGTGGGAGGTCACTGGGACACACTGGGTGGTCACTGAGGGGGTTACTGGGCCATACTGAGGGTCACTGGGCTATACTGGGGGCACTGAGATCCCCTTCGTCAGTTCTGCTCCCCCAGGACTTTTGGGGGCACCCCCAGGACCCCTCCCCTGGGGGCTGCGAGATCCCCTGAACCCCACTGCTGGGCTTTAGGGGACACCCGGGCCCCCCTTCCTTTGGGGTCTCTGTGTGCTGAGTGTTGGGGGTCTCTGGGGTTCGAGGGGGGAATTGGGATCCCCTTTCCCTGGGGTTGGTTTGCTGGGCTGGCAGAGGCGCTGTGGTGGGATGGGAAATGGCATCATAGGAGTTTTAGTTGGCCGTGGCCAGACAGGACTGACACGGAGACCCCCCAAAATCCAGGCAAAACCCCTGAAACCCCCTCAGAAATCCACCTTTGGACCCATCAAAACCTCCTCAAAACCACCCCAAATCCCCTCAGAGACCTCATCTCCCCCCAGGATCCCCTAAACCCTCTCAGTGACCTGCAAAACCCACCTGGGACCCCCAAGCCCCTTCAGGGACCTCAAAAACCCCCTCAGAGACCCTCAAAACCGTCTGGGACTCCCAAAATCCCTCTAGAAACCCACAAAACTCCTTCAAAGACATCGCCCCCAAAGCCCCCAGGACCTCCCAATTCCCTCGGAGACTCCAAAACTCCCTCGGGGATTCCCAAACCCCTTCAGGGACCTTCAACCTCCCCCCTAAGTCCCCTCAGGACACCAAACCCCTTCAGAACCCCCCCCAAAACCTCCTCAGGGACCCCAAAACCACAGAACAGCAGAAAAGCTTTCTGTAAAGGAAGGGAGCAAAGAATCTGAGAAGGAGGAGACCAGGGAAAAACTGAAGCAAAGTAATAAAATCATCCTGCCCTTGCAGTTTTTCCTTCACCTTTTTTTTACTTTTCCTTTTTTTAGGGTTCTTTTTTCCGTTGGGTGGTTTTGAATTTTTTTTCCGAGGGACTTTCTCAGCAATCGAATCACCTTTCCGGGTTCTTGGGAGGCCTCCGGGCCCCGCGGCCCCCGAGAGGGTCCTCCGAACCTCCGAACCCCCCCCGTAAAACCCTCCCGAGCCCCCCAGCCTTTCCCCCCCCAGCCTTTCCCCCCGCAGCCCCCGAGGGGATCCCCAGACCCCGCTCTCCCGCACCCCCCGCCCGCACTCAGAGCTCACCGACCGACCCGCCGCCATCACCGATTCCCGGCAGCCAACGCGGCAGGGCCGGGGGCGGGGCTGCGGGGGCGTGGCCGCGCGCTGATTGGCTGCGGCGGCGTTCTCTGAGCGCGGTGCGCGCGCAGCCGGGACTCGGTGATGGCGGCGGGGCCTGCGGTTCGCTCTGAGCGCTGTGAGTCCCCCGGGGGGCTCGGGAGGGTTTAGCGGGGGGGTTCGGGGATAACCGAGGAGGTTTTGAGGGGTCCCTGAGGGAGTGCGGTGTCCTGAGGGGACTCAGGGGGTGGTGGAAGGTTCCTGAAGGGGTTTGGGGGTCTCTGAGGGGGTTTTGGTTTCTGAGGAGATTTGGGGGGTGCCAGGTCGGGTTTGGGGGTCTCTGAGGAGGTTTGAGGGTCCTGGTGGGACCTTTTATGCAGTTTTGGGGTCTCTAGGGTGTTTACGGGGTCTTAGACGGTTTTGAGGGTCTCTGAGGGGGGTTGGGGGGTCTCTAAAGGGGACTGGGGGATCCCAGGTGGGTTTTGCAGGTCACTGAGAGGGTTTAGAGGGTGCTGGGGAGGGATGAGGTCTCTGAGGGCATTTGAGGGGACCTTGAGAAGGTTTTGATGTGTCGAGGGGGGGATTTCAGGAGTTTTGAGGGCACTTTGGGGGGTCCCCTAAAGCCCAGCAGTGGGTCCAGGGGGTCCCCCAGCCCCAAGGGGAGGGGTCCTAGGGATGCCCCCCAAAATCCAGGGGGGCAAACGTACCACATCCGGGTAAGGGGATCCCAGTGCCCCCAGTATATCCCAGTGACTTTTCAGTGACCCCCTCAGTGACCACCCAGTGTGTCCCAGTGACCTCCCACTGCCCCCCAGTATGGTCCAGTGATCCTCCAGTGAGCACCCAGTAACCCCCAGTATGGCCCAGTAACCTGCCAGTGTCTCCCCGTGTGTCCTGGTAATCCCCCAGTAACTCCCCAGTCCCTCCCAGTGCCCCCTGGTTCCCCCCAGTGTGTCCCAGTATCCCCCAGTAATCCCCCAGGGCCCTGCAAAGCCCCCCAGCTCTCCCCAATGTTTCCCCAGATGCCCTTGGCCTTTCTGTGAGTGTGTGGGGGGGGTGTTTTTGTGGTCAGAGGGTCCAGGGGGGCTTCTGGAGTGAGATGGAGGGTTGGGGACATCAGGGATGGGGTTTGGGGACAGTGGAATTGGGGGTGTCAAGGGGGGAATTGGAGCCATGGGGAGGCCCTGGAGACATTGGAAACACCAGGGGGGTCTCAGGGTGTTAAGGGAGGAACTGGAGACACCAAGAGGGTCTTGGTGACACCAGGGGGGGTCTCAGGACCCACCTGCTCTTGGTACAGGCCCTCCTCTCCCCTCCAGGCCCCTTTAACCCCCCCAAATGTCCCCTAACCTCCATTTTCCCTTTAATCCCCTCCTTCCACAGATATCTTTGATGCCCCAATGCCCCCAAAACCTGTTTTAACTCACCCAAAGACCCCCAAAACCACCTCCAACCACCCCCAGATCCCCCCAAATCTCCCCCAGCCCCTTCTTCAAATCCATTCCAACCCCCCCCAAGAGGGATCACCCAGCACCCTGGGACAGGAACACAGTGGGCTGTACTGGGGGCACTGGGCTGCACTGGGAGGGCACTGGGGGGGCTCAGGTGTCCCACAACAAGGTGGCCCAGCTCCAGGAGAGATCTGGGGAGCAGTGAGGTGGTACTGGTCTGTACTGGTTTGTACCCCCAATCCCCAAAGCCCCTCCCCAGCTCCCCCAGGACCCTCCCGCACCCCAAAGCCCCCCATGCCCCTGACTTGGTCCTGCTGCCCCTTGAGCATCTCCAGCTGCTGCAGAACCAGGCATTTCTTTGCTCCCCACAGGGTCCTTCCCACACCCAGAATGGAATCTGGAGGCAGCAGGATGTGCACAGGGCTCCCATTTCCTACAGTGCAAAGGGGCTGCAGGGAATGATTCCCCTGCTCTTGCAAATCTGCCAAAACCTGCAGGGCACAGAAGTGGGAGCTTCAGGAATTTGCTGGCCTTGGGAGTGGAGCTCACAGGGTATTGAGAGGAACATATCCCTCAAATACAATCTCTCTGCATACACAATATCTGTCTGGACAGACAGATAAAGCAATAATCAGATATATTCTGTATCATATATATGGCACATATTCTACAGAATCCATCCCAAGGTGTTGTATGATACATCTGTAAGATATTACACATAATAAGCAATATTAAGGCAAGTGTCCTCCTTAGGGACACACTTCAGAAGGGAACTTGCACTTGACCCCCCCCCTCTTCAGCTTCGAGCCACCCGGTGCCACAGAGGGGGACAGAGCTCCTGTGGAACATTCTATTCCACTGACACAGAGCAAGGAATAAACTCAAACTATTGCCTGGGTTTGTTCCCTGGGGGTCTCTGCAGCAGCAAGCACAGCCCCACACTGACTGCTCTGGGCTGTGCAGGCATTTGTGCTTCTGCCTGTCTCACACACACACACAAAAGTCTGGTTAGTGCTGCCCTCAGGAAACCCCCCCAGCCTTGGTCCAGCTAAAACCATGGAATTTGTCTTTGTTTCCCTTGGGTTCAGGGTCAGGCTGTGCCTGTGTCCAGCCCAGAGGCTCAGAAAAGCATTTCTCCTGTCCCCCTGCAATCTGCTGCTGCAGACAGGACCCAGGCACTGGTGGCACTGGGAGTGAACAGCAGAGTGTTTCCAGGGGCTCTCTGAAGGAACACAAGTGTCCAAAGAAACCAGCACAAGTGTCCACAGAAGTCCCAGTCCTTCATCCCTGAATGAGCTCGTTCAGCCCAGGAAAATCTGTCTAAGCTTTATTTCCATGGAAGGAGGTTTTTCCTACTTTAACACCGGTTTAGTTCCAAACTAGTTTCTTCATTTCCTCCTCCCAATTTCCCTGAAGGACACTGACAGGGGCCATGGACACTGACAGGGATCACAGAGTTTGTCCCTTGGCCATACAGCTCCTGCTGTTTCGCAGCACAGGAGAGGTTAATTAGAGCCCAGGCTCCAATACCAGGGTGTCCCTTGAAGATGAGCTTGAAATCTAATGACTGTCATGTTGGGGGGTTAAATTCAGTCCCCACCACCTTTTTTAGGGCTGAATCTTCATATTTTGGAGTATTTTCTGGCTGAATCTCAACTTTTTGCAGTTTGGGGGGGCGAGAGTCTTCTTCCTATTTCTGAGGGTTTTTGCCTGAATCTCCTTGACTTGGGTTTTTCTGGGCTGAATCTTGGTGTTTTGGAGGTTTTTATGGACACAGGATGCCCAGTGAGTTCTAGAGATGGACTTGGGCAGGAGGAACCCCCAAGCCAACGCGCTCAGCCCTTGTTTTCCCCCCATCAGGATTTGTCCTTCCCAAAGCTTGGGCGGATGGAGGAGGAGGCTGCAAGGAAGAGGAAGATGCCTTGGGCCCCCCAGGCAGGTGAGGAGGAAGTCAGTGTCCCTTTGGGCGGGTGTTGTGCTGGCTCTGTCAGCCCAGCATGGCCCCGGCTGCAGGACAACCCCGCTGGCGCCGCCGTCCTGCCGGGGCCGGAGTTGGGGGGATGTCCTTGGCCTTCCCTGTGGGCCGGAGGCAAATCCCCTGCCTGTCCTTCTTGCTTCCTGCCCCAGGCCCTGAGCTGAGGAGGGAGAGCGCGGAGGACAAATCCCCCCGTGAGACCCTGGTGGGAGAGGCCGTTTTGAAGGGCTCCCCGGCGCAGGAAGGCAGCGGGGAGGAAAAGGGCCGGAGATCCCCCCGCAGGAGGGGCTCCAAAGCCAGCCCAGGGTGCTCTGAGGAGGAAAGAACCAGCCTGTGCCGGGAAGGCGGCCAGAGCTTGAGGGGGAGCTCTGAGCTGGTGGTCCCTGATCAGCCTCCCAGCAGGGAGAAACCCTTCAGGTGCTTGGAATGTGGGAAGAGCTTCAAGAACAGCTCCCACCTGATCCGACACCAGCAGATCCACACTGGGGCACGTCCCTACATGTGTGGGGAATGTGGGAAGAGCTTCAACCAGAGCTCCCATCTGATCAAACACCAGAGTGTCCACACTGTGGAACGGCCCTACATGTGTAATGATTGTGGGAAGAGCTTCAGGCACAGCTCCAGCTTGATCCGACACCAGCACATCCACACTGGGGAACGGCTCTACACGTGTGGGGAATGTGAGAAGAGCTTCAGGGACAGCTCCCACCTCCGTACCCACCAGCTCATCCACACAAGTGAACGGCCCTACAAGTGCTTGGAATGTGGGAAGAGGTTTCAGACCAGCTCACATCTCCGCAGGCATGAGCAGACACACAGGGATGAGAGGCCCTTCTGCTGCACCAACTGTGGGAAGGGCTTCAAGTACAACTCCCACCTCATCACCCACCGCCGCATCCACACGGGGGAGAGGCCCTACAAGTGTGGGGAGTGTGGGAAGAGCTTCCCCCACAGCTCTACCTTGACCAAACACCAACGGACCCACCAGTAAGGGAAGCCCCGACTGCGGGAAGAACTTCGGCTGCTGCTTCCACCTCAAATGAACCTCTGATGGTGAGGCAACCCCTGGAGTCCAGTGACTGTCAGTCCAACCCTTTTACCACAAAGGGCCAGTCCCCTTTCCCAGGGGCAGGTTCTTCCAACAGAACCCTTCCTGTGTGGGGGGTGTGTGTGGAGATTCCTGCCTTGGCTGGGGGCCCCCCAAGGTCACTGCTGGAGGTTGAGAGCAGAGATCTACCCAAGAGCAATGGTCTGGGGGAGTTCCATCCATCTCTAATTAAGAATTATTGCTTTTGTGCCAGCTTGAGTAGAATTGCTTCAAAAATTGCTTTAGTGTAGAGCACTGTCCTATCTTATCCTGTACTCCTGGTAGTTTTAGTGTTTCTGTTGTGCAGTAAATAATTCTGATGAAGATCTTTTGTCTGATCATTTGTAACCCTAAATAATTCATTTCTATCAATAGATCTGATTTGCCATCATTAAAAGCTGGGGGACAAAAGTATTTCAGTCACACCTCTCTAATTCCTCTAAACTGGGTTTAGTTATGTTATGTTGGCATAACTATCAAGTCTGAGATTGGATCCAGCAGCCCCCAGCACCCCACAGGAAGTTGGGAGCTCAGGGGGGCCACCCCCCATTGCCAACCCCCCTGTGCCCAAAGACCCCCATGGGACCGTCAGACCCTCCAGACAACCCTCCCTTTTCTACCCTTCTCCCTGTTCCTTCCATATTCCCATTGTCCCCTCAATCCCCCATTTCCCCCCTGAACACTTTTGGGGTCCCAAACCCCACTGTTTACCCTCTCTCGTGTGTGTGCTGAAGGAGAAAATGAGGCTGCACACACAGAGTTCCATTTCAGGACTTGTCCACCCATCTTTCCGGTGTCCCCCTTTCATTGGGGTTCCTTTGGAAACAGCGCCTGGGCTTTGTCTTTTAGTCCACCGGAATTCCCAGCATGGCCCCAAAGCAGCGCCCTGATCCCACACATTCCCCTCCCCTCATGTGCTGGCTGTGTTCAGCCACCAGAGAAAAACACAGGCTGCCATGCAGAGCGTTCCAGGTGGTTTCCACTTTGGCAAACAGCACTCTCTGGATGGAAAACACCAGTCAAGGCCAAAACACTCCTTTTGGATCCGAATTAACTGAATGCAGCTGCTGCTGCCTTGTGTTGTTCCCACAGAAATTCTCAGGGTTCCTTTGCTTCCAGGAGAGATGTGATGTCACACAGGAGCTGTGATGTCACGGGGATGATATGATGTCACAGGAGAGATGCGGTGTCATATGATGGTAGTGACGTCATAGAGGAGCATTTTTATGAGAGCAAGGATGTGATGTCATGGGGAGGATGTGATGTCACAGAGCAGATGTGATGTCATAGGGGAGCTGTGATGTCACAGGGGAGGATATGAAGTCACATGGATGATATGACATCACAGGAAAGATGTGATGTCATATGATGGATGTGACGTCATATAAGAAGTGTGATGTCACAGGGGAGGTGTGACTCACAGGAAGGATGTGATGTGACAGGAGAGCTGTGATGTGACAAGAGAGCTGTCTTGTCACAGGGGAGGGCGTTACTTCACAGGGATGATATGATATCACAGAGGAGATGTGGTGTCATATGATGGATGTCACGTCATAGGGGAGATGTGATGTCACAGGAAGGATGTGATGTCACAGGGAGCATGTGATGTCACAGAGGAGTGACCCATCCCCCCCCAACCTTGCTCCAGCTAAAGCCATGGAATTTGTCTTTGTTTCCCTTGGGTTCAAGGTCAGGCTGTTTTATTTCCAGGGATGTCTAGAGATGAGTTAAGGGTAGCTCAGACCTTTTGGTGAGGAAGGACTTGTTTACTCTGGAGCATTTGAACTCAGCCTTTGTTCCTGGTTTCTTCCCACTCTTTCAGAGTAGTTCATTTCCCAGGGTGAAAGCTCTGATTCCCCAGCACAGTCAGGTTCTCCTGAGCTCAGGATCTTTCACTGGTCTCATTTTTCTCCAGTATTAATTCTGTACCAAATTTTTGCTTCCTAGGTCAGTGAAATGTTAGAAGAGAGAGAATCTCACCTTGATCTTGGACAGAACACTTACAGACTTCTTTATTCTAATGAATTCTTCCCTAAGAGTTCTGGATGACAGGACACCCATGTGGAAAGTCCCTTTTCTGGTTTTCAGAGATGCTTTTCTGATGTGGGTATTTATTGGTGTGGTATTTATTCAACTGTGAGGGTTGAATTGAGTGTTCCTTGCACCTTTAAAAAGTGCAACCACTTTAATCTGTTGTTTTAAAAACCATGCATTAGATGTCAGAGGACATAAGGACAGCACGTAGAGATAACCCTGCTGTAAGTGATGGTTCCAGTCATCCCGTGTATGGATCAAAGATTTCCAAGGCTTTGTTCCAAGGCTGGGTGCACATGGACTGGGAGAACTTTTCCTGCCGGAGCCGCTCTCCCTGCACCGCCAGGAAGAGCAGGGACCGCATCGCCCCGGCCGCAGCGGCGCAGAGGCTGCTCGGGAGGGGACAGTGTGCTGGAGGGCTGCCCACTCGCTGTCCTCACTGCCTGCACAGCGCAGGGCTGGGGGGAATTGAGCCAGGCAGGAAAAGGGAATGGCGGCCATCGCACGGGGCTGAAATGAGACGGGAAGGAGCAAACAGCCTGGCTGGGGGAGCACAGTTTGGGAAGGGGGCACAGGGAAAACCCACTGGGATGTTCCGGGGTAAATAACAGAAAATAAACAGAGGAGGGTGCCCTTTCAGATATGGTTTATAGATCAGTGTGCTGTGTATAGTGTAAGAGAGCTTCAGAAATGTAAGAATGCAGTTCCTACAGCTTTTACTACAGTGACATGTTTTTTACAAAATATGTAAAGAGATTATAAGTTGGGTGTTAGGTTGGGCTTTTTTTGGTGTTTTGTTTGGTTTGGGGTTTTTTTTACAGATGCTTTGTTCCCCCCCAACCTTTTCAAAGGAGGTTTCTTGAGTGTACCTTCTTTCAGCTAATTTGAAGGATTAGTTTAGATAAGCCTCTAAGAGTAGATGCATTTCAATTAAATTGGGGCACATGTCTTTTTGGCTCTGGTGCAAGGTTCGAACTAATTTTTGCTTCCTCTTTGGCTCAATTAAAAGCCATCTTAAAACACTCCCAGTATATTATGTGAGTGCAGGGCTTGAGGCGTGTGGGATTGAATGAACACAGAGAAAGAACTAACATTCAGAAACATATCTGCTTCCCTGTCTCAATTAATAAACCCCAGAGTTTGACACATTAATAATATCCATAGCAATTGTGATTTGACTGTATATTGTGACCTGCATATGCACATGTGAGCATAAGGACATAGGAAATAGGTGTTGTAGTTTCTGCAGTTCTTGTGTTATAGGTGAGGGGAGAGAGGATTCGAGCTAAAAATTGTCTGAACATTTTGAGAGTGCAGAGACATCTGTCTGACCATCACTAGATGTGCTTTGATTTGAAGGCAGAGCATGTTAAAGAATGCAATAGCTTAAAGCCAGCTGCAGTCTTGAATTTTTGCTCTTTCAGCATTAACAGTAGCACTAATAATTACTAATATTTAATGAGCTAACATGCAATAAATGTATCGAATCATTTTGACATATGTGTCAATTTAATAAGTTTAAATTAATCAATGCATGCATAACAGGAAATCTCCCTCAACCTCTGATTTAAATGTAACATTCACTAAAGGATTATAGAGGGAACTTAATTTTACTGACTGTTTTAACAGCTGTCACAGCTGTTGGAAGAAGGAAAGGCAATTGAAACACTCCAAAAACGGGATGGGGGGGCAGAACGAGAGTAGTTTAATAAATGTAAACATGGTCTCTGAATGCCAAACATAAAAAATTGAGCAGATCTGTAACTCCACAAAGCTGCTGTACACTATGTATGTTTGCCTTTTGTGACTCACTGTGTTTCATTCATTTGAACACTGAGCAGTTTCCCTCCTTTCTCCATTTAAAAATGTGCAGCAGCGTTTAAATGTGGAACAAATTCAGCTGTTCATGTGCCTGGAGTTTCATCTTAGAATGCAGCTGATAGAATACTCAGCTGACAGGAACTAAAGGCTGTGTAGAATGGCTGTAACATTTCAAAAGTGGACACAGGTGTCACATCCTGTGAATGCTGCAGTGCAGTGAGGGTTGGTGTACATATTTTATGTTTTTCTAACCGTTCTCATGTTGTGATGTGGGAATGGTGTGTGGAGTTCGCCTGCGAGTCTGTCTGGGTTATGTCTGTGTAGGGATGAACAGGAGTGTGTGTGTAGATTCCCATGCCTGTGTGTTTGTGTGTGTGCAGGGGGATTCTGTGCTGAACTCGTTGAGCTACGAGGTGCACAAAGGACCCCCTTGCTTTCTAAATTCCTTCTCAGAGAGGAGCCTGGGGGTGGCTGGATCCAATCTCAGGCTCAGATTTTGGTTTCAGTTGAAGGAATTATACAGGTGTGATTCACCCACTTTGTCCTGAAGGTTTTAGTGATGGCAAATCAGAAATATTTCTAGAAAAACAATGATTTATTATGACAAATGAACAAAAAATTGATCAGAAAAGTGAACAGATGAAAGACCTTAAAGAGAATTATTTACTTCAAATTATAAAAGCCAAAAACCTCTAGTAGTATAGTGTAAGATAGGACAGTGGAGTCTATCAAAGTAACTCTATTAAAGCAATTGGATCAAAGCCAGCAAAAAGAAACAATCCTGAAGCAGACATTGAGGTAACTCACCCCACAATGACAGGGGGTAGTTCTCTCTCTTTCACTTAACCCCTGGGCAGTGACCATTAAGAGCTGTCCCTGCTTCATGGCAGAAGCTCCACACACTTCAAGGAAGTCTGTGGAAGAATCTGCCCCATGACAGTTGGACAAGGCTTTTATAGTTATCAAGGGTTTGACTGCCAGATGTATTTGCAGGCCAGGGAGCAGCTTATCTGTCAAATCCTGCTTCAAAAAGCAGGATGTGTGTTTGAAGTTTCATGAAGCATTTTGGGTTTAGCATAATTCAACATTAAAAACAGCACCTTGGCACCAGCAGTAACTCACCACAGAGAGTGTGCATTGTTTGCATTCTCTGACCATTGTTTAGGTATTGTCAGAGCAGAGCATCCTGCCAAAAATGGCCCCTTGATTCTATGAGGTTCCAAAAACTCTGAGGGTTCCTTTGGTTCCATGAGGCCCTGCAGTGTCACAATGGCCCCTTGATTCCAGGATGTTCCAAAACATCCCAGGGTTCCCTTGGCTCCAAGAGGCTCCCCAGTGTCCCACCGGCCCCTGGATTCCAGGAGGCCCTGCAGTGTCCCAATGGCCACTCGGTTCCATGAGCCACAGGAGAGGTGGCCATGTTGTAGAGCCACGAGGAAGGGGTTCTGAGACCCTTTGGGCCCTCTGGGGCCTCCCAGCCCCTGGCTGGGGGGGGAAGACTGCAAAGACCTGGAACAGTGCTAGACCGGACTAAGCGTCTGTAGGTATGCCAGGAGATGTTTTTCTCCATGGGCGCAGAGCAGCAGCTGGTGCTGACCAGAGAAACGGTGGCAGAGAGCCAGGACAGATAAGACCTGAACTGGAGGAGCAGCAGAAACAACATGCAGCACCGCAGAGAATACTCTTGGAAAGGGAGAGAGAGAGAGCCAGCAGCTGAGAGACAGAGTTCTGGGGGTAAGACTGATACCAGACCCCCCCCCCAAACTCCTTTGAGATCCCTCTGAGAAAAGAGGGAGATGGACTCCTATTAAGGAGAAGAGTTTTAGACATGCAGCACCAGAGAGAGAGAGGAGCTGAGAAGCTCAAAAGACGTCCCGGGGCTGGACCGGGACGGCCAGAGGAATGCGGGGGGAGTTGACCTTGGCTCCCCCCTTGCACTGCTGCCACGGTGGCAGCCTGAGAGACAGGGCACAGAGGCCCTGCAAGGAGCTGAGTCTCCTGGAGATACCAGACCGTCACGAAGACCCCCCTGTGTCTTCGTGATATGACGTGGTGATACGACCTTGTCTGGGGTTACGAAGCCCACGGAAGACCCCTTTGCCTGCGTCAAGGGGGCTGAGGGAGCTTGGATACCTCCCTCGTGAGTGCTGGCAGAAAGCCAGCCACAGCTACTGCATGCATGAGAAGAAGAAACCTGCTGCCTTAGAAGATACTCCTGCTGTTCAGAGACTGAAAGGGATCTGTCCTTCTTTCCCTCCTGGACTTTTATTTGGAGGGGAGAAGAGATCTGATCATTGTAAATACATGTCATGGTAGAGATAGTTTGTGATCGTGTGTATAATGTGATATGGTATTTATTTGTACAGTCATTGTAATATATTCCCTTTCCCCCACTTTGAGTCTGGTGTGTTTTGTCTGGAAAAACCCATCTCACATTAGGTTGAGATGTGGGAGGGGGAATGGAGCTAGGGAATTGGATTTTGGGACTATCTCAAACCAGGACACTTTCACACCAGTTGTTCCACCAAAATGCACGTTCATTAAAGAGACAATTCCAAATTACAATAAACCAGGTCAGAGACATAATTATGTCATGCTCTGACTGCCAGCGAATTACCCCAATGCCAGCTAAGGAAGGGGTTAATCCCAGGGGCATAACAGCCAATGAAATCTGGCAGACAGACGTTACACATAGAGCTGAATTCGGTAAACTAAAATATGTCCATGTTACAGTAGACACACATTCCAGATACATTAATGCAACAGCACACACAGGAGAAAAAGCCAAAGACGTTATCAGACACTGGCTCAGTTGTTTCGCAATCCTAGGAATTCCAAAAACCATAAAACCCGACAATGGCCCTGCTTATTGTTCTGAAAAAATCAAAACATTTCTCACAGATTGGGGGGTACTCCATTCCATAGGAATACCGCATTCACCCACAGGACAAGCGATTGTAGAAAGAGCTCACCATACACTAAAAGAAATGCTTCAAAGACAAAAAAGAGGGGAGTCGGTATGTAGCCCCCAGGAACGCTTATGGAAAGCGTCATATGTTCTAAATTTCTTAAACTGTAATGATAAAGACCATAGCAGGTATGAACACCAACATAAAACTCAAATACTTTCATCTTCCAAACCACCAGTTATGATCAAAGATCTAATATCTGGGCAATGGTCAGGACCAGTAGATCTCATAACATGGGGAAGGGGATATGCCTGTGTATCCAAGGGTACCAAATTACAATGGGTCCCTTCTAGATGTGTCAGGCCTTATATCAGCCCTCCAGCACAACAGGAACAACCACCAGAAGAAATAAGTGAAGGATTTGGATTAGAAGAAACATGACCAACAATAGTAAACACATCACACAGAAAAAAAAAAAAGGGGGGAAAAGAGATATGGGTCTGTTCCCTATGTGTGTAAATCTACATTAACATTTCTTTAAAACAGGGAGAATCACAAGCAATAAATGATACAACAGAACCAAAAGAAACATATAAACAGTAACCAATACAGAACCAAAAGAAACACATAAACAGTAACCAATACAAAACCAAAACTCCATGAGTCAAACACAATAAAGGGTTAAAGAGTGCATGTGTAAGGAGAGAATGAAACGGTGACCACCGGAGTATGAATGAGAAAGTTGAGTGGACGCATGTGTGTGTGTGTGAACGCAAGTACACTTTATAGCAAGACGTCTTAAACACTACTTCAAACAGCACCACCTCAGACACAACACCTACAACCCAACACATTTCCCTTTTAAATAAAGATGATGCCATTACACAAAGTCACCCTCAGATAAAAGGTTATCCACACCTACAAACCCTGGGTAATTTGAGATTGCTTGAATATTGCACGAACCCAATAAAGTTGTTAACAGTTCAATAAAGGCCTTGTGACGATAGGCCCTATTTTTTATAATTAGAAATAAGATTGGTTATAATAAGAATGTTAAAAATGTATTGTTTCTCAACTTGTTAATAAAAAGAAGGGGGAGATGTGGCAGGAAGACTGTAACAAGGAACCGTGGGAGTTGTGGTCTCCCGGGTTCTCAGACAATACTTGATTGTCATTGGTTAGAAGGTCATGGGACATGTTCAGGCGTGGTATTTAAACCTCGGCAGTTTGAATAAACGGTAATTCTGCTCTGGCACTTGTTCGTGTCTGAGTGGGGTTCGTCCCTTGAACAACACCTCAGATAATGGGAGGGAAATGGGGGATAATGGGGGGGAAATGGGGGATAATGGGACAGTGAGGGGGAAACAGAAGGATATGCGAGGAAATGGGGAAACATGGAAGGAAAATGAGGGGAAATGGGAAGGAAGTGGGGGGAGAATGAGGGGAAATGGGAGGAATGGGGGAAAATGGGCAAAAATGAGAGATAATGGGGAGAATGGGGTAAATAAGGGAAAATGGGCAAAAATGCGAATTAATGGGGAGAATGGGGTAAACGAGGGAAAATGGAGGAATGGAGGAGAGAGAGGGGGAAATGGGAGAGAATGGGGGGAATTTGTGGGAAATAGGGGTTAATGGAGGATAACGGAGGAAAATGGGAAAAAATAGGGGATAATGGGGTAGAAATGGAGGATAATGGGGTAGAAATGGAGGATAATGGGGTAGAAATGGGGGATAATGAGGGCAAATAATGGGGGGAAATGGGGTAAAATGAGGTGAAATGGGGAAGAAAGGGAGAGAAATGGGAGGGTAATGGGGGAGAGTGAGGGGAAAATGGGGAAAATGAGGGGTAATGGGGAAAAATAGGAGATTATGGGGGATGGTAAGGGGGAAATGGGGGATAAGGAAGAAGAAATGTGGGATAATGGGGCATAATGGGGGAAAATGGTGAATAATAGGGAAAAATGTCAGATAATGAGGGAAAATGGGGAATAATAGGGGAGAAATGTGGGATAATGGGGGAAACGGGGAACAATGGGGAAAAATATGGGATAATGGAGGGAAAAGAAGGGATAATGGTTGAAAATGAGGGGAAATGGGTGTCTGAGAGGAAAAGTGGGGATAATGGGGGGAATGGGGGAAATAAGGGAAAATAGGGGATAAGGGGGGAAAATGGGGGAAATGAGGGAAAACGAGGTAATGAGGAAAATGGGGATAATGAGGGAAAATGGGGGAAATGAGGGAAAATGGGGAAAATAGGGGATGAAGAAGGAAAATGGGGGATAATAGGGGAAAAATGGGGGTCACTACAAGACCCCCCTTCCCATCAGACTCTGAGGCATCTCTGCTCTCACCTGCCTCCCCTTGCTGATTAATTAACCACTCGTTAATTACTACAAGTAACTAACCCCCCAAAACCCACAGAACCCACAGCAGTTTTATTTTGGGGGGGGTCAGCACGGCCTTGTGTCACCAGAGCAGAGTATTGGGGGGGGCCAAGCAGAGCCAGGGGGTCCCAAACCCCTTCCCGGGGGGTCCCACCCCCCTTTTTCGGGGGGTCCCTCAGGGATTTTCCAGCTGGGAGTCGCCGGGGAGGGTCCCCACGTCCTGGTAGGTGGGTTGGACCCCCCGGGAAATGTCCTCGTACATCGAACACTCGTCCAGGTTCAGCCCCTGAAAACGAGGAAAGGGGGGGATTCGGGTCGGTTTGGGGGGGTTTAGAGAGTGATAGACCCCCCCCCAGCACGATTTTGGGGCGCGGGGGCCCCCAGAACGTCACCTCGTAGAGGTTTTCCTCCTCGCATGTGGTTTTTTCGGGGTGCAGCAGCTGCTCGTTGGCCCAGTGCTTCTATGGGGGGGGAACAGGGGGCACGGGGGGGTTTGGAGTGGCCAGGGGGGGTTTAGGGGTGGCCAGGGGGGAAAAAAGGGGGCACAGGGAATTTTTGGGGTGGCCAGGGGGGTTTTGAGGGGCACCAGGGGAGATTTAGGGGTGGTGGGGCGGGGAGGTTGGAAGTACAGGGGGGTTTTGGGGTGGCCGGGGGGGTTTTCTGGGGGCACCAGGGGGGATTTAGGGGTGGCCAGGGGGGGAAAAGAGGGCATAGGGGGGTTTTGGGGTGGCCGGGGGGTGTTTGGGGGGGCTCCAGGGGGGTTTTGGGGTGGCCGGGTGGGGTTTGGAGGCATCAAGGAGGAATTAAGGGGTGACAGGGGAAAACTAGGGGTGGCCGGAGGGGGTTGGGGTGGCCAGGGGGGTTTTGGGGGGCACCAGGGGGATTTAGGGGTGGTCAGGGGGGTTTTGGGGGCACCAGGGGGATTTAGGGGTGGCCAGGGGGGGGTGGGTGTCTCTGGGGAGGACTGGGGGGATTTGGGGATGGCAGGAGGAGGTTGGGGGGAACTGGGGGGGATTTGGGGGGAACTGGGATGTACGGGGGGTGTTGAAGGGGTTTTGGGGCATCCAGGGGGGAATTGGGGGTACCAGGGGGGGGTTGGGGGGTTGGGGAGGATTGAGGTTACCCAGGGGGGGATTTTGGGGGACCCGGGGGGCAATTGGTGTCCCCAGGGTCTCAATTAATGTCCCCAATGTCTCAATTGGTGTCCCCAGTGTCCCATTTACGGGACCCAATGTCCCACCTGGTGTCCCCAGTGTCCCAGCTGGTGTCCCCAGTGTCCAAGTTGGTGTCCCCAATGTCCTAATTAGGTGTCCCCAGTGTCCCAGTTGGTGTCCCCAGTGTCCTATTTAGGGGTCCCAAAGTTCCAGTTGGTGTCCCCAGTGTCCCAACTGGGGGTCCCAGTGTCCAATTGGGGGTCCCAGTGACAGAACTGAGGGTCCCAGTGTCCCAGTTGGTGTCCCCCTGTCCCAGTTGTCCCAGTGTCCCAGTTGGGTGTCCCAGTGTCCCAGTTGGGTGTCCCAGTTGTCCCAGTGTCTCAGTTGGTGTCCCAGTGTCCTAGTTGGTGTCTCAGTGTCCCAGTTGGGTGTCCCAGTTGGTGTCCCCCTGTCCCAGTTGTCCCAGTGTCCCAGTTGGTGTCCCAGTGTCCCAGTTGGTGTCCCCCTGCCCCAGCTGTCCCAGTTTGTCCCAGTGTCCCACCCTGAGCAGCAGCAGCAGCCCCGGCCCGGCCGAGCAGAGCAGCAGCAGCACCCCCTGCGCCGTCAGGATCCGGTTCTTGGTGCTCTCCCTCAGCACCAGGAACGGGGCAGGAACCGGCTCTGTGGGAACGGGACTGGGTAACTGGGAGGGACTGGGTTACACTGGGAGGGACTGGGTATACTGGGAGGGAGTGCAGGGCACTGGGTTATACTGGGAGGGCCTGGGCTATACTGGGAGGGCACTGGGTTATACTGGGAGGGACTGGAGGGCACTGGGTTATGCTGGGAGGGCACTGGGAGGGACTCAAGAGAGATACTGGGAGTGACTGGGACAGACTGGAGTGGGACTGGAGGGCACTGAGAAGGGCTCAAAGGGGTTACTGGGAATAACTGGGATGGACTGGGGGGCACTGCAGGGCACTGGGATGGACTGGGGGGGCTTGTGGTAGCACTAGGTTATACTGGGAGGGGACTGGGATGGACTGGGTTATACTGGGAGGGGACTAGGATGGACTGGGAAAGACCAGTGACTCAGATGAGACCCCCCAGCCCCCTCGATCCCCCCGAGACCCCCAGGACCCTCCCGAAGGTGCTGCAGGGCTGGGGGGCACTGGGATACCCTTGGAGGGGACTGGGATGGAGGGGGTTAAACCGGGAGGGACTGGGCTATACTGGTACCATGCTGGGGGCACCGGGAGGGGCCGAGTGACCCGGGTGAGACCCCCCCACGTCCCCCACTCACCGAGGACCCTGACGAAGGTGCCGCAGCTCTGGGCCGTCTCCCCCCCGGACTCCACGCGGCAGAAGAAGAGCCCGGAGTCGTTGTGGGACAGTTTGGGGTAGGTCAGGGTGGAGCTTACCCCCCCTTCCTGCACCGCCCGCTCCATCCGGCGGCCCCCCCGGGTGGCCACCACCTCCTGGGGCCAGGGGCAGCTCCGGGGGACCTCCCCGAGCCCGGGGGGACACGCCTGGAGCCAGGTCAGGGCGGTGTCGGGGGGGCCTCGGAAGTGGCACTCGAGGGTCAGGGGGGTCCCCACGGGCCCCTCGCGGGAGGGGGGCCCCCCCCACACCCGGAGCCACCCCCGGGGCGGGGCCGGGGAGCAGGAGAGGCTCGGGGGGCTCCCGGTGGTCACGGTCACGGGGGTCGGCGTCTCGGGGGGCTCCGGGGGTCATGCACGGGGTGCAGCCTTCGGGGGGGGTCTGGGAGCACTGGGAGCCTGCGGGGACAGAGGGGGGGTTAGGGGAGGTCACCAGTGCCCCCCAACCCCCATGGAGGGCGACTGACCCTGAGGGGGTCACTGGGGGTCCCTGTCCCTGCTGGGGGGGGTCTTTGGGAGTTCCCAGAACTGTGAGGGGTCATTGGGGGTCCCCCCGGGGTCTTTGGGGGTCCCCCAGACCCATCTGAAGGTCATTGGGCCCCCCCCAGCCCCTCCCAGTTCCCCCCCTTCCCCCTCCCAGTTTCGGTTCCCTGTCCCAGTTTGGGAACAGGAAATACTGGTTGGGGTGGCGGGGGACATTTTGACACAGGTGTGGGGGACAAAACCTGATGCTGAGACCCCCTGAGACCCCCCAGACCCAAACCCTGAGACCCCCAAACCCAAATGGAGACCTTGGGATCCCCGAGATCCCCAGATCCAAATCCTGAGCCCCTTGGACCCAAACTGAGCCCCCCTGACCCAAACTGAGCCCCCTAGACCCAAACCCTAAGCCTCCCTGACCCAAACTGAGACCCCCAGACCCAAAACCTGAGATCCCCAGAGCCAAACTGAGACCCCCAGACCCAAAACCTGAGCCCCCCAGACCCAAAACCTGAGATCCCCAGACCCAAACTGAGACCCCCAGACCCAAAACCTGAGCCCCCCAGACCCAAAACCTGAGATCCCCAGAGCCAAACTGAGACCCCCAGACCCAAATCCTGAGCCCCCCAGACCCAAAAGCTGAGATCCCCAGACCCAAACTAAGACCCCCAGACCCAAGGCCCCCAGACCCAAACTGAGGCCTTGGGACCCCTGAGACCCCCAGACCCAAAGCCTGAGACCCCCTGACCCAAGCTGACACCCCAGAGACCCCTCAGACCCAAACTGAGGCCCCCCCACACCAAAACTGAGACCCCCAGACCCAAATCCTACCTGCGAGGAGCAGTGTTATAAGTGATCTAAAGAAATTTGCTGTTCAAATAAGAAAGAGTTAACGAAGTCATTATATTGTGTTAACTGCTTTGTTGGAATCACAAGTTAGAGTGTTAGGCAATGCCTAACCACAAGTTCTGTAAGCTGCAAACTGATTAACCACAACACGATGATTTAGCATATTGTACCTTGAAGCTGTTTGTTCTAAGCATATTAATGGGGAGCAATACGGAGGGGTCGGCCACGAGGAGTCTGGGTGATCAACCATCATCCTGATGGAAGTTTCCAGAACCACGGCCTAATAGAGACTAATGACTTTAAAATTATTGGTGGACACCCCTCAACAACGGAGATGGCCCGCGAAAGGAGGAACCAACCCAGAGCTGGCCCGCGAAGAGGGAACCAAGCAGGATGCAGCCCATGAAATCTCCACCAATGGACTGATGACATGACTTTGGGGGGGAGGTGGCAAAGGAGGGTAAAATAAGTGCTGTTTTTGTTCCCCCTTGTGGACTGCGGCAGGAACAGGGGTTTCCTCTGGTCGCCCGGATACCCGTTTTTGCTTGTTTGTGGCATTAAAAAATCTTTTATACCTTGCAACCTAAATTTAAAGCCTCGTTACCTGTCACAAGGTACAGTTGTTGGAGTAGCCTAGGCACTTCTTCGGCAGGAAGAGTTTTCTGTGGTGGCACCTTTTGTCTGACAGGAATCTTCAGTTGGATTCAATATTTAAAAGGAGGGACCGGCCCTTGCAGCGCAGGACTGAAAAAAGGGAACAGCAGCTCTTTCCACCAGGAAAAAAAGTGTGGAACCTTTGGCTTTGAGGTACAGTTGCTGGGGAAGGCTGGGCACTTTGGCAGGAAGAGCTTTCTGTGGTGGCACCTTTTGTCTGGCAGGAATCTTCATTTGGAGTAAATTTTTCAGGAGGTGGGACCGGCTATTAAAGTACAGTGCTGAAAAAAGGAAAGAGCAGCTATTTCCCTAAAAAGAAAAAGTCTGGAACCTCTGGCTTCAGGTGTAGTGGGTGCAGTCTGGGCACTTCTTGGGCAGGAAAAACTTTCTGTGGTGGCACCTTTTGTCTGGCAGGAATCTTCAGTTGGAGAAAATTTTTCAGGAGGTGGGACCGACCATTGCAGCGCAGGGCAGGAAAAAGGGAACAACAGCTCTTTCCACCAGGAAAAAAAGTCTTGAACCTTAGTCTTTCAGGCGTAGTTGTTCAGGCAGTCTGGGCACTTCTCGGGCAGCAAGAGTTTTCTGCGGTGCTACCATTTCTCTGGCAGGAATCTTTAGTTGGATTCAATTTCTCAGAAGGTGGGACCGGCCATTGCAGCGCAGGACTGAAGAAAGGGAACAGTAGCTCTTTCAACCGGGAAAAAAAGTCTGGAAGCTTTGGCTTTGAGGTGCAGTTGTTGGGGCAGGTTGGGCAATTCATGGGCAAGAAGAGTTTTCTGTGGTGGCACCTTTTGTCTGGCAGGAATCTTCATTTCGATTCAACGTTCCAAGAGGTGGGACCGGGCGTTACAGCGCAGAGCTGAAAAAAGGGAACAGCAGCCCCTTCCATCAGGAAAAAAAGTCTGGATCCTTTGGCTTCAGGTGTAGTTGGTGGGGCAGCCTGGGAACTTCTTCGGAGAGAAGTGTTTTCTGTGGTGGCACCTTTTGTCTGGCAGGAATCTTCATTTACATCCCATTTTCCTGGAGGTGGCTCCAGCCATTGCAGAGCAGGGCAGAAAAAAGGGAACAGCAGCTCTTTCCACCAGGAAAAAAAGTCTGGAACCTTTGGCTTCTGGTGCAGTTTTTGGGGTAGCCTGGGCAATTCTTGGGCAGGAAGAGTTTTCTGTAGTGGCACCTTTTGTCTGGAATGAATGTTCATTTGGAGTATATTTTTCAGGAGGTGGGACCGGCCATTGCAGAGCAGGGCTGAAAAAAGGGAACAGTAGTTCTATCCCTAAGGAAAAAAAGTCTGGATCCTTTGGCTTCAGGTGTAGTTGGTGGGGTAGCCTGGGCACTTCTTGAGCACCAAGACCTTTCTGTGGTGGCACCTTTTTTCTGGCAGGAATCTTCAGTTGGAGTAAATTTTTCAGGAGGTGGGACCGGCCATTGCAGCACAGGGTTGAAAAAAGGGAACAGCAGCTCTTTCCCTTAAAAAAAAAGTCTGGATCCGTTGGCTTCAGGTGTAATTGGTGCAGCCTGGGTACTTCTTGGGCAGGAAGAGTTTCTGTGGTGGCACCTTTTGTCTGGCAGGAATCTTCATTTACATTAAATTCTCCAGGATGTGGGACTGCCCTCTGCAGCGCAGAGCTGAAAAAAAGGAACAGCAGCTCTTTCCACCAGGAAAAAAAGTCTGGATCCTTTGGCTTCAGGTGTAGTTGGTGCAGCATGTGCACTTCTTGGGCAGGAAGAGTTTTCTGTGGTGGCACCTTTTGTCTGGCAGGAATCTTCAGTTGGATTCAATTTTTCAGGAGGTGGGACCGGCCATTGCAGAGCAGGGCTGAAAAAAGGGAACAACAGCTCCTTCCACCAGGAAAAAAAGTCTGGATCCATTGGCTTCAGGTGTATTTGGTGGCGTAGGCTGGGTACTTTTTGGGCAGGAAGAGTTTCCCGTGGTGGCACCTTTTGTCTGGCAGGAATCTTCAGATGGATTCAATTTTCCAGGAGGTGGGACCAGCCATTGCAGCGCAGGACTGAAAAAAAGGAACAACAGCTCTTTCCACCAGGAAAAAAGTCTGGAGCCTTTGGCTTCAGGTCTGTTTGCTGGGGCAGGCTGGGTACTTCTTGGGCAGGAACAGTTTTCTGTGGTGGCACCTTTTGTCTGGTAGGAATCTTCAGCTGGATTCAATTTTTTAAACGGTGGGACCGGCCATTGCAGCGCATGGCTGAGAAAAGGGAACAGCAGCTCTTTCCCCCGGTAAAAAAAGTCTGGATCCTTTAGCTTTGAGGTGTATTTGGTGGGGTAGATTGGGCACTTCTTGGCCAGGAAGAGTTTCTGTGGTGGCACCTTTTGTCTGGCAGAAATCTTCAGTTGGATTCAATTTTCCAGGAGGAGGGACCGGCCATTGCAGCGCAGGGCTGAAAAAAGGGAACAACAGCTCTTTCCACCAGGAAAAAAGTCTGGATCCTTTGGCTTCAGGTATATTTGGTGGGGTAGCCTAGGCACTTCTTGGGCAGGAAGAGTTTCTGTGGTGGCACCTTTTGTCTGGCAGGAATCTTCAGTTGGATTCAATTTTCCAGGAGGTGGGACCGGCCATTGCAGCGCAGGGCTGAAAAAAGGGAACAGTAGCTCTTTCCCCCGGTAAAAAAAGTCTGGATCCTTTGGTTTCAGGTGCAGTTTTTGGGGCAGCCTGGGCACTTCTTGGGCAGGAAGAGTTTTCTGTGGTGGCACCTTTTGTCTGGCAGGAATCTTCAGTTGGATTCAATTTTTCAGGAGGTGGGACCGGCCATTGCAGCGCAGACATGAAAAAAGGGAACAGCAGCTCTTTCCACCAGGAAAAAAAGTCTGGATCCTTTGGTTTTCAGGTGTAGTTGTTGGGGTAGCCTGGGCAATTCTTGGGTAGGAAGAGTTTTCTGTAGTGGCACCTTTTGTCTGGAATGAATGTTCATTTGGAGTATATTTTTCAGGAGGTGGGACCGGCCATTGCAGAGCAGGGCTGAAAAAAGGGAACAGTAGTTCTATCCCTAAGGAAAAAAAGTCTGGATCCTTTGGCTTCAGGTGTAGTTGGTGGGGTAGCCTGGGCACTTCTTGAGCACCAAGACCTTTCTGTGGTGGCACCTTTTTTCTGGCAGGAATCTTCAGTTGGAGTAAATTTTTCAGGAGGTGGGACCGGCCATTGCAGCACAGGGTTGAAAAAAGGGAACAGCAGCTCTTTCCCTTAAAAAAAAAGTCTGGATCCGTTGGCTTCAGGTGTAATTGGTGCAGCTTGGGTACTTCTTGGGCAGGAAGAGTTTCTGTGGTGGCACCTTTTGTCTGGCAGGAATCTTCATTTACATTAAATTCTCCAAGATGTGGGACTGCCCTCTGCAGCGCAGAGCGCAAAAAAAGGAACAGCAGCTCTTTCCACCAGGAAAAAAAGTCTGGATCCTTTGGCTTCAGGTGTAGTTGGTGCAGCATGTGCACTTCTTGGGCAGGAAGAGTTTTCTGTGGTGGCACCTTTTGTCTGGCAGGAATCTTCAGTTGGATTCAATTTTTCAGGAGGTGGGACCGGCCATTGCAGAGCAGGGCTGAAAAAAGGGAACAACAGCTCCTTCCACCAGGAAAAAAAGTCTGGATCCATTGGCTTCAGGTGTATTTGGTGGCGTAGGCTGGGTACTTTTTGGGCAGGAAGAGTTTCCTGTGGTGGCACCTTTTGTCTGGCAGGAATCTTCAGATGGATTCAATTTTGCAGGAGGTGGGACCAGCCATTGCAGCGCAGGACTGAAAAAAAGGAACAACAGCTCTTTCCACCAGGAAAAAAGTCTGGAGCCTTTGGCTTCAGGTCTGTTTGCTGGGGCAGGCTGGGTACTTCTTGGGCAGGAACAGTTTTCTGTGGTGGCACCTTTTGTCTGGTAGGAATCTTCAGCTGGATTCAATTTTTTAAACGGTGGGACCGGTCATTGCAGCGCATGGCTGAGAAAAGGGAACAGCAGCTCTTTCAACAAGGAAAAAAGTCTGGATCCTTTAGCTTTGAGGTGTATTTGGTGGGGTAGATTGGGCACTTCTTGGCCAGGAAGAGTTTCTGTGGTGGCACCTTTTGTCTGGCAGAAATCTTCAGTTGGATTCAATTTTCCAGGAGGTGGGACCGGCCATTGCAGCGCAGGGCTGAAAAAAGGGAACAACAGCTCTTTCCACCAGGAAAAAAGTCTGGATCCTTTGGCTTCAGGTATATTTGGTGGGGTAGCCTAGGCACTTCTTGGGCAGGAAGAGTTTCTGTGGTGGCACCTTTTGTCTGGCAGGAATCTTCAGTTGGATTCAATTTTCCAGGAGGTGGGACCGGCCATTGCAGCGCAGGGCTGAAAAAAGGGAACAGTAGCTCTTTCCCCCGGTAAAAAAAGTCTGGATCCTTTGGTTTCAGGTGCAGTTTTTGGGGCAGCCTGGGCACTTCTTGGGCAGGAAGAACTTTCTGGGGTGGCACCTTTTGTCTGGCAGGAATCTTCAGTTGGATTCAATTTTTCAGGAGGTGGGACCGGCCATTGCAGCGCAGACATGAAAAAAGGGAACAGCAGCTCTTTCCACCAGGAAAAAAAGTCTGGATCCTTTGGTTTTCAGGTGTAGTTGTTGGGGTAGCCTGGGCAATTCTTGGGTAGGAAGAGTTTTCTGTGGTGGCACCTTTTGTCTGACAGGAATCTTCAGCTGGATTCAATTTTTTGAAAGGTGGGACCGGCCTTTGCAGCGCATGGCAGAAAAAAGGGAACAGTAGCTCTTTCCACAAGGAAAAAAAGTCTGGATCCTTTGGCTTTGAGGTGCAGTTGGTGGGACAGCCTGGGCACATCTTGGGCTAGATGAGTTTTCTGTGGTGGCACCTTTTGTCTGGCAGGAATCTTCATTTACAATAAACTTTCCAGGAGGTGGGACCGGCCATTGCAGTGCAGGGCTGAAAAAAGGGAACAGCAGCTCTTTCCACCAGGAAAAAAAGTCTGGATCCTTTGGTTTCAGGTGCAGTTTTTGGGCAGCCTGGGCACTTCTTGGGCAGGAAGAACTTTCTGTGGTGGCACCTTTTGTCTGGCAGGAATCTTCAGCTGGATTCAATTTTTCAAGAGGTGGGACCGGCCATTGCAGCGCAGGACTGAAAAAAGGGAACAACAGCTCTTTCCACCAGGAAAAAGGTCTGGATCCTTTGGCTTCAGGTGTATTTGCTGGGGCAGGCTGGGTACTTCTTGGGCAGGAAGAGTTTTCTGTGGTAGCACCTTTTGTCTGGTAGGAATCTTCAGCTGGATTCAATTTTTTAAAAGGTGGGACCGGCCATTGCAGAGCAGGGCTGAAAAAAGGGAACAGCAGCTCTTTCCCTAAGGAAAAAAAGTCTGGATCCTTTGGCTTCAGGTGCAGTTGGTGGGGCAGCCTGGGCACTTCTAGGGCAGGAAGAGTTTTCTGTGGTGGCACCTTTTGTCTGGCAGGAATCTTCAGTTGGAGTAAATTTTTCAGGAGGTGGGACCGGTCATTGCAGCGCAGGACTAAAAAAAGGGAACAGCAGCTCTTTCCCCAAAGAAAAAAAGGCAGGATCCTTTGGCTTCAGGTGCAGTTTTTGGGGCAGCCTGGGCACTTCTTGGGCAGGAAGAACTTTCTGTGGTGGCACCTTTTGTCTGGCAGGAATCTTCAGTTGGATTCAATTTTTCAGGAGGTGGGACCGGCCATTGCAGCGCAGACATGAAAAAAGGGAACAGCAGCTCTTTCCACCAGGAAAAAAAGTCTGGATCCTTTGGTTTTGAGATGCAGTGGGTGAGGTAGCCTGGGCACTTCTTGGGCTAGATGAGTTTTCTGTGGTGGCACCTTTTTTCTGGCAGGAATCTTCAGTTGGATCCAATTTTTTAAACGGTGGGACCGGCCATTGCAGTGCAGGGCTGAAAAAAGGGAACAGCAGCTCTTTCCCTAAGGAAAAAAAGTCTGGATCCTTTGGCTTCAGGTGCAGTTGGTGGGGCAGCCTGGGCACTTCTAGGGCAGGAAGAGTTTTCTGTGGTGGCACCTTTTGTCTGGCAGGAATCTTCAGTTGGAGGAAATTTTTCAGGAGGTGGGACCGGTCATTGCAGCGCAGGACTAAAAAAAGGGAACAGCAGCTCTTTCCCCAAAGAAAAAAAGGCAGGATCCTTTGGCTTCAGGTTTAGTTGGTACAGCCTGGGTACTTCTTGGCCAGGAAGAGTTTCTGTGGTGGCAACTTTTGTCTGGCAGGAATCTTCAGTTGGATTCAATTTTCCAGGAGGTGGGACCGGCCATTGCAGAGCAGGACTGAAAAAAGGGAACAACAGCTCTTTCCACCAGGAAAAAAAGTCTGGATCCATTGGCTTCAGGTGTATTTGGTGGCGTAGGCTGGGTACTTTTTGGGCAGGAAGAGTTTTCTGTGGGGGCACCTTTTGTCTGGCAGGAATCTTCAGTTGGAGTAAATTTTTCAGGAGGAGGGACCGGCCATTGCAGAGCAGGGCTGAAAAAAGGGAACAACAGCTCCTTCCACCAGGAAAAAAAGTCTGGATCCATTGGCTTCAGGTGTATTTGGTGGCGTAGGCTGGGTACTTTTTGGGCAGGAAGAGTTTCCTGTGGTGGCACCTTTTGTCTGGCAGGAATCTTCAGTTGGATTCAATTTTTCAGGAGGTGGGACCGGCCATTGTAGAGCAGGGCTGAGAAAAGGGAACAGCAGCTCTTTCCACAAGGAAAAAAGTCTGGATCCTTTAGCTTTGAGGTGTATTTGGTGGGGTAGATTTGGCACTTCTTGGCCAGGAAGAGTTTCTGTGGTGGCACATTTTGTCTGGCAGAAATCTTCAGTTGGATTCAATTTTCCAGGAGGTGGGACCGGCCATTGCAGCGCAGGACTGAAAAAAGGGAACAACAGCTCTTTCCACCAGGAAAAAAGTCTGGATCCTTTGGCTTCAGGTATATTTGGTGGGGTAGCCTGGGCACTTCTTGGGCAGGAAGAGTTTCCTGTGGTGGCACCTTTTTTCTGGCAGGAATCTTCAGTTGGATCCAATTTTTTAAACGGTGGGACCGGCCATTGCAGCGCATGGCTGAGAAAAGGGAACAGCAGCTCTTTCCACAAGGAAAAAAAGTCTGGATTCTTTGGCTTTAAGGTGCAGTTGGTGGGGCAGCCTGGGCACTTCTTGGGCTAGATGAGTATTCTGTGGTGGCAGCTTTTTTCTGGCAGGAATCTTCATTTACAATAAATTTTCCAGGAGGTGGGACCGGCCATTGCAGCGCAGGGCTGAAAAAAGGGAACAGCAGCTCTTTCCCCAAAGAAAAAAAGTCTGGATCCTTTGGCTTTGAGATGCAGTGGGTGGGGCAGGCTGGGCACTTCTAGGGCTAGATGAGTTTTCTGTGGTGGCACCTTTTGTCTGGCAGGAATCTTCATTTACACTAAGTTTTCCAGGAGGTGGGACCGGCCATTGCAGCGCAGGGCTGAAAAAAGGGAACAGCAGCTCTTTTTCCCGGTAAAAAAAGTCTGGATCCTTTGGTTTCAGGTGCAGTTTTTGGGGCAGCCTGGGCACTTCTTGGGCAGGAAGAGTTTTCTGTGGTGGCACCTTTTGTCTGGCAGGAATCTTCAGATGGATTCAATTTTCCAGGAGGTGGGACCAGCCATTGCAGCGCAGGACTGAAAAAAAGGAACAACAGCTCTTTCCACCAGGAAAAAAGTCTGGAGCCTTTGACTTCAGGTCTGTTTGCTGGGGCAGGCTGGGTACTTCTTGGGCAGGAACAGTTTTCTGTGGTGGCACCTTTTGTCTGGCAGGAATCTTCAGTTGGATTCCATTTTTTAAACGGTGGGACCGGCCATTGCAGCGCATGGCTGAGAAAAGGGAACAGCAGCTCTTTCCACAAGGAAAAAAGTCTGGATCCTTTAGCTTTGAGGTGTATTTGGTGGGGTAGATTGGGCACTTCTTGGCCAGGAAGAGTTTCTGTGGTGGCACCTTTTGTCTGGCAGAAATCTTCAGTTGGATTCAATTTTCCAGGAGGTGGGACCGGCCATTGCAGCGCAGGGCTGAAAAAAGGGAACAACAGCTCTTTCCACCAGGAAAAAAGTATGGATCCTTTGGCTTCAGGTATATTTGGTGGGGTAGCCTGGGCACTTCTTGGGCAGGAAGAGTTTCCTGTGGTGGCACCTTTTGTCTGGCAGGAATCTTCATTTACACTAAGTTTTCCAGGAGGTGGGACGGGCCATTGCAGCGCAGGGCTGAAAAAAGGGAACAGTAGCTCTTTCCCCCGGTAAAAAAAGTCTGGATCCTTTGGTTTCAAGTGCAGTTTTTGGGGCAGCCTGGGCACTTCTTGGGCAGGAAGAGTTTTCTGTGGTGGCACCTTTTGTCTGACAGGAATCTTCAGTTGGATTCAATTTTTTAAACGGTGGGACTGGCCATTGCAGAGCAGGGCTGAAAAAAGGGAACAGCAGCTCTTTCCCTAAGGAAAAAAAGTCTGGATCCTTTGGCTTTGAGATGCAGTGGGTGGGGCAGGCTGGGCACTTCTTGGGCAGGAAGAGTTTTCTGTGGTGGCACCTTTTGTCTGGCAGGAATCTTCAGTTGGATTCAATTTTTCAGGAGGTGGGACCGGCCATTGCAGCGCAGACATGAAAAAAGGGAACAGCAGCTCTTTCCACCAGGAAAAAAAGTCTGGATCCTTTGGTTTTCAGGTGTAGTTGTTGGGGTAGCCTGGGCAATTCTTGGGTAGGAACAGCTTTATGTGGTGGCACCTTTTGTCTGACAGGAATCTTCAGCTGGATTCAATTTTTTGAAAGGTGGGACCGGCCATTGCAGCGCATGGCAGAAAAAAGGGAACAGTAGCTCTTTCCACAAGGAAAAAAAGTCTGGATCCTTTGGCTTTGAGGTGCAGTTGGTGGGACAGCCTGGGCACATCTTGGGCTAGATGAGTTTTCTGTGGTGGCACCTTTTGTCTGGCAGGAATCTTCATTTACAATAAACTTTCCAGGAGGTGGGACCGGCCATTGCAGTGCAGGGCTGAAAAAAGGGAACAGCAGCTCTTTCCACCAGGAAAAAAGTCTGGATCCATTGGCTTCAGGTGTGGTTTGTCCAGGCTGGGCACTTCTTGAGCTGCAAGAGCTTTCTGTGGTGGCACCTTTTGTCTGGCAGGAATCTTCAGTTGGATTCAATTTTTCAGGAGGTGGGACCGGTCATTGCAGCGCAGGACTAAAAAAAGGGAACAGCAGCTCTTTCCCCAAAGAAAAAAAGGCAGGATCCTTTGGCTTCAGGTGCAGTTTTTGGGGCAGCCTGGGCACTTCTTGGGCAGGAAGAACTTTCTGTGGTGGCACCTTTTGTCTGGCAGGAATCTTCAGTTGGATTCAATTTTTTAAAAGGTGGGACCGGCCATTGCAGCGCAGACATGAAAAAAGGGAACAGCAGCTCATTCCACCAGGAAAAAAAGTCTGGATCCTTTGGTTTTGAGATGCAGTGGGTGAGGTAGCCTGGGCACTTCTTGGGCAGGAAGAGTTTTCTGTGGTGGCACCTTTTGTCTGACAGGAATCTTCAGTTGGATACAATTTTTTAAATGGTGGGACCGGCCATTGCAGTGCAGGGCTGAAAAAAGGGAACAGCAGCTCTTTCCACCAGGAAAAAAAGGCAGGATCCTTTGGCTTCAGGTGCAGTTGGTGGGGCAGTCTGGGCACTTCTAGGGCAGGAAGAGTTTTCTGTGGTGGCACCTTTTGTCTGGCAGGAATCTTCAGTTGGATTCAATTTTTCAGGAGGTGGGACCGGTCATTGCAGCGCAGGACTAAAAAAAGGGAACAGCAGCTCTTTCCCCAAAGAAAAAAAGGCAGGATCCTTTGGCTTCAGGTTTAGTTGGTACAGCCTGGGTACTTCTTGGCCAGGAAGAGTTTCTGTGGTGGCACCTTTTGTCTGGCAGGAATCTTCAGTTGGATTCAATTTTCCAGGAGGTGGGACCGGCCATTGCAGCGCAGGACTGAAAAAAGGGAACAACAGCTCTTTCCACCAGGAAAAAAAGTCTGGATCCTTTGGTTTTCAGGTGTAGTTGTTGGGGTAGCCTGGGCACTTCTTGGGCAGGAAGAGTTTTCTGTGGTGGCACCTTTTGTCTGGCAGGAATCTTCAGTTGGATTCAATTTTTTAAACGGTGGGACTGGCCATTGCAGCGCATGGCTGAGAAAAGGGAACAGCAGTTCTTTCCACAAGGAAAAAAAGTCTGGATCCATTGGCTTTAAGGTGCAGTTGGTGGAGCAGCCTGGGCACTTCTTGGGCTAGATGAGTTTTCTGTGGTGGCACCTTTTGTCTGGCAGGAATCTTCAGTTGGATTCAATTTTTCAGGAGGTGGGACCGGCCATTGCAGCGCAGACATGAAAAAAGGGAACAGCAGCTCTTTCCACCAGGAAAAAAAGTCTGGATCCTTTGGTTTTCAGGTGTAGTTGTTGGGGTAGCCTGGGCAATTCTTGGGTAGGAAGAGCTTTATGTGGTGGCACCTTTTGTCTGACAGGAATCTTCAGCTGGATTCAATTTTTTGAAAGGTGGGACCGGCCATTGCAGCGCATGGCAGAAAAAAGGGAACAGTAGCTCTTTCCCCCGGTAAAAAAAGTCTGGATCCTTTGGCTTTGAGGTGCAGTTGGTGGGACAGCCTGGGCACATCTTGGGCTAGATGAGTTTTCTGTGGTGGCACCTTTTGTCTGGCAGGAATCTTCATTTACAATAAACTTTCCAGGAGGTGGGACCGGCCATTGCAGTGCAGGGCTGAAAAAAGGGAACAGCAGCTCTTTCCACCAGGAAAAAAGTCTGGATCCATTGGCTTCAGGTGTAGTTTGTCCAGGCTGGGCACTTCTTGAGCTGCAAGAGCTTTCTGCGGTGGCACCTTTTGTCTGGCAGGAATCTTCAGTTGGATTCAATTTTTCAGGAGGTGGGACCGGCCATTGCAGCGCAGGACTGAAAAAAGGGAACAACAGCTCTTTCCACCAGGAAAAAAGTCTGGATCCTTTGGCTTCAGGTGTGTTTGCTGGGGCAGGCTGGGTACTTCTTCGGCAGGAAGAGTTTTCTGTGGTAGCACCTTTTGTCTGGTAGGAATCTTCAGTTGGATTCAATTTTTTAAAAGGTGGGACCGGCCATTGCAGAGCAGGGCTGAAAAAAGGGAACAGTAGCTCTTTCCACCAGGAAAAAAAGTCTGGATCCTTTGGCTTCAGGTGCAGTTGGTGGGGCAGCCTGGGCACTTCTAGGGCAGGAAGAGTTTTCTGTGGTGGCACCTTTTGTCTGGCAGGAATCTTCAGTTGGAGTAAATTTTTCAGGAGGTGGGACCGGTCATTGCAGCGCAGGACTAAAAAAAGGGAACAGTAGCTCTTTCCCCAAAGAAAAAAAGTCTGGATCCTTTGGTTTCAGGTGCAGTTTTTGGGGCAGCCTGGGCACTTCTTGGGCAGGAAGAACTTTCTGTGGTGGCACCTTTTGTCTGGCAGGAATCTTCAGTTGGATTCAATTTTTCAGGAGGTGGGACCGGCCATTGCAGTGCAGGACTAAAAAAAGGGAACAGTAGCTCTTTCCCCAAAGAAAAAAAGTCTGGATCCTTTGGTTTCAGGTGCAGTTTTTGGGGCAGCCTGGGCACTTCTTGGGCAGGAAGAGTTTTCTGTGGTGGCACCTTTTGTCTGGCAGGAATCTTCAGTTGGAGGAAATTTTTCAGGAGGTGGGACCGGTCATTGCAGCGCAGGACTAAAAAAAGGGAACAACAGCTCTTTCCCCAAAGAAAAAAAGGCAGGATCCTTTGGCTTCAGGTTTAGTTGGTACAGCCTGGGTACTTCTTGGGCAGGAAGAGTTTCTGTGGTGGCACCTTTTGTCTGGTAGGAATCTTCAGTCGGATTCAATTTTCCAGGAGGTGAGAACGACCATTGCAGAGCAGGGCTGAAAAAAGGGAACAGCAGCTCTTTCCACCAGGAAAAAAGTCTGGAAGCTTTGCCTTTGAGGTGAAGTTGGTGGGGCAGCCTGGGCACTTCTGGGGCAGCAAAGACCTTTCTGTGGTGGCACCATTTCTCTGGCAGGAATCTTTAGTTGGATTCAATTTCTCAGGAGGTGGGACCGGCATTACAGAACAGGACTGAAAAAAGGGAACAGCAGCTCTAGCCACCAGGAAAAAATTCTGGAAGCTTTGTCTTTGAGGTGTAGATTTTGGGACAGCCTGGGCACTTCTTGGGCAGCAAAGACCTTTCTGTGGTGGCACCTTTTCTCTGGCAGGAATCTTCATTTGGATTCAATTTTCCAGGAGGTGGGGCCGGCCATTGCAGCGCAGAGCTTAAAAAGGGAAAAGCAGCTCTTTCCACCAGGAAAAAATCTGGAAGCTTTGACTTCATGTGTAGTTTGTGCAGCCTGGAAACTTCTTGGGAAGGTAGAGTTTTTTGTGGTAGCACGTTTTCTCTGGCAGGAATCTTCATTTGGATTAAATTTTTTAAAAGGTGGGACCGGGCATTGCAGAGCAGGGTAGAAAAAAGGAACAGCAGCTCTTTCCACCAGGAAAAAAAGTCTGGAAGCTTTGTCATGGAGGTGCAGTTGTTGGGGTAGCCTGGGCACTTCTTGGGCAGGAAGAGCTTTCTGTGGTGGCGCCTTTTGTCTGGCAGGAATCTTCATCTGGAGTAAAGTTTTCTGGAGGTGGGACCGGCCATTGCAGCACAGCACTGAAAAAAGGGAACAGCAGCTCTTTCCACCAGGAAAAAAAGTCTGGATCCTTTGGTTTTGAGGTGTAGTTGGTGGGGCAGCCTGGGCACTTCTTGGGCAGCAAGAGATTCCTGTAGTGGCACCTTTTGTCTAGGAGGAATCTTCATTTGCATTCAATTTTCCAGGAGGTTGGACCGGCCATTGCAGCGCAGGTCTGAAAAACGGGAACAGCAGCTCTTCACACCAGGAAAAACTCTGGAAGCTTTGGCTTCAGGTGTAGTTTGTGCAGCCTGGGAACTTCTTGGGAAGGAAGAGTTTTTTGTGGCGGCACCTTTTGTCTGGCAGGAATCTTCATTTAGAGTAAATTTTTCAGGAGGTGGGACGAGCCATTGTAGCAGGGCTGAAAAAAGGGAACAGCAGCTCTTTCACCCAGGGAAAAAAGTCTGGATCTTTTGGCGTCAGGTGCAGTTCTTGGGGCAGCATGGGCACATCTTGGGCAGGAAGACCTTTCTTTGGTGGCACCTTTTGTCTGGCAGGAATCTTCATTTGGATTCAATTTTCCAGGAGGTGGGACCGGCCATTGCAGAGCAGGGCTGAAAAAAGGGAACAGCAGCTCTTTCCACCAGGAAAAAAGTCTGGAAGCTTTGCCTTTGAGGTGAAGTTGGTGGGGCAGCCTGGGCACTTCTGGGGCAGCAAAGACCTTTCTGTGGTGGCACCATTTCTCTGGCAGGAATCTTTAGTTGGATTCAATTTCTCAGGAGGTGGGACCGGCATTACAGAACAGGACTGAAAAAAGGGAACAGCAGCTCTAGCCACCAGGAAAAAATTCTGGAAGCTTTGTCTTTGAGGTGTAGATTTTGGGACAGCCTGGGCACTTCTTGGGTAGCAAAGACCTTTCTGTAGTGGCACCTTTTCTCTGGCAGGAATCTTCATTTGGATTCAATTTTCCAGGAGGTGGGGCCGGCCATTGCAGCGCAGAGCTTAAAAAAGGGAAAAGCAGCTCTTTCCACCAGGAAAAAATCTGGAAGCTTTGACTTCAGGTGTAGTTTGTGCAGCCTGGAAACTTCTTGGGAAGGTAGAGTTTTTTGTGGTAGCACCTTTTGTCTGGCAGGAATCTTCATTTGGATTCAATTTTTTAAAAGGTGGGACCGGTCATTGCAGAGCAGGGTAGAAAAAAGGAACAGCAGCTCTTTCCACAAGGAAAAAAAGTCTGGAAGCTTTGTCATGGAGGTGCACTTGTTGGGGCAGCCTGGGCACTTCTTGGGCAGGAAGAGCTTTCTGTGGTGGCGCCTTTTGTCTGGCAGGAATCTTCATCTGGAGTAAAGTTTTCTGGAGGTGGGACCGGCCATTGCAGCACAGCACTGAAAAAAGGGAACAGCAGCTCTTTCTACCAGGAAAAAAAGTCTGGATCCTTTGGTTTTGAGGTGTAGTCGGTGGGGCAGCCTGGGTACTTCTTGGGCAGCAAGAGATTCCTGTAGTGGCACCTTTTGTCTAGGAGGAATCTTCATTTGCATTCAATTTTCCAGGAGGTGGGACCGGCCATTGCAGCGCAGGTCTGAAAAAAGGGAACAGCAGCTCTTTCCACCAGGAAAAAATCTGGAAGCTTTGGCTTCAGGTGTAGTTTGTGCAGCCTGGGAACTTCTTGGGAAGGAAGAGTTTTTTGTGGCGTCACCTTTTGTCTGGCAGGAATCTTCATTTAGATTAAATTTTTCAGGAGGTGGGACAAGCCATTGCAGCAGGGCTGAAAAAAGGGAACAGCAGCTCTTTCCACCAGGGAAAAAAGTCTGGATCTTTTGACGTCAGGTGCAGTTCTTGGGGCAGCCTGGGAACTTCTTGGGCATCAAGACCTTTCTGTGGTGGCACCTTTTGTCTGGCAGGAATCTTCATCTGGAGTAAAGTTTTCTGGAGGTGGGACCGGCCATTGCAGCGCAGGACTGAAAAAAGGGAACAGCAGCTCTTTCCCTGAGGAAAAAAAGTCTGGATCCTTTGGCTTCAGGTGTAGTTGTTGCAGCCTGGGTACTTCTTGGGATAGATGAGTTTTCTGTGGTGGCACCTTTTTTCTGGCAGGAATCTTCAGTAGGATTCAGTTTTTAAAAAGGTGGGACTGGAGATTGCAGCGCAGGGCAGGAAAAACGGAACAGCAGCTCTTTCCCTAAGGAAAAAAAGTCTGGATCCTTTGGCTTCAGGAGTAGTTGGTGGGGCAGCCTGGGCACTTCTTGGGCAGCAAGAGTTTTTTGTAGCGGCAAATTTTGTCTGGCAGGAATATTCATTTGGATTAAATTTTTCACAAGGTGGGACCGGCCATTGCAGAGCAGGCCTGAAAAACGGGAACAGCAGCTCTTCACACCAGGAAAAAATCTGGAAGCTTTGGCTTCAGGTGTAGTTTGTGCAGCCTGGGAACTTCTTGGGAAGGAAGAGTTTTTTGTGGCGGCACCTTTTGTCTGTCAGGAATCTTCATTTAGAGTAAATTTTTCAGGAGGTGGGACGAGCCATTGTAGCAGGGCTGAAAAAAGGGAACAGCAGCTCTTTCACCCAGGGAAAAAAGTCTGGATCTTTTGGCGTCAGGTGCAGTTCTTGGGGCAGCCTGGGCACTTCTTGGGGAACAAGAACTTTCTGTGGTGGCACCTTTTGTCTGGCAGGAATCTTCATTTGCATTCAATTTTTTACAAGGTGGGACTGGCCATTGCAGTGCAGGGCTGAAAAAAGGGAACAGCAGCTCTTTCCCTGAGGAAAAAAAGTCTGGATCCTTTGGTTTTGAGGTGTAGTTGGTGGGGCAGCCTGGGCACTTCTTGGGCAGCAAGAGATTCCTGTGGTGGCACCTTTTGTCTGGTAGGAATCTTTATTTGGAGTAAATTTTCCAGGAGGTGGGACCGGCCATTGAAGAGCAGGTCTGGAAAAAGGGAACTGCAGCTCTTTCCACCAGGAAAAAAGTCTGGAAGCTTTGGCTTCAGGTGAAGTTGGTGGGGCAGCCTGGGCACTTCTGGGGCAGCAAAGACCTTTCGATGGTGGCACCTTTTGTCTGGCAGGAATCTTCATTTGGAGTAAAGTTTTCTGGAGGTGGGACCGGCCATTGAAGAACAGGCTTGAAAAAAGGGAACCGCAGCTCTTTCTACCGGGAAAAAAAGTCTGAATCCTTTGGCTTCAGGTGCAGTTCTTGGGGCAGTCTGGGCACTTTTTGGGCAGCAAGAGATTCCTGTGGGGGCCCCTTTTGTCTGGCAGGAATCTTCAGTCGGATTCAATTTTCCAGGAGGTGGGACCGGCCATTGCAGCGCAGGACTGAAAAAAGGGAACAGCAGCTCTTTCCCTGAGGAAAAAAAGTCTGGATCCTTTGGCTTCAGGTGTAGTTGTTGCAGCCTGGGTACTTCTTGGGATAGATGAGTTTTCTGTGGTGGCACCTTTTTTCTGGCAGGAATCTTCAGTAGGATTCAGTTTTTAAAAAGGTGGGACTGGAGATTGCAGCGCAGGGCAGAAAAAACGGAACAGCAGCTCTTTCCCTAAGGAAAAAAAGTCTGGATCCTTTGGCTTCAGGAGTAGTTGGTGGGGCAGCCTGGGCACTTCTTGGGCAGGAAGAGTTTTTTGTAGCGGCAAATTTTGTCTGGCAGGAATATTCATTTGGATTAAATTTTTCACGAGGTGGGACCGGCCATTGCAGAGCAGGCCTGAAAAACGGGAACAGCAGCTCTTCACACCAGGAAAAAATCTGGAAGCTTTGGTTTCAGGTGTAGTTTGTGCAGCCTGGGAACTTCTTGGGAAGGAAGAGTTTTTTGTGGCGGCACCTTTTGTCTGGCAGGAATCTTCATTTAGAGTAAATTTTTCAGGAGGTGGGACGAGCCATTGTAGCAGGGCTGAAAAAAGGGAACAGCAGCTCTTTCACCCAGGGAAAAAAGTCTGGATCTTTTGGCGTCAGGTGCAGTTCTTGGGGCAGCCTGGGCACTTCTTGGGGAACAAGAACTTTCTGTGGTGGCACCTTTTGTCTGGCAGGAATCTTCATTTGCATTCAATTTTTTACAAGGTGGGACTGGCCATTGCAGAGCAGGGCTGAAAAAAGGGAACAGCAGCTCTTTCCCTGAGGAAAAAAAGTCTGGATCCTTTGGTTTTGAGGTGTAGTTGGTGGGGCAGCCTGGGCACTTCTTGGGCAGCAAGAGATTCCTGTGGTGGCACCTTTTGTCTGGTAGGAATCTTTATTTGGAGTAAATTTTCCAGGAGGTGGGACCGGCCATTGAAGAGCAGGTCTGGAAAAAGGGAACTGCAGCTCTTTCCACCAGGAAAAAAGTCTGGAAGCTTTGGCTTCAGGTGAAGTTGGTGAAGCAGCCTGGGCACTTCTGGGGCAGCAAAGACCTTTCAATGGTGGCACCTTTTGTCTGGCAGGAATCTTCATTTGGAGCAAAGTTTTCTGGAGGTGGGACCGGCCATTGAAGAACAGGCTTGAAAAAAGGGAACAGCAGCTCTTTCTACCGGGAAAAAAAGTCTGAATCCTTTGGCTTCAGGTGCAGTTCTTGGGGCAGTCTGGGCACTTTTTGGGCAGCAAGAGATTCCTGTGGGGGCCCCTTTTGTCTGGCAGGAATCTTCAGTCGGATTCAATTTTCCAGGAGGTGGGACCGGCCATTGCAGCGCAGGACTGAAAAAAGGGAACAGCAGCTCTTTCCCTGAGGAAAAAAAGTCTGGATCCTTTGGCTTCAGGTGTAGTTGTTGCAGCCTGGGTACTTCTTGGGATAGATGAGTTTTCTGTGGTGGCACCTTTTTTCTGGCAGGAATCTTCAGTAGGATTCAGTTTTTAAAAAGGTGGGACTGGAGATTGCAGCGCAGGGCAGAAAAAACGGAACAGCAGCTCTTTCCCTAAGGAAAAAAAGTCTGGATCCTTTGGCTTCAGGAGTAGTTGGTGGGGCAGCCTGGGCACTTCTTGGGCAGCAAGAGTTTTTTGTAGCGGCAAATTTTGTCTGGCAGGAATATTCATTTGGATTAAATTTTTCACGAGGTGGGACCGGCCATTGCAGAGCAGGCCTGAAAAACGGGAACAGCAGCTCTTCACACCAGGAAAAAATCTGGAAGCTTTGGCTTCAGGTGTAGTTTGTGCAGCCTGGGAACTTCTTGGGAAGGAAGAGTTTTTTGTGGCGGCACCTTTTGTCTGGCAGGAATCTTCATTTAGAGTAAATTTTTCAGGAGGTGGGACGAGCCATTGCAGCAGGGCTGAAAAAAGGGAACAGCAGCTCTTTCACCCAGGGAAAAAAGTCTGGATCTTTTGGCGTCAGGTGCAGTTCTTGGGGCAGCCTGGGCACTTCTTGGGGAACAAGAACTTTCTGTGGTGGCACCTTTTGTCTGGCAGGAATCTTCATTTGCATTCAATTTTTTACAAGGTGGGACTGGCCATTGCAGAGCAGGGCTGAAAAAAGGGAACAGCAGCTCTTTCCCTGAGGAAAAAAAGTCTGGATCCTTTGGTTTTGAGGTGTAGTTGGTGGGGCAGCCTGGGCACTTCTTGGGCAGCAAGAGATTCCTGTGGTGGCACCTTTTGTCTGGTAGGAATCTTTATTTGGAGTAAATTTTCCAGGAGGTGGGACCGGCCATTGAAGAGCAGGTCTGGAAAAAGGGAACTGCAGCTCTTTCCACCAGGAAAAAAGTCTGGAAGCTTTGGCTTCAGGTGAAGTTGGTGAAGCAGCCTGGGCACTTCTGGGGCAGCAAAGACCTTTCAATGGTGGCACCTTTTGTCTGGCAGGAATCTTCATTTGGAGCAAAGTTTTCTGGAGGTGGGACCGGCCATTGAAGAACAGGCTTGAAAAAAGGGAACAGCAGCTCTTTCTACCGGGAAAAAAAGTCTGAATCCTTTGGCTTCAGGTGCAGTTCTTGGGGCAGTCTGGGCACTTTTTGGGCAGCAAGAGATTCCTGTGGGGGCCCCTTTTGTCTGGCAGGAATCTTCAGTCGGATTCAATTTTCCAGGAGGTGGGACCGGCCATTGCAGCGCAGGACTGAAAAAAGGGAACAGCAGCTCTTTCCCTGAGGAAAAAAAGTCTGGATCCTTTGGCTTCAGGTGTAGTTGTTGCAGCCTGGGTACTTCTTGGGATAGATGAGTTTTCTGTGGTGGCACCTTTTTTCTGGCAGGAATCTTCAGTAGGATTCAGTTTTTAAAAAGGTGGGACTGGAGATTGCAGCGCAGGGCAGAAAAAACGGAACAGCAGCTCTTTCCCTAAGGAAAAAAAGTCTGGATCCTTTGGCTTCAGGAGTAGTTGGTGGGGCAGCCTGGGCACTTCTTGGGCAGCAAGAGTTTTTTGTAGCGGCAAATTTTGTCTGGCAGGAATATTCATTTGGATTAAATTTTTCACGAGGTGGGACCGGCCATTGCAGAGCAGGCCTGAAAAACGGGAACAGCAGCTCTTCACACCAGGAAAAAATCTGGAAGCTTTGGCTTCAGGTGTAGTTTGTGCAGCCTGGGAACTTCTTGGGAAGGAAGAGTTTTTTGTGGCGGCACCTTTTGTCTGGCAGGAATCTTCATTTAGAGTAAATTTTTCAGGAGGTGGGACGAGCCATTGCAGCAGGGCTGAAAAAAGGGAACAGCAGCTCTTTCACCCAGGGAAAAAAGTCTGGATCTTTTGGCGTCAGGTGCAGTTCTTGGGGCAGCCTGGGCACTTCTTGGGGAACAAGAACTTTCTGTGGTGGCACCTTTTGTCTGGCAGGAATCTTCATTTGCATTCAATTTTTTACAAGGTGGGACTGGCCATTGCAGAGCAGGGCTGAAAAAAGGGAACAGCAGCTCTTTCCCTGAGGAAAAAAAGTCTGGATCCTTTGGTTTTGAGGTGTAGTTGGTGAGGCAGCCTGGGCACTTCTTGGGCAGCAAGAGATTCCTGTGGTGGCACCTTTTGTCTGGTAGGAATCTTTATTTGGAGTAAATTTTCCAGGAGGTGGGACCGGCCATTGAAGAGCAGGTCTGGAAAAAGGGAACTGCAGCTCTTTCCACCAGGAAAAAAGTCTGGAAGCTTTGGCTTCAGGTGAAGTTGGTGAAGCAGCCTGGGCACTTCTGGGGCAGCAAAGACCTTTCGATGGTGGCACCTTTTGTCTGGCAGGAATCTTCATTTGGAGCAAAGTTTTCTGGAGGTGGGACCGGCCATTGAAGAACAGGCTTGAAAAAAGGGAACAGCAGCTCTTTCTACCGGGAAAAAAAGTCTGAATCCTTTGGCTTCAGGTGCAGTTCTTGGGGCAGTCTGGGCACTTTTTGGGCAGCAAGAGATTCCTGTGGGGGCCCCTTTTGTCTGGCAGGAATCTTCAGTCGGATTCAATTTTCCAGGAGGTGGGACCGGCCATTGCAGCGCAGGACTGAAAAAAGGGAACAGCAGCTCTTTCCCTGAGGAAAAAAAGTCTGGATCCTTTGGCTTCAGGTGTAGTTGTTGCAGCCTGGGTACTTCTTGGGATAGATGAGTTTTCTGTGGTGGCACCTTTTTTCTGGCAGGAATCTTCAGTAGGATTCAGTTTTTAAAAAGGTGGGACTGGAGATTGCAGCGCAGGGCAGAAAAAACGGAACAGCAGCTCTTTCCCTAAGGAAAAAAAGTCTGGATCCTTTGGCTTCAGGAGTAGTTGGTGGGGCAGCCTGGGCACTTCTTGGGCAGCAAGAGTTTTTTGTAGCGGCAAATTTTGTCTGGCAGGAATATTCATTTGGATTAAATTTTTCACGAGGTGGGACCGGCCATTGCAGAGCAGGCCTGAAAAACGGGAACAGCAGCTCTTCACACCAGGAAAAAATCTGGAAGCTTTGGCTTCAGGTGTAGTTTGTGCAGCCTGGGAACTTCTTGGGAAGGAAGAGTTTTTTGTGGCGGCACCTTTTGTCTGGCAGGAATCTTCATTTAGAGTAAATTTTTCAGGAGGTGGGACGAGCCATTGTAGCAGGGCTGAAAAAGGGGAACAGCAGCTCTTTCACCCAGGGAAAAAAGTCTGGATCTTTTGGCGTCAGGTGCAGTTCTTGGGGCAGCCTGGGCACTTCTTGGGGAACAAGAACTTTCTGTGGTGGCACCTTTTGTCTGGCAGGAATCTTCATTTGGATTCAATTTTCCAGGAGGTGGGACCGGCCATTGCAGAGCAGGGCTGAAAAAAGGGAACAGCAGCTCTTTCCACCAGGAAAAAAGTCTGGAAGCTTTGCCTTTGAGGTGAAGTTGGTGGGGCAGCCTGGGCACTTCTGGGGCAGCAAAGACCTTTCTGTGGTGGCACCATTTCTCTGGCAGGAATCTTTAGTTGGATTCAATTTCTCTGGAGGTGGGACCGGCATTACAGAACAGGACTGAAAAAAGGGAACAGCAGCTCTAGCCACCAGGAAAAAATTCTGGAAGCTTTGTCTTTGAGGTGTAGATTTTGGGACAGCCTGGGCACTTCTTGGGCAGCAAAGACCTTTCTGTAGTGGCACCTTTTCTCTGGCAGGAATCTTCATTTGGATTCAATTTTCCAGGAGGTGGGGCCGGCCATTGCAGCGCAGAGCTTAAAAAAAGGAAAAGCAGCTCTTTCCACCAGGAAAAAATCTGGAAGCTTTGACTTCAGGTGTAGTTTGTGCAGCCTGGAAACTTCTTGGGAAGGTAGAGTTTTTTGTGGTAGCACCTTTTGTCTGGCAGGAATCTTCATTTGGATTCAATTTTTTAAAAGGTGGGACCGGTCATTGCAGAGCAGGGTAGAAAAAAGGAACAGCAGCTCTTTCCACCAGGAAAAAAAGTCTGGAAGCTTTGTCATGGAGGTGCAGTTGTTGGGGTAGCCTGGGCACTTCTTGGGCAGGAAGAGCTTTCTGTGGTGGTGCCTTTTGTCTGGCAGGAATCTTCATCTGGAGTAAAGTTTTCTGGAGGTGGGACCGGCCATTGCAGCACAGCACTGAAAAAAGGGAACAGTAGCTCTTTCAACCAGGAAAAAATCTGGAAGCTTTGGCTTCAGGTGTAGTTTGTGCAGCCTGGGAACTTCTTGGGAAGGAAGAGTTTTTTGTGGCGGCACCTTTTGTCTGGCAGGAATCTTCATTTAGAGGAAATTTTTCAGGAGGTGGGACGAGCCATTGCAGCAGGGCTGAAAAAAGGGAACAGCAGCTCTTTCACCCAGGGAAAAAAGTCTGGATCTTTTGGCGTCAGGTGCAGTTCTTGGGGCAGCCTGGGCACTTCTTGGGGAACAAGAACTTTCTGTGGTGGCACCTTTTGTCTGGCAGGAATCTTCATTTGCATTCAATTTTTTACAAGGTGGGACTGGCCATTGCAGAGCAGGGCTGAAAAAAGGGAACAGCAGCCCTTTCCCTGAGGAAAAAAAGTCTGGATCCTTTGGTTTTGAGGTGTAGTTGGTGAGGCAGCCTGGGCACTTCTTGGGCAGCAAGAGATTCCTGTGGTGGCACCTTTTGTCTGGTAGGAATCTTTATTTGGAGTAAATTTTCCAGGAGGTGGGACCGGCCATTGAAGAGCAGGTCTGGAAAAAGGGAACTGCAGCTCTTTCCACCAGGAAAAAAGTCTGGAAGCTTTGGCTTCAGGTGAAGTTGGTGAAGCAGCCTGGGCACTTCTGGGGCAGCAAAGACCTTTCGATGGTGGCACCTTTTGTCTGGCAGGAATCTTCATTTGGAGCAAAGTTTTCTGGAGGTGGGACCGGCCATTGAAGAACAGGCTTGAAAAAAGGGAACAGCAGCTCTTTCTACCGGGAAAAAAAGTCTGAATCCTTTGGCTTCAGGTGCAGTTCTTGGGGCAGTCTGGGCACTTTTTGGGCAGCAAGAGATTCCTGTGGGGGCCCCTTTTGTCTGGCAGGAATCTTCAGTCGGATTCAATTTTCCAGGAGGTGGGACCGGCCATTGCAGCGCAGGACTGAAAAAAGGGAACAGCAGCTCTTTCCCTGAGGAAAAAAAGTCTGGATCCTTTGGCTTCAGGTGTAGTTGTTGCAGCCTGGGTACTTCTTGGGATAGATGAGTTTTCTGTGGTGGCACCTTTTTTCTGGCAGGAATCTTCAGTAGGATTCAGTTTTTAAAAAGGTGGGACTGGAGATTGCAGCGCAGGGCAGAAAAAATGGAACAGCAGCTCTTTCCCTAAGGAAAAAAAGTCTGGATCCTTTGGCTTCAGGAGTAGTTGGTGGGGCAGCCTGGGCACTTCTTGGGCAGCAAGAGTTTTTTGTAGCGGCAAATTTTGTCTGGCAGGAATATTCATTTGGATTAAATTTTTCACGAGGTGGGACCGGCCATTGCAGAGCAGGCCTGAAAAACGGGAACAGCAGCTCTTCACACCAGGAAAAAATCTGGAAGCTTTGGCTTCAGGTGTAGTTTGTGCAGCCTGGGAACTTCTTGGGAAGGAAGAGTTTTTTGTGGCGGCACCTTTTGTCTGGCAGGAATCTTCATTTAGAGTAAATTTTTCAGGAGGTGGGACGAGCCATTGTAGCAGGGCTGAAAAAGGGGAACAGCAGCTCTTTCACCCAGGGAAAAAAGTCTGGATCTTTTGGCGTCAGGTGCAGTTCTTGGGGCAGCCTGGGCACTTCTTGGGGAACAAGAACTTTCTGTGGTGGCACCTTTTGTCTGGCAGGAATCTTCATTTGGATTCAATTTTCCAGGAGGTGGGACCGGCCATTGCAGAGCAGGGCTGAAAAAAGGGAACAGCAGCTCTTTCCACCAGGAAAAAAGTCTGGAAGCTTTGCCTTTGAGGTGAAGTTGGTGGGGCAGCCTGGGCACTTCTGGGGCAGCAAAGACCTTTCTGTGGTGGCACCATTTCTCTGGCAGGAATCTTTAGTTGGATTCAATTTCTCTGGAGGTGGGACCGGCATTACAGAACAGGACTGAAAAAAGGGAACAGCAGCTCTAGCCACCAGGAAAAAATTCTGGAAGCTTTGTCTTTGAGGTGTAGATTTTGGGACAGCCTGGGCACTTCTTGGGCAGCAAAGACCTTTCTGTAGTGGCACCTTTTCTCTGGCAGGAATCTTCATTTGGATTCAATTTTCCAGGAGGTGGGGCCGGCCATTGCAGCGCAGAGCTTAAAAAAAGGAAAAGCAGCTCTTTCCACCAGGAAAAAATCTGGAAGCTTTGACTTCAGGTGTAGTTTGTGCAGCCTGGAAACTTCTTGGGAAGGTAGAGTTTTTTGTGGTAGCACCTTTTGTCTGGCAGGAATCTTCATTTGGATTCAATTTTTTAAAAGGTGGGACCGGTCATTGCAGAGCAGGGTAGAAAAAAGGAACAGCAGCTCTTTCCACCAGGAAAAAAAGTCTGGAAGCTTTGTCATGGAGGTGCAGTTGTTGGGGTAGCCTGGGCACTTCTTGGGCAGGAAGAGCTTTCTGTGGTGGTGCCTTTTGTCTGGCAGGAATCTTCATCTGGAGTAAAGTTTTCTGGAGGTGGGACCGGTAATTGCAGCACAGCACTGAAAAAAGGGAACAGCAGCTCTTTCTACCAGGAAAAAATCTGGAAGCTTTGGCTTCAGGTGTAGTTTGTGCAGCCTGGGAACTTCTTGGGAAGGAAGAGTTTTTTGTGGCGGCACCTTTTGTCTGGCAGGAATCTTCATTTAGAGGAAATTTTTCAGGAGGTGGGACAAGCCATTGCAGCAGGGCTGAAAAAAGGGAACAGCAGCTCTTTCCACCAGGGAAAAAAGTCTGGATCTTTTGACGTCAGGTGCAGTTCTTGGGGCAGCCTGGGCACTTCTTGGGCATCAAGACCTTTCTGTGGTGGCACCTTTTGTCTGGCAGGAATCTTCATCTGGAGTAAAGTTTTCTGGAGGTGGGACCGGCCATTGCAGCACAGGACTGCAAAAAGGGAACAGCAGCTCTTTCTACCAGGAAAAAATCTGGATCCTTTGGCTACAGGTGTAGTTAGTGCAGCCTGGGTACTTCTTGGGCAGGAAGAGTTTTCTGTGGTGGCACCTTTTTTCTGGCAGGAATCTTCAGTCGGATTCAATTTTCCAGGAGGTGGGACCGGCCATTGCAGCGCAGGACTGAAAAAAGGGAACAGCAGCTCTTTCCCTGAGGAAAAAAAGTCTGGATCCTTTGGCTTCAGGTGTAGTTGTTGCAGCCTGGGTACTTCTTGGGATAGATGAGTTTTCTGTGGTGGCACCTTTTTTCTGGCAGGAATCTTCAGTAGGATTCAGTTTTTAAAAAGGTGGGACTGGAGATTGCAGCGCAGGGCAGAAAAAACGGAACAGCAGCTCTTTCCACCAGGAAAAAAAGTCTGGATCCTTTGGCTTCAGGAGTAGTTGGTGGGGCAGCCTGGGCACTTCTTGGGCAGCAAGAGTTTTTTGTAGCGGCAAATTTTGTCTGGCAGGAATATTCATTTGGATTAAATTTTTCACGAGGTGGGACCGGCTATTGCAGAGCAGGCCTGAAAAACGGGAACAGCAGCTCTTCACACCAGGAAAAAATCTGGAAGCTTTGGCTTCAGGTGTAGTTTGTGCAGCCTGGGAACTTCTTGGGAAGGAAGAGTTTTTTGTGGCGGCACCTTTTGTCTGGCAGGAATCTTCATTTAGAGTAAATTTTTCAGGAGGTGGGACGAGCCATTGTAGCAGGGCTGAAAAAGGGGAACAGCAGCTCTTTCACCCAGGGAAAAAAGTCTGGATCTTTTGGCGTCAGGTGCAGTTCTTGGGGCAGCCTGGGCACTTCTTGGGGAACAAGAACTTTCTGTGGTGGCACCTTTTGTCTGGCAGGAATCTTCATTTGCATTCAATTTTTTACAAGGTGGGACTGGCCATTGCAGAGCAGGGCTGAAAAAAGGGAACAGCAGCCCTTTCCCTGAGGAAAAAAAGTCTGGATCCTTTGGTTTTGAGGTGTAGTTGGTGGGGCAGCCTGGGTACTTCTTGGGCAGCAAGAGATTCCTGTGGTGGCACCTTTTGTCTGGCAGGAATCTTTATTTGGAGTAAATTTTCCAGGAGGTGGGACCGGCCATTGAAGAGCAGGTCTGGAAAAAGGGAACTGCAGCTCTTTCCACCAGGAAAAAAGTCTGGAAGCTTTGGCTTCAGGTGAAGTTGGTGAAGCAGCCTGGGCACTTCTGGGGCAGCAAAGACCTTTCTATGGTGGCACCTTTTGTCTGGCAGGAATCTTCATTTGGAGCAAAGTTTTCTGGAGGTGGGACCGGCCATTGAAGAACAGGCTTGAAAAAAGGGAACAGCAGCTCTTTCTACCGGGAAAAAAAGTCTGAATCCTTTGGCTTCAGGTGCAGTTCTTGGGGCAGTCTGGGCACTTTTTGGGCAGCAAGAGATTCCTGTGGGGGCCCCTTTTGTCTGGCAGGAATCTTCAGTCGGATTCAATTTTCCAGGAGGTGGGACCGGCCATTGCAGCGCAGGACTGAAAAAAGGGAACAGCAGCTCTTTCCCTGAGGAAAAAAAGTCTGGATCCTTTGGCTTCAGGTGTAGTTGTTGCAGCCTGGGTACTTCTTGGGATAGATGAGTTTTCTGTGGTGGCACCTTTTTTCTGGCAGGAATCTTCAGTAGGATTCAGTTTTTAAAAAGGTGGGACTGGAGATTGCAGCGCAGGGCAGAAAAAACGGAACAGCAGCTCTTTCCCTAAGGAAAAAAAGTCTGGATCCTTTGGCTTCAGGAGTAGTTGGTGGGGCAGCCTGGGCACTTCTTGGGCAGCAAGAGTTTTTTGTAGCGGCAAATTTTGTCTGGCAGGAATATTCATTTGGATTAAATTTTTCACGAGGTGGGACCGGCCATTGCAGAGCAGGCCTGAAAAACGGGAACAGCAGCTCTTCACACCAGGAAAAAATCTGGAAGCTTTGGCTTCAGGTGTAGTTTGTGCAGCCTGGGAACTTCTTGGGAAGGAAGAGTTTTTTGTGGCGGCACCTTTTGTCTGGCAGGAATCTTCATTTAGAGTAAATTTTTCAGGAGGTGGGACGAGCCATTGTAGCAGGGCTGAAAAAGGGGAACAGCAGCTCTTTCACCCAGGGAAAAAAGTCTGGATCTTTTGGCGTCAGGTGCAGTTCTTGGGGCAGCCTGGGCACTTCTTGGGGAACAAGAACTTTCTGTGGTGGCACCTTTTGTCTGGCAGGAATCTTCATTTGCATTCAATTTTTTACAAGGTGGGACTGGCCATTGCAGTGCAGGGCTGAAAAAAGGGAACAGCAGCTCTTTCCCTGAGGAAAAAAAGTCTGGATCCTTTGGTTTTGAGGTGTAGTTGGTGGGGCAGCCTGGGCACTTCTTGGGCAGCAAGAGATTCCTGTGGTGGCACCTTTTGTCTGGTAGGAATCTTTATTTGGAGTAAATTTTCCAGGAGGTGGGACCGGCCATTGAAGAGCAGGTCTGGAAAAAGGGAACTGCAGCTCTTTCCACCAGGAAAAAAGTCTGGAAGCTTTGGCTTCAGGTGAAGTTGGTGGGGCAGCCTGGGCACTTCTGGGGCAGCAAAGACCTTTCGATGGTGGCACCTTTTGTCTGGCAGGAATCTTCATTTGGAGTAAAGTTTTCTGGAGGTGGGACCGGCCATTGAAGAACAGGCTTGAAAAAAGGGAACAGCAGCTCTTTCTACCGGGAAAAAAAGTCTGAATCCTTTGGCTTCAGGTGCAGTTCTTGGGGCAGTCTGGGCACTTTTTGGGCAGCAAGAGATTCCTGTGGGGGCCCCTTTTGTCTGGCAGGAATCTTCAGTCGGATTCAATTTTCCAGGAGGTGGGACCGGCCATTGCAGCGCAGGACTGAAAAAAGGGAACAGCAGCTCTTTCCCTGAGGAAAAAAAGTCTGGATCCTTTGGCTTCAGGTGTAGTTGTTGCAGCCTGGGTACTTCTTGGGATAGATGAGTTTTCTGTGGTGGCACCTTTTTTCTGGCAGGAATCTTCAGTAGGATTCAGTTTTTAAAAAGGTGGGACTGGAGATTGCAGCGCAGGGCAGAAAAAACGGAACAGCAGCTCTTTCCCTAAGGAAAAAAAGTCTGGATCCTTTGGCTTCAGGAGTAGTTGGTGGGGCAACCTGGGCACTTCTTGGGCAGGAAGAGTTTTTTGTAGCGGCAAATTTTGTCTGGCAGGAATATTCATTTGGATTAAATTTTTCACGAGGTGGGACCGGCCATTGCAGAGCAGGCCTGAAAAACGGGAACAGCAGCTCTTCACACCAGGAAAAAATCTGGAAGCTTTGGTTTCAGGTGTAGTTTGTGCAGCCTGGGAACTTCTTGGGAAGGAAGAGTTTTTTGTGGCGGCACCTTTTGTCTGGCAGGAATCTTCATTTAGAGTAAATTTTTCAGGAGGTGGGACGAGCCATTGTAGCAGGGCTGAAAAAAGGGAACAGCAGCTCTTTCACCCAGGGAAAAAAGTCTGGATCTTTTGGCGTCAGGTGCAGTTCTTGGGGCAGCCTGGGCACTTCTTGGGGAACAAGAACTTTCTGTGGTGGCACCTTTTGTCTGGCAGGAATCTTCATTTGCATTCAATTTTTTACAAGGTGGGACTGGCCATTGCAGAGCAGGGCTGAAAAAAGGGAACAGCAGCTCTTTCCCTGAGGAAAAAAAGTCTGGATCCTTTGGTTTTGAGGTGTAGTTGGTGGGGCAGCCTGGGCACTTCTTGGGCAGCAAGAGATTCCTGTGGTGGCACCTTTTGTCTGGTAGGAATCTTTATTTGGAGTAAATTTTCCAGGAGGTGGGACCGGCCATTGAAGAGCAGGTCTGGAAAAAGGGAACTGCAGCTCTTTCCACCAGGAAAAAAGTCTGGAAGCTTTGGCTTCAGGTGAAGTTGGTGAAGCAGCCTGGGCACTTCTGGGGCAGCAAAGACCTTTCAATGGTGGCACCTTTTGTCTGGCAGGAATCTTCATTTGGAGCAAAGTTTTCTGGAGGTGGGACCGGCCATTGAAGAACAGGCTTGAAAAAAGGGAACAGCAGCTCTTTCTACCGGGAAAAAAAGTCTGAATCCTTTGGCTTCAGGTGCAGTTCTTGGGGCAGTCTGGGCACTTTTTGGGCAGCAAGAGATTCCTGTGGGGGCCCCTTTTGTCTGGCAGGAATCTTCAGTCGGATTCAATTTTCCAGGAGGTGGGACCGGCCATTGCAGCGCAGGACTGAAAAAAGGGAACAGCAGCTCTTTCCCTGAGGAAAAAAAGTCTGGATCCTTTGGCTTCAGGTGTAGTTGTTGCAGCCTGGGTACTTCTTGGGATAGATGAGTTTTCTGTGGTGGCACCTTTTTTCTGGCAGGAATCTTCAGTAGGATTCAGTTTTTAAAAAGGTGGGACTGGAGATTGCAGCGCAGGGCAGAAAAAACGGAACAGCAGCTCTTTCCCTAAGGAAAAAAAGTCTGGATCCTTTGGCTTCAGGAGTAGTTGGTGGGGCAGCCTGGGCACTTCTTGGGCAGCAAGAGTTTTTTGTAGCGGCAAATTTTGTCTGGCAGGAATATTCATTTGGATTAAATTTTTCACGAGGTGGGACCGGCCATTGCAGAGCAGGCCTGAAAAACGGGAACAGCAGCTCTTCACACCAGGAAAAAATCTGGAAGCTTTGGCTTCAGGTGTAGTTTGTGCAGCCTGGGAACTTCTTGGGAAGGAAGAGTTTTTTGTGGCGGCACCTTTTGTCTGGCAGGAATCTTCATTTAGAGTAAATTTTTCAGGAGGTGGGACGAGCCATTGTAGCAGGGCTGAAAAAGGGGAACAGCAGCTCTTTCACCCAGGGAAAAAAGTCTGGATCTTTTGGCGTCAGGTGCAGTTCTTGGGGCAGCCTGGGCACTTCTTGGGGAACAAGAACTTTCTGTGGTGGCACCTTTTGTCTGGCAGGAATCTTCATTTGGATTCAATTTTCCAGGAGGTGGGACCGGCCATTGCAGAGCAGGGCTGAAAAAAGGGAACAGCAGCTCTTTCCACCAGGAAAAAAGTCTGGAAGCTTTGCCTTTGAGGTGAAGTTGGTGGGGCAGCCTGGGCACTTCTGGGGCAGCAAAGACCTTTCTGTGGTGGCACCATTTCTCTGGCAGGAATCTTTAGTTGGATTCAATTTCTCTGGAGGTGGGACCGGCATTACAGAACAGGACTGAAAAAAGGGAACAGCAGCTCTAGCCACCAGGAAAAAATTCTGGAAGCTTTGTCTTTGAGGTGTAGATTTTGGGACAGCCTGGGCACTTCTTGGGCAGCAAAGACCTTTCTGTAGTGGCACCTTTTCTCTGGCAGGAATCTTCATTTGGATTCAATTTTCCAGGAGGTGGGGCCGGCCATTGCAGCGCAGAGCTTAAAAAAAGGAAAAGCAGCTCTTTCCACCAGGAAAAAATCTGGAAGCTTTGACTTCAGGTGTAGTTTGTGCAGCCTGGAAACTTCTTGGGAAGGTAGAGTTTTTTGTGGTAGCACCTTTTGTCTGGCAGGAATCTTCATTTGGATTCAATTTTTTAAAAGGTGGGACCGGTCATTGCAGAGCAGGGTAGAAAAAAGGAACAGCAGCTCTTTCCACCAGGAAAAAAAGTCTGGAAGCTTTGTCATGGAGGTGCAGTTGTTGGGGTAGCCTGGGCACTTCTTGGGCAGGAAGAGCTTTCTGTGGTGGTGCCTTTTGTCTGGCAGGAATCTTCATCTGGAGTAAAGTTTTCTGGAGGTGGGACCGGCCATTGCAGCACAGCACTGAAAAAAGGGAACAGTAGCTCTTTCAACCAGGAAAAAATCTGGAAGCTTTGGCTTCAGGTGTAGTTTGTGCAGCCTGGGAACTTCTTGGGAAGGAAGAGTTTTTTGTGGCGGCACCTTTTGTCTGGCAGGAATCTTCATTTAGAGGAAATTTTTCAGGAGGTGGGACGAGCCATTGCAGCAGGGCTGAAAAAAGGGAACAGCAGCTCTTTCACCCAGGGAAAAAAGTCTGGATCTTTTGGCGTCAGGTGCAGTTCTTGGGGCAGCCTGGGCACTTCTTGGGGAACAAGAACTTTCTGTGGTGGCACCTTTTGTCTGGCAGGAATCTTCATTTGCATTCAATTTTTTACAAGGTGGGACTGGCCATTGCAGAGCAGGGCTGAAAAAAGGGAACAGCAGCCCTTTCCCTGAGGAAAAAAAGTCTGGATCCTTTGGTTTTGAGGTGTAGTTGGTGAGGCAGCCTGGGCACTTCTTGGGCAGCAAGAGATTCCTGTGGTGGCACCTTTTGTCTGGTAGGAATCTTTATTTGGAGTAAATTTTCCAGGAGGTGGGACCGGCCATTGAAGAGCAGGTCTGGAAAAAGGGAACTGCAGCTCTTTCCACCAGGAAAAAAGTCTGGAAGCTTTGGCTTCAGGTGAAGTTGGTGAAGCAGCCTGGGCACTTCTGGGGCAGCAAAGACCTTTCGATGGTGGCACCTTTTGTCTGGCAGGAATCTTCATTTGGAGCAAAGTTTTCTGGAGGTGGGACCGGCCATTGAAGAACAGGCTTGAAAAAAGGGAACAGCAGCTCTTTCTACCGGGAAAAAAAGTCTGAATCCTTTGGCTTCAGGTGCAGTTCTTGGGGCAGTCTGGGCACTTTTTGGGCAGCAAGAGATTCCTGTGGGGGCCCCTTTTGTCTGGCAGGAATCTTCAGTCGGATTCAATTTTCCAGGAGGTGGGACCGGCCATTGCAGCGCAGGACTGAAAAAAGGGAACAGCAGCTCTTTCCCTGAGGAAAAAAAGTCTGGATCCTTTGGCTTCAGGTGTAGTTGTTGCAGCCTGGGTACTTCTTGGGATAGATGAGTTTTCTGTGGTGGCACCTTTTTTCTGGCAGGAATCTTCAGTAGGATTCAGTTTTTAAAAAGGTGGGACTGGAGATTGCAGCGCAGGGCAGAAAAAATGGAACAGCAGCTCTTTCCCTAAGGAAAAAAAGTCTGGATCCTTTGGCTTCAGGAGTAGTTGGTGGGGCAGCCTGGGCACTTCTTGGGCAGCAAGAGTTTTTTGTAGCGGCAAATTTTGTCTGGCAGGAATATTCATTTGGATTAAATTTTTCACGAGGTGGGACCGGCCATTGCAGAGCAGGCCTGAAAAACGGGAACAGCAGCTCTTCACACCAGGAAAAAATCTGGAAGCTTTGGCTTCAGGTGTAGTTTGTGCAGCCTGGGAACTTCTTGGGAAGGAAGAGTTTTTTGTGGCGGCACCTTTTGTCTGGCAGGAATCTTCATTTAGAGTAAATTTTTCAGGAGGTGGGACGAGCCATTGTAGCAGGGCTGAAAAAGGGGAACAGCAGCTCTTTCACCCAGGGAAAAAAGTCTGGATCTTTTGGCGTCAGGTGCAGTTCTTGGGGCAGCCTGGGCACTTCTTGGGGAACAAGAACTTTCTGTGGTGGCACCTTTTGTCTGGCAGGAATCTTCATTTGGATTCAATTTTCCAGGAGGTGGGACCGGCCATTGCAGAGCAGGGCTGAAAAAAGGGAACAGCAGCTCTTTCCACCAGGAAAAAAGTCTGGAAGCTTTGCCTTTGAGGTGAAGTTGGTGGGGCAGCCTGGGCACTTCTGGGGCAGCAAAGACCTTTCTGTGGTGGCACCATTTCTCTGGCAGGAATCTTTAGTTGGATTCAATTTCTCTGGAGGTGGGACCGGCATTACAGAACAGGACTGAAAAAAGGGAACAGCAGCTCTAGCCACCAGGAAAAAATTCTGGAAGCTTTGTCTTTGAGGTGTAGATTTTGGGACAGCCTGGGCACTTCTTGGGCAGCAAAGACCTTTCTGTAGTGGCACCTTTTCTCTGGCAGGAATCTTCATTTGGATTCAATTTTCCAGGAGGTGGGGCCGGCCATTGCAGCGCAGAGCTTAAAAAAAGGAAAAGCAGCTCTTTCCACCAGGAAAAAATCTGGAAGCTTTGACTTCAGGTGTAGTTTGTGCAGCCTGGAAACTTCTTGGGAAGGTAGAGTTTTTTGTGGTAGCACCTTTTGTCTGGCAGGAATCTTCATTTGGATTCAATTTTTTAAAAGGTGGGACCGGTCATTGCAGAGCAGGGTAGAAAAAAGGAACAGCAGCTCTTTCCACCAGGAAAAAAAGTCTGGAAGCTTTGTCATGGAGGTGCAGTTGTTGGGGTAGCCTGGGCACTTCTTGGGCAGGAAGAGCTTTCTGTGGTGGTGCCTTTTGTCTGGCAGGAATCTTCATCTGGAGTAAAGTTTTCTGGAGGTGGGACCGGTAATTGCAGCACAGCACTGAAAAAAGGGAACAGCAGCTCTTTCTACCAGGAAAAAATCTGGAAGCTTTGGCTTCAGGTGTAGTTTGTGCAGCCTGGGAACTTCTTGGGAAGGAAGAGTTTTTTGTGGCGGCACCTTTTGTCTGGCAGGAATCTTCATTTAGAGGAAATTTTTCAGGAGGTGGGACAAGCCATTGCAGCAGGGCTGAAAAAAGGGAACAGCAGCTCTTTCCACCAGGGAAAAAAGTCTGGATCTTTTGACGTCAGGTGCAGTTCTTGGGGCAGCCTGGGCACTTCTTGGGCATCAAGACCTTTCTGTGGTGGCACCTTTTGTCTGGCAGGAATCTTCATCTGGAGTAAAGTTTTCTGGAGGTGGGACCGGCCATTGCAGCACAGGACTGCAAAAAGGGAACAGCAGCTCTTTCTACCAGGAAAAAATCTGGATCCTTTGGCTACAGGTGTAGTTAGTGCAGCCTGGGTACTTCTTGGGCAGGAAGAGTTTTCTGTGGTGGCACCTTTTTTCTGGCAGGAATCTTCAGTCGGATTCAATTTTCCAGGAGGTGGGACCGGCCATTGCAGCGCAGGACTGAAAAAAGGGAACAGCAGCTCTTTCCCTGAGGAAAAAAAGTCTGGATCCTTTGGCTTCAGGTGTAGTTGTTGCAGCCTGGGTACTTCTTGGGATAGATGAGTTTTCTGTGGTGGCACCTTTTTTCTGGCAGGAATCTTCAGTAGGATTCAGTTTTTAAAAAGGTGGGACTGGAGATTGCAGCGCAGGGCAGAAAAAACGGAACAGCAGCTCTTTCCACCAGGAAAAAAAGTCTGGATCCTTTGGCTTCAGGAGTAGTTGGTGGGGCAGCCTGGGCACTTCTTGGGCAGCAAGAGTTTTTTGTAGCGGCAAATTTTGTCTGGCAGGAATATTCATTTGGATTAAATTTTTCACGAGGTGGGACCGGCTATTGCAGAGCAGGCCTGAAAAACGGGAACAGCAGCTCTTCACACCAGGAAAAAATCTGGAAGCTTTGGCTTCAGGTGTAGTTTGTGCAGCCTGGGAACTTCTTGGGAAGGAAGAGTTTTTTGTGGCGGCACCTTTTGTCTGGCAGGAATCTTCATTTAGAGTAAATTTTTCAGGAGGTGGGACGAGCCATTGTAGCAGGGCTGAAAAAGGGGAACAGCAGCTCTTTCACCCAGGGAAAAAAGTCTGGATCTTTTGGCGTCAGGTGCAGTTCTTGGGGCAGCCTGGGCACTTCTTGGGGAACAAGAACTTTCTGTGGTGGCACCTTTTGTCTGGCAGGAATCTTCATTTGCATTCAATTTTTTACAAGGTGGGACTGGCCATTGCAGAGCAGGGCTGAAAAAAGGGAACAGCAGCCCTTTCCCTGAGGAAAAAAAGTCTGGATCCTTTGGTTTTGAGGTGTAGTTGGTGGGGCAGCCTGGGTACTTCTTGGGCAGCAAGAGATTCCTGTGGTGGCACCTTTTGTCTGGCAGGAATCTTTATTTGGAGTAAATTTTCCAGGAGGTGGGACCGGCCATTGAAGAGCAGGTCTGGAAAAAGGGAACTGCAGCTCTTTCCACCAGGAAAAAAGTCTGGAAGCTTTGGCTTCAGGTGAAGTTGGTGAAGCAGCCTGGGCACTTCTGGGGCAGCAAAGACCTTTCTATGGTGGCACCTTTTGTCTGGCAGGAATCTTCATTTGGAGCAAAGTTTTCTGGAGGTGGGACCGGCCATTGAAGAACAGGCTTGAAAAAAGGGAACAGCAGCTCTTTCTACCGGGAAAAAAAGTCTGAATCCTTTGGCTTCAGGTGCAGTTCTTGGGGCAGTCTGGGCACTTTTTGGGCAGCAAGAGATTCCTGTGGGGGCCCCTTTTGTCTGGCAGGAATCTTCAGTCGGATTCAATTTTCCAGGAGGTGGGACCGGCCATTGCAGCGCAGGACTGAAAAAAGGGAACAGCAGCTCTTTCCCTGAGGAAAAAAAGTCTGGATCCTTTGGCTTCAGGTGTAGTTGTTGCAGCCTGGGTACTTCTTGGGATAGATGAGTTTTCTGTGGTGGCACCTTTTTTCTGGCAGGAATCTTCAGTAGGATTCAGTTTTTAAAAAGGTGGGACTGGAGATTGCAGCGCAGGGCAGAAAAAACGGAACAGCAGCTCTTTCCCTAAGGAAAAAAAGTCTGGATCCTTTGGCTTCAGGAGTAGTTGGTGGGGCAGCCTGGGCACTTCTTGGGCAGCAAGAGTTTTTTGTAGCGGCAAATTTTGTCTGGCAGGAATATTCATTTGGATTAAATTTTTCACGAGGTGGGACCGGCCATTGCAGAGCAGGCCTGAAAAACGGGAACAGCAGCTCTTCACACCAGGAAAAAATCTGGAAGCTTTGGCTTCAGGTGTAGTTTGTGCAGCCTGGGAACTTCTTGGGAAGGAAGAGTTTTTTGTGGCGGCACCTTTTGTCTGGCAGGAATCTTCATTTAGAGGAAATTTTTCAGGAGGTGGGACGAGCCATTGTAGCAGGGCTGAAAAAAGGGAACAGCAGCTCTTTCACCCAGGGAAAAAAGTCTGGATCTTTTGGCGTCAGGTGCAGTTCTTGGGGCAGCCTGGGCACTTCTTGGGGAACAAGAACTTTCTGTGGTGGCACCTTTTGTCTGGCAGGAATCTTCATTTGCATTCAATTTTTTACAAGGTGGGACCGGCCATTGCAGAGCAGGGCTGAAAAAAGGGAACAGCAGCTCTTTCCCTGAGGAAAAAAAGTCTGGATCCTTTGGTTTTGAGGTGTAGTTGGTGAGGCAGCCTGGGCACTTCTTGGGCAGCAAGAGATTCCTGTGGTGGCACCTTTTGTCTGGTAGGAATCTTTATTTGGAGTAAATTTTCCAGGAGGTGGGACCGGCCATTGAAGAGCAGGTCTGGAAAAAGGGAACTGCAGCTCTTTCCACCAGGAAAAAAGTCTGGAAGCTTTGGCTTCAGGTGAAGTTGGTGAAGCAGCCTGGGCACTTCTGGGGCAGCAAAGACCTTTCTATGGTGGCACCTTTTGTCTGGCAGGAATCTTCATTTGGAGCAAAGTTTTCTGGAGGTGGGACCGGCCATTGAAGAACAGGCTTGAAAAAAGGGAACAGCAGCTCTTTCTACCGGGAAAAAAAGTCTGAATCCTTTGGCTTCAGGTGCAGTTCTTGGGGCAGTCTGGGCACTTTTTGGGCAGCAAGAGATTCCTGTGGGGGCCCCTTTTGTCTGGCAGGAATCTTCAGTCGGATTCAATTTTCCAGGAGGTGGGACCGGCCATTGCAGCGCAGGACTGAAAAAAGGGAACAGCAGCTCTTTCCCTGAGGAAAAAAAGTCTGGATCCTTTGGCTTCAGGTGTAGTTGTTGCAGCCTGGGTACTTCTTGGGATAGATGAGTTTTCTGTGGTGGCACCTTTTTTCTGGCAGGAATCTTCAGTAGGATTCAGTTTTTAAAAAGGTGGGACTGGAGATTGCAGCGCAGGGCAGAAAAAACGGAACAGCAGCTCTTTCCCTAAGGAAAAAAAGTCTGGATCCTTTGGCTTCAGGAGTAGTTGGTGGGGCAGCCTGGGCACTTCTTGGGCAGCAAGAGTTTTTTGTAGCGGCAAATTTTGTCTGGCAGGAATATTCATTTGGATTAAATTTTTCACGAGGTGGGACCGGCCATTGCAGAGCAGGCCTGAAAAACGGGAACAGCAGCTCTTCACACCAGGAAAAAATCTGGAAGCTTTGGCTTCAGGTGTAGTTTGTGCAGCCTGGGAACTTCTTGGGAAGGAAGAGTTTTTTGTGGCGGCACCTTTTGTCTGGCAGGAATCTTCATTTAGAGTAAATTTTTCAGGAGGTGGGACGAGCCATTGTAGCAGGGCTGAAAAAGGGGAACAGCAGCTCTTTCACCCAGGGAAAAAAGTCTGGATCTTTTGGCGTCAGGTGCAGTTCTTGGGGCAGCCTGGGCACTTCTTGGGGAACAAGAACTTTCTGTGGTGGCACCTTTTGTCTGGCAGGAATCTTCATTTGGATTCAATTTTCCAGGAGGTGGGACCGGCCATTGCAGAGCAGGGCTGAAAAAAGGGAACAGCAGCTCTTTCCACCGGGAAAAAAGTCTGGAAGCTTTGCCTTTGAGGTGAAGTTGGTGGGGCAGCCTGGGCACTTCTGGGGCAGCAAAGACCTTTCTGTGGTGGCACCATTTCTCTGGCAGGAATCTTTAGTTGGATTCAATTTCTCTGGAGGTGGGACCGGCATTACAGAACAGGACTGAAAAAAGGGAACAGCAGCTCTAGCCACCAGGAAAAAATTCTGGAAGCTTTGTCTTTGAGGTGTAGATTTTGGGACAGCCTGGGCACTTCTTGGGCAGCAAAGACCTTTCTGTAGTGGCATCTTTTCTCTGGCAGGAATCTTCATTTGGATTCAATTTTCCAGGAGGTGGGGCCGGCCATTGCAGCGCAGAGCTTAAAAAAGGGAAAAGCAGCTCTTTCCACCAGGAAAAAATCTGGAAGCTTTGACTTCATGTGTAGTTTGTGCAGCCTGGAAACTTCTTGGGAAGGTAGAGTTTTTTGTGGTAGCACCTTTTGTCTGGCAGGAATCTTCATTTGGATTCAATTTTTTAAAAGGTGGGACCGGGCATTGCAGAGCAGGGTAGAAAAAAGGAACAGCAGCTCTTTCCACCAGGAAAAAAAGTCTGGAAGCTTTGTCATGGAGGTGCAGTTGTTGGGGTAGCCTGGGCACTTCTTGGGCAGGAAGAGCTTTCTGTGGTGGTGCCTTTTGTCTGGCAGGAATCTTCATCTGGAGTAAAGTTTTCTGGAGGTGGGACCGGCCATTGCAGCACAGCACTGAAAAAAGGGAACAGCAGCTCTTTCTACCAGGAAAAAATCTGGAAGCTTTGGCTTCAGGTGTAGTTTGTGCAGCCTGGGAACTTCTTGGGAAGGAAGAGTTTTTTGTGGCGGCACCTTTTGTCTGGCAGGAATCTTCATTTAGAGGAAATTTTTCAGGAGGTGGGACAAGCCATTGCAGCAGGGCTGAAAAAAGGGAACAGCAGCTCTTTCCACCAGGGAAAAAAGTCTGGATCTTTTGACGTCAGGTGCAGTTCTTGGGGCAGCCTGGGCACTTCTTGGGCATCAAGACCTTTCTGTGGTGGCACCTTTTGTCTGGCAGGAATCTTCATCTGGAGTAAAGTTTTCTGGAGGTGGGACCGGCCATTGCAGCACAGGACTGCAAAAAGGGAACAGCAGCTCTTTCTACCAGGAAAAAATCTGGATCCTTTGGCTACAGGTGTAGTTAGTGCAGCCTGGGTACTTCTTGGGCAGGAAGAGTTTTCTGTGGTGGCACCTTTTTTCTGGCAGGAATCTTCAGTCGGATTCAATTTTCCAGGAGGTGGGACCGGCCATTGCAGCGCAGGACTGAAAAAAGGGAACAGCAGCTCTTTCCCTGAGGAAAAAAAGTCTGGATCCTTTGGCTTCAGGTGTAGTTGTTGCAGCCTGGGTACTTCTTGGGATAGATGAGTTTTCTGTGGTGGCACCTTTTTTCTGGCAGGAATCTTCAGTAGGATTCAGTTTTTAAAAAGGTGGGACTGGAGATTGCAGCGCAGGGCAGAAAAAACGGAACAGCAGCTCTTTCCCTAAGGAAAAAAAGTCTGGATCCTTTGGCTTCAGGAGTAGTTGGTGGGGCAGCCTGGGCACTTCTTGGGCAGCAAGAGTTTTTTGTAGCGGCAAATTTTGTCTGGCAGGAATATTCATTTGGATTAAATTTTTCACGAGGTGGGACCGGCCATTGCAGAGCAGGCCTGAAAAACGGGAACAGCAGCTCTTCACACCAGGAAAAAATCTGGAAGCTTTGGCTTCAGGTGTAGTTTGTGCAGCCTGGGAACTTCTTGGGAAGGAAGAGTTTTTTGTGGCGGCACCTTTTGTCTGGCAGGAATCTTCATTTAGAGTAAATTTTTCAGGAGGTGGGACGAGCCATTGTAGCAGGGCTGAAAAAAGGGAACAGCAGCTCTTTCACCCAGGGAAAAAAGTCTGGATCTTTTGGCGTCAGGTGCAGTTCTTGGGGCAGCCTGGGCACTTCTTGGGGAACAAGAACTTTCTGTGGTGGCACCTTTTGTCTGGCAGGAATCTTCATTTGCATTCAATTTTTTACAAGGTGGGACTGGCCATTGCAGAGCAGGGCTGAAAAAAGGGAACAGCAGCCCTTTCCCTGAGGAAAAAAAGTCTGGATCCTTTGGTTTTGAGGTGTAGTTGGTGGGGCAGCCTGGGTACTTCTTGGGCAGCAAGAGATTCCTGTGGTGGCACCTTTTGTCTGGCAGGAATCTTTATTTGGAGTAAATTTTCCAGGAGGTGGGACCGGCCATTGAAGAGCAGGTCTGGAAAAAGGGAACTGCAGCTCTTTCCACCAGGAAAAAAGTCTGGAAGCTTTGGCTTCAGGTGAAGTTGGTGAAGCAGCCTGGGCACTTCTGGGGCAGCAAAGACCTTTCTATGGTGGCACCTTTTGTCTGGCAGGAATCTTCATTTGGAGTAAAGTTTTCTGGAGGTGGGACCGGCCATTGAAGAACAGGCTTGAAAAAAGGGAACAGCAGCTCTTTCTACCGGGAAAAAAAGTCTGAATCCTTTGGCTTCAGGTGCAGTTCTTGGGGCAGTCTGGGCACTTTTTGGGCAGCAAGAGATTCCTGTGGGGGCCCCTTTTGTCTGGCAGGAATCTTCAGTCGGATTCAATTTTCCAGGAGGTGGGACCGGCCATTGCAGCGCAGGACTGAAAAAAGGGAACAGCAGCTCTTTCCCTGAGGAAAAAAAGTCTGGATCCTTTGGCTTCAGGTGTAGTTGTTGCAGCCTGGGTACTTCTTGGGATAGATGAGTTTTCTGTGGTGGCACCTTTTTTCTGGCAGGAATCTTCAGTAGGATTCAGTTTTTAAAAAGGTGGGACTGGAGATTGCAGCGCAGGGCAGAAAAAACGGAACAGCAGCTCTTTCCCTAAGGAAAAAAAGTCTGGATCCTTTGGCTTCAGGAGTAGTTGGTGGGGCAGCCTGGGCACTTCTTGGGCAGCAAGAGTTTTTTGTAGCGGCAAATTTTGTCTGGCAGGAATATTCATTTGGATTAAATTTTTCACGAGGTGGGACCGGCCATTGCAGAGCAGGCCTGAAAAACGGGAACAGCAGCTCTTCACACCAGGAAAAAATCTGGAAGCTTTGGCTTCAGGTGTAGTTTGTGCAGCCTGGGAACTTCTTGGGAAGGAAGAGTTTTTTGTGGCGGCACCTTTTGTCTGGCAGGAATCTTCATTTAGAGTAAATTTTTCAGGAGGTGGGACGAGCCATTGTAGCAGGGCTGAAAAAAGGGAACAGCAGCTCTTTCACCCAGGGAAAAAAGTCTGGATCTTTTGGCGTCAGGTGCAGTTCTTGGGGCAGCCTGGGCACTTCTTGGGGAACAAGAACTTTCTGTGGTGGCACCTTTTGTCTGGCAGGAATCTTCATTTGCATTCAATTTTTTACAAGGTGGGACTGGCCATTGCAGAGCAGGGCTGAAAAAAGGGAACAGCAGCTCTTTCCCTGAGGAAAAAAAGTATGGATCCTTTGGTTTTGAGGTGTAGTTGGTGAGGCAGCCTGGGCACTTCTTGGGCAGCAAGAGATTCCTGTGGTGGCACCTTTTGTCTGGTAGGAATCTTTATTTGGAGTAAATTTTCCAGGAGGTGGGACCGGCCATTGAAGAGCAGGTCTGGAAAAAGGGAACTGCAGCTCTTTCCACCAGGAAAAAAGTCTGGAAGCTTTGGCTTCAGGTGAAGTTGGTGAAGCAGCCTGGGCACTTCTGGGGCAGCAAAGACCTTTCTATGGTGGCACCTTTTGTCTGGCAGGAATCTTCATTTGGAGCAAAGTTTTCTGGAGGCGGGACCGGCCATTGAAGAACAGGCTTGAAAAAAGGGAACAGCAGCTCTTTCTACCGGGAAAAAAAGTCTGAATCCTTTGGCTTCAGGTGCAGTTCTTGGGGCAGTCTGGGCACTTTTTGGGCAGCAAGAGATTCCTGTGGGGGCCCCTTTTGTCTGGCAGGAATCTTCAGTCGGATTCAATTTTCCAGGAGGTGGGACCGGCCATTGCAGCGCAGGACTGAAAAAAGGGAACAGCAGCTCTTTCCCTGAGGAAAAAAAGTCTGGATCCTTTGGCTTCAGGTGTAGTTGTTGCAGCCTGGGTACTTCTTGGGATAGATGAGTTTTCTGTGGTGGCACCTTTTTTCTGGCAGGAATCTTCAGTAGGATTCAGTTTTTAAAAAGGTGGGACTGGAGATTGCAGCGCAGGGCAGAAAAAACGGAACAGCAGCTCTTTCCCTAAGGAAAAAAAGTCTGGATCCTTTGGCTTCAGGAGTAGTTGGTGGGGCAGCCTGGGCACTTCTTGGGCAGCAAGAGTTTTTTGTAGCGGCAAATTTTGTCTGGCAGGAATATTCATTTGGATTAAATTTTTCACGAGGTGGGACCGGCCATTGCAGAGCAGGCCTGAAAAACGGGAACAGCAGCTCTTCACACCAGGAAAAAATCTGGAAGCTTTGGCTTCAGGTGTAGTTTGTGCAGCCTGGGAACTTCTTGGGAAGGAAGAGTTTTTTGTGGCGGCACCTTTTGTCTGGCAGGAATCTTCATTTAGAGTAAATTTTTCAGGAGGTGGGACGAGCCATTGTAGCAGGGCTGAAAAAAGGGAACAGCAGCTCTTTCACCCAGGGAAAAAAGTCTGGATCTTTTGGCGTCAGGTGCAGTTCTTGGGGCAGCCTGGGCACTTCTTGGGGAACAAGAACTTTCTGTGGTGGCACCTTTTGTCTGGCAGGAATCTTCATTTGGATTCAATTTTCCAGGAGGTGGGACCGGCCATTGCAGAGCAGGGCTGAAAAAAGGGAACAGCAGCTCTTTCCACCAGGAAAAAAGTCTGGAAGCTTTGCCTTTGAGGTGAAGTTGGTGGGGCAGCCTGGGCACTTCTGGGGCAGCAAAGACCTTTCTGTGGTGGCACCATTTCTCTGGCAGGAATCTTTAGTTGGATTCAATTTCTCTGGAGGTGGGACCGGCATTACAGAACAGGACTGAAAAAAGGGAACAGCAGCTCTAGCCACCAGGAAAAAATTCTGGAAGCTTTGTCTTTGAGGTGTAGATTTTGGGACAGCCTGGGCACTTCTTGGGCAGCAAAGACCTTTCTGTAGTGGCACCTTTTCTCTGGCAGGAATCTTCATTTGGATTCAATTTTCCAGGAGGTGGGGCCGGCCATTGCAGCGCAGAGCTTAAAAAAGGGAAAAGCAGCTCTTTCCACCAGGAAAAAATCTGGAAGCTTTGACTTCATGTGTAGTTTGTGCAGCCTGGAAACTTCTTGGGAAGGTAGAGTTTTTTGTGGTAGCACCTTTTGTCTGGCAGGAATCTTCATTTGGATTCAATTTTTTAAAAGGTGGGACCGGTCATTGCAGAGCAGGGTAGAAAAAAGGAACAGCAGCTCTTTCCACCAGGAAAAAAAGTCTGGAAGCTTTGTCATGGAGGTGCAGTTGTTGGGGTAGCCTGGGCACTTCTTGGGCAGGAAGAGCTTTCTGTGGTGGTGCCTTTTGTCTGGCAGGAATCTTCATCTGGAGTAAAGTTTTCTGGAGGTGGGACCGGCCATTGCAGCACAGCACTGAAAAAAGGGAACAGCAGCTCTTTCTACCAGGAAAAAATCTGGAAGCTTTGGCTTCAGGTGTAGTTTGTGCAGCCTGGGAACTTCTTGGGAAGGAAGAGTTTTTTGTGGCGGCACCTTTTGTCTGGCAGGAATCTTCATTTAGAGGAAATTTTTCAGGAGGTGGGACAAGCCATTGCAGCAGGGCTGAAAAAAGGGAACAGCAGCTCTTTCCACCAGGGAAAAAAGTCTGGATCTTTTGACGTCAGGTGCAGTTCTTGGGGCAGCCTGGGCACTTCTTGGGCATCAAGACCTTTCTGTGGTGGCACCTTTTGTCTGGCAGGAATCTTCATCTGGAGTAAAGTTTTCTGGAGGTGGGACCGGCCATTGCAGCACAGGACTGCAAAAAGGGAACAGCAGCTCTTTCTACCAGGAAAAAATCTGGATCCTTTGGCTACAGGTGTAGTTAGTGCAGCCTGGGTACTTCTTGGGCAGGAAGAGTTTTCTGTGGTGGCACCTTTTTTCTGGCAGGAATCTTCAGTCGGATTCAATTTTCCAGGAGGTGGGACCGGCCATTGCAGCGCAGGACTGAAAAAAGGGAACAGCAGCTCTTTCCCTGAGGAAAAAAAGTCTGGATCCTTTGGCTTCAGGTGTAGTTGTTGCAGCCTGGGTACTTCTTGGGATAGATGAGTTTTCTGTGGTGGCACCTTTTTTCTGGCAGGAATCTTCAGTAGGATTCAGTTTTTAAAAAGGTGGGACTGGAGATTGCAGCGCAGGGCAGAAAAAACGGAACAGCAGCTCTTTCCCTAAGGAAAAAAAGTCTGGATCCTTTGGCTTCAGGAGTAGTTGGTGGGGCAGCCTGGGCACTTCTTGGGCAGCAAGAGTTTTTTGTAGTGGCAAATTTTGTCTGGCAGGAATATTCATTTGGATTAAATTTTTCACGAGGTGGGACCGGCCATTGCAGAGCAGGCCTGAAAAACGGGAACAGCAGCTCTTCACACCAGGAAAAAATCTGGAAGCTTTGGCTTCAGGTGTAGTTTGTGCAGCCTGGGAACTTCTTGGGAAGGAAGAGTTTTTTGTGGCGGCACCTTTTGTCTGGCAGGAATCTTCATTTAGAGTAAATTTTTCAGGAGGTGGGACGAGCCATTGTAGCAGGGCTGAAAAAAGGGAACAGCAGCTCTTTCACCCAGGGAAAAAAGTCTGGATCTTTTGGCGTCAGGTGCAGTTCTTGGGGCAGCCTGGGCACTTCTTGGGGAACAAGAACTTTCTGTGGTGGCACCTTTTGTCTGGCAGGAATCTTCATTTGCATTCAATTTTTTACAAGGTGGGACTGGCCATTGCAGAGCAGGGCTGAAAAAAGGGAACAGCAGCCCTTTCCCTGAGGAAAAAAAGTCTGGATCCTTTGGTTTTGAGGTGTAGTTGGTGGGGCAGCCTGGGTACTTCTTGGGCAGCAAGAGATTCCTGTGGTGGCACCTTTTGTCTGGCAGGAATCTTTATTTGGAGTAAATTTTCCAGGAGGTGGGACCGGCCATTGAAGAGCAGGTCTGGAAAAAGGGAACTGCAGCTCTTTCCACCAGGAAAAAAGTCTGGAAGCTTTGGCTTCAGGTGAAGTTGGTGAAGCAGCCTGGGCACTTCTGGGGCAGCAAAGACCTTTCTATGGTGGCACCTTTTGTCTGGCAGGAATCTTCATTTGGAGTAAAGTTTTCTGGAGGTGGGACCGGCCATTGAAGAACAGGCTTGAAAAAAGGGAACAGCAGCTCTTTCTACCGGGAAAAAAAGTCTGAATCCTTTGGCTTCAGGTGCAGTTCTTGGGGCAGTCTGGGCACTTTTTGGGCAGCAAGAGATTCCTGTGGGGGCCCCTTTTGTCTGGCAGGAATCTTCAGTCGGATTCAATTTTCCAGGAGGTGGGACCGGCCATTGCAGCGCAGGACTGAAAAAAGGGAACAGCAGCTCTTTCCCTGAGGAAAAATAGTCTGGATCCTTTGGCTTCAGGTGTAGTTGTTGCAGCCTGGGTACTTCTTGGGATAGATGAGTTTTCTGTGGTGGCACCTTTTTTCTGGCAGGAATCTTCAGTAGGATTCAGTTTTTAAAAAGGTGGGACTGGAGATTGCAGCGCAGGGCAGAAAAAACGGAACAGCAGCTCTTTCCCTAAGGAAAAAAAGTCTGGATCCTTTGGCTTCAGGAGTAGTTGGTGGGGCAGCCTGGGCACTTCTTGGGCAGCAAGAGTTTTTTGTAGCAGCAAATTTTGTCTGGCAGGAATATTCATTTGGATTAAATTTTTCACGAGGTGGGACCGGCCATTGCAGAGCAGGCCTGAAAAACGGGAACAGCAGCTCTTCACACCAGGAAAAAATCTGGAAGCTTTGGCTTCAGGTGTAGTTTGTGCAGCCTGGGAACTTCTTGGGAAGGAAGAGTTTTTTGTGGCGGCACCTTTTGTCTGGCAGGAATCTTCATTTAGAGGAAATTTTTCAGGAGGTGGGACGAGCCATTGTAGCAGGGCTGAAAAAAGGGAACAGCAGCTCTTTCACCCAGGGAAAAAAGTCTGGATCTTTTGGCGTCAGGTGCAGTTCTTGGGGCAGCCTGGGCACTTCTTGGGGAACAAGAACTTTCTGTGGTGGCACCTTTTGTCTGGCAGGAATCTTCATTTGCATTCAATTTTTTACAAGGTGGGACCGGCCATTGCAGAGCAGGGCTGAAAAAAGGGAACAGCAGCTCTTTCCCTGAGGAAAAAAAGTCTGGATCCTTTGGTTTTGAGGTGTAGTTGGTGAGGCAGCCTGGGCACTTCTTGGGCAGCAAGAGATTCCTGTGGTGGCACCTTTTGTCTGGTAGGAATCTTTATTTGGAGTAAATTTTCCAGGAGGTGGGACCGGCCATTGAAGAGCAGGTCTGGAAAAAGGGAACTGCAGCTCTTTCCACCAGGAAAAAAGTCTGGAAGCTTTGGCTTCAGGTGAAGTTGGTGAAGCAGCCTGGGCACTTCTGGGGCAGCAAAGACCTTTCTATGGTGGCACCTTTTGTCTGGCAGGAATCTTCATTTGGAGCAAAGTTTTCTGGAGGTGGGACCGGCCATTGAAGAACAGGCTTGAAAAAAGGGAACAGCAGCTCTTTCTACCGGGAAAAAAAGTCTGAATCCTTTGGCTTCAGGTGCAGTTCTTGGGGCAGTCTGGGCACTTTTTGGGCAGCAAGAGATTCCTGTGGGGGCCCCTTTTGTCTGGCAGGAATCTTCAGTCGGATTCAATTTTCCAGGAGGTGGGACCGGCCATTGCAGCGCAGGACTGAAAAAAGGGAACAGCAGCTCTTTCCCTGAGGAAAAAAAGTCTGGATCCTTTGGCTTCAGGTGTAGTTGTTGCAGCCTGGGTACTTCTTGGGATAGATGAGTTTTCTGTGGTGGCACCTTTTTTCTGGCAGGAATCTTCAGTAGGATTCAGTTTTTAAAAAGGTGGGACTGGAGATTGCAGCGCAGGGCAGAAAAAACGGAACAGCAGCTCTTTCCCTAAGGAAAAAAAGTCTGGATCCTTTGGCTTCAGGAGTAGTTGGTGGGGCAGCCTGGGCACTTCTTGGGCAGCAAGAGTTTTTTGTAGCGGCAAATTTTGTCTGGCAGGAATATTCATTTGGATTAAATTTTTCACGAGGTGGGACCGGCCATTGCAGAGCAGGCCTGAAAAACGGGAACAGCAGCTCTTCACACCAGGAAAAAATCTGGAAGCTTTGGTTTCAGGTGTAGTTTGTGCAGCCTGGGAACTTCTTGGGAAGGAAGAGTTTTTTGTGGCGGCACCTTTTGTCTGGCAGGAATCTTCATTTAGAGTAAATTTTTCAGGAGGTGGGACGAGCCATTGTAGCAGGGCTGAAAAAGGGGAACAGCAGCTCTTTCACCCAGGGAAAAAAGTCTGGATCTTTTGGCGTCAGGTGCAGTTCTTGGGGCAGCCTGGGCACTTCTTGGGGAACAAGAACTTTCTGTGGTGGCACCTTTTGTCTGGCAGGAATCTTCATTTGGATTCAATTTTCCAGGAGGTGGGACCGGCCATTGCAGAGCAGGGCTGAAAAAAGGGAACAGCAGCTCTTTCCACCGGGAAAAAAGTCTGGAAGCTTTGCCTTTGAGGTGAAGTTGGTGGGGCAGCCTGGGCACTTCTGGGGCAGCAAAGACCTTTCTGTGGTGGCACCATTTCTCTGGCAGGAATCTTTAGTTGGATTCAATTTCTCTGGAGGTGGGACCGGCATTACAGAACAGGACTGAAAAAAGGGAACAGCAGCTCTAGCCACCAGGAAAAAATTCTGGAAGCTTTGTCTTTGAGGTGTAGATTTTGGGACAGCCTGGGCACTTCTTGGGCAGCAAAGACCTTTCTGTAGTGGCATCTTTTCTCTGGCAGGAATCTTCATTTGGATTCAATTTTCCAGGAGGTGGGGCCGGCCATTGCAGCGCAGAGCTTAAAAAAGGGAAAAGCAGCTCTTTCCACCAGGAAAAAATCTGGAAGCTTTGACTTCATGTGTAGTTTGTGCAGCCTGGAAACTTCTTGGGAAGGTAGAGTTTTTTGTGGTAGCACCTTTTGTCTGGCAGGAATCTTCATTTGGATTCAATTTTTTAAAAGGTGGGACCGGGCATTGCAGAGCAGGGTAGAAAAAAGGAACAGCAGCTCTTTCCACCAGGAAAAAAAGTCTGGAAGCTTTGTCATGGAGGTGCAGTTGTTGGGGTAGCCTGGGCACTTCTTGGGCAGGAAGAGCTTTCTGTGGTGGTGCCTTTTGTCTGGCAGGAATCTTCATCTGGAGTAAAGTTTTCTGGAGGTGGGACCGGCCATTGCAGCACAGCACTGAAAAAAGGGAACAGCAGCTCTTTCTACCAGGAAAAAATCTGGAAGCTTTGGCTTCAGGTGTAGTTTGTGCAGCCTGGGAACTTCTTGGGAAGGAAGAGTTTTTTGTGGCGGCACCTTTTGTCTGGCAGGAATCTTCATTTAGAGGAAATTTTTCAGGAGGTGGGACAAGCCATTGCAGCAGGGCTGAAAAAAGGGAACAGCAGCTCTTTCCACCAGGGAAAAAAGTCTGGATCTTTTGACGTCAGGTGCAGTTCTTGGGGCAGCCTGGGCACTTCTTGGGCATCAAGACCTTTCTGTGGTGGCACCTTTTGTCTGGCAGGAATCTTCATCTGGAGTAAAGTTTTCTGGAGGTGGGACCGGCCATTGCAGCACAGGACTGCAAAAAGGGAACAGCAGCTCTTTCTACCAGGAAAAAATCTGGATCCTTTGGCTACAGGTGTAGTTAGTGCAGCCTGGGTACTTCTTGGGCAGGAAGAGTTTTCTGTGGTGGCACCTTTTTTCTGGCAGGAATCTTCAGTCGGATTCAATTTTCCAGGAGGTGGGACCGGCCATTGCAGCGCAGGACTGAAAAAAGGGAACAGCAGCTCTTTCCCTGAGGAAAAAAAGTCTGGATCCTTTGGCTTCAGGTGTAGTTGTTGCAGCCTGGGTACTTCTTGGGATAGATGAGTTTTCTGTGGTGGCACCTTTTTTCTGGCAGGAATCTTCAGTAGGATTCAGTTTTTAAAAAGGTGGGACTGGAGATTGCAGCGCAGGGCAGAAAAAACGGAACAGCAGCTCTTTCCCTAAGGAAAAAAAGTCTGGATCCTTTGGCTTCAGGAGTAGTTGGTGGGGCAGCCTGGGCACTTCTTGGGCAGCAAGAGTTTTTTGTAGCGGCAAATTTTGTCTGGCAGGAATATTCATTTGGATTAAATTTTTCACGAGGTGGGACCGGCCATTGCAGAGCAGGCCTGAAAAACGGGAACAGCAGCTCTTCACACCAGGAAAAAATCTGGAAGCTTTGGCTTCAGGTGTAGTTTGTGCAGCCTGGGAACTTCTTGGGAAGGAAGAGTTTTTTGTGGCGGCACCTTTTGTCTGGCAGGAATCTTCATTTAGAGTAAATTTTTCAGGAGGTGGGACGAGCCATTGTAGCAGGGCTGAAAAAAGGGAACAGCAGCTCTTTCACCCAGGGAAAAAAGTCTGGATCTTTTGGCGTCAGGTGCAGTTCTTGGGGCAGCCTGGGCACTTCTTGGGGAACAAGAACTTTCTGTGGTGGCACCTTTTGTCTGGCAGGAATCTTCATTTGCATTCAATTTTTTACAAGGTGGGACTGGCCATTGCAGAGCAGGGCTGAAAAAAGGGAACAGCAGCTCTTTCCCTGAGGAAAAAAAGTATGGATCCTTTGGTTTTGAGGTGTAGTTGGTGAGGCAGCCTGGGCACTTCTTGGGCAGCAAGAGATTCCTGTGGTGGCACCTTTTGTCTGGTAGGAATCTTTATTTGGAGTAAATTTTCCAGGAGGTGGGACCGGCCATTGAAGAGCAGGTCTGGAAAAAGGGAACTGCAGCTCTTTCCACCAGGAAAAAAGTCTGGAAGCTTTGGCTTCAGGTGAAGTTGGTGAAGCAGCCTGGGCACTTCTGGGGCAGCAAAGACCTTTCTATGGTGGCACCTTTTGTCTGGCAGGAATCTTCATTTGGAGCAAAGTTTTCTGGAGGCGGGACCGGCCATTGAAGAACAGGCTTGAAAAAAGGGAACAGCAGCTCTTTCTACCGGGAAAAAAAGTCTGAATCCTTTGGCTTCAGGTGCAGTTCTTGGGGCAGTCTGGGCACTTTTTGGGCAGCAAGAGATTCCTGTGGGGGCCCCTTTTGTCTGGCAGGAATCTTCAGTCGGATTCAATTTTCCAGGAGGTGGGACCGGCCATTGCAGCGCAGGACTGAAAAAAGGGAACAGCAGCTCTTTCCCTGAGGAAAAAAAGTCTGGATCCTTTGGCTTCAGGTGTAGTTGTTGCAGCCTGGGTACTTCTTGGGATAGATGAGTTTTCTGTGGTGGCACCTTTTTTCTGGCAGGAATCTTCAGTAGGATTCAGTTTTTAAAAAGGTGGGACTGGAGATTGCAGCGCAGGGCAGAAAAAACGGAACAGCAGCTCTTTCCCTAAGGAAAAAAAGTCTGGATCCTTTGGCTTCAGGAGTAGTTGGTGGGGCAGCCTGGGCACTTCTTGGGCAGCAAGAGTTTTTTGTAGCGGCAAATTTTGTCTGGCAGGAATATTCATTTGGATTAAATTTTTCACGAGGTGGGACCGGCCATTGCAGAGCAGGCCTGAAAAACGGGAACAGCAGCTCTTCACACCAGGAAAAAATCTGGAAGCTTTGGCTTCAGGTGTAGTTTGTGCAGCCTGGGAACTTCTTGGGAAGGAAGAGTTTTTTGTGGCGGCACCTTTTGTCTGGCAGGAATCTTCATTTAGAGTAAATTTTTCAGGAGGTGGGACGAGCCATTGTAGCAGGGCTGAAAAAGGGGAACAGCAGCTCTTTCACCCAGGGAAAAAAGTCTGGATCTTTTGGCGTCAGGTGCAGTTCTTGGGGCAGCCTGGGCACTTCTTGGGGAACAAGAACTTTCTGTGGTGGCACCTTTTGTCTGGCAGGAATCTTCATTTGGATTCAATTTTCCAGGAGGTGGGACCGGCCATTGCAGAGCAGGGCTGAAAAAAGGGAACAGCAGCTCTTTCCACCAGGAAAAAAGTCTGGAAGCTTTGCCTTTGAGGTGAAGTTGGTGGGGCAGCCTGGGCACTTCTGGGGCAGCAAAGACCTTTCTGTGGTGGCACCATTTCTCTGGCAGGAATCTTTAGTTGGATTCAATTTCTCTGGAGGTGGGACCGGCATTACAGAACAGGACTGAAAAAAGGGAACAGCAGCTCTAGCCACCAGGAAAAAATTCTGGAAGCTTTGTCTTTGAGGTGTAGATTTTGGGACAGCCTGGGCACTTCTTGGGCAGCAAAGACCTTTCTGTAGTGGCACCTTTTCTCTGGCAGGAATCTTCATTTGGATTCAATTTTCCAGGAGGTGGGGCCGGCCATTGCAGCGCAGAGCTTAAAAAAGGGAAAAGCAGCTCTTTCCACCAGGAAAAAATCTGGAAGCTTTGACTTCATGTGTAGTTTGTGCAGCCTGGAAACTTCTTGGGAAGGTAGAGTTTTTTGTGGTAGCACCTTTTGTCTGGCAGGAATCTTCATTTGGATTCAATTTTTTAAAAGGTGGGACCGGTCATTGCAGAGCAGGGTAGAAAAAAGGAACAGCAGCTCTTTCCACCAGGAAAAAAAGTCTGGAAGCTTTGTCATGGAGGTGCAGTTGTTGGGGTAGCCTGGGCACTTCTTGGGCAGGAAGAGCTTTCTGTGGTGGTGCCTTTTGTCTGGCAGGAATCTTCATCTGGAGTAAAGTTTTCTGGAGGTGGGACCGGCCATTGCAGCACAGCACTGAAAAAAGGGAACAGCAGCTCTTTCTACCAGGAAAAAATCTGGAAGCTTTGGCTTCAGGTGTAGTTTGTGCAGCCTGGGAACTTCTTGGGAAGGAAGAGTTTTTTGTGGCGGCACCTTTTGTCTGGCAGGAATCTTCATTTAGAGTAAATTTTTCAGGAGGTGGGAGAAGCCATTGCAGCAGGGCTGAAAAAAGGGAACAGCAGCTCTTTCCACCAGGAAAAAAAGTCTGGATCTTTTGACGTCAGGTGCAGTTCTTGGGGCAGCCTGGGCACTTCTGGGGCAGCAAAGACCTTTCTGTGGTGGCACCTTTTGTCTGGCAGGAATCTTCATCTGGAGTAAAGTTTTCTGGAGGTGGGACCGGCCATTGCAGCACAGGACTGCAAAAAGGGAACAGCAGCTCTTTCTACCAGGAAAAAAATCTGGATCCTTTGGCTTCAGGTGTAGTTGGTGCAGCCTGGGTACTTCTTGGGCAGGAAGAGTTTTCTGTGGTGGCACCTTTTGTCTGGCAGGAATCTTCAGTCGGATTCAATTTTCCAGGAGGTGGGACCGGCCATTGCAGCGCAGGACTGAAAAAAGGGAACAGCAGCTCTTTCCCTGAGGAAAAAAAGTCTGGATCCTTTGGCTTCAGGTGTAGTTGTTGCAGCCTGGGTACTTCTTGGGATAGATGAGTTTTCTGTGGTGGCACCTTTTTTCTGGCAGGAATCTTCAGTAGGATTCAGTTTTTAAAAAGGTGGGACTGGAGATTGCAGCGCAGGGCAGAAAAAACGGAACAGCAGCTCTTTCCCTAAGGAAAAAAAGTCTGGATCCTTTGGCTTCAGGAGTAGTTGGTGGGGCAGCCTGGGCACTTCTTGGGCAGCAAGAGTTTTTTGTAGCGGCAAATTTTGTCTGGCAGGAATATTCATTTGGATTAAATTTTTCACGAGGTGGGACCGGCCATTGCAGAGCAGGCCTGAAAAACGGGAACAGCAGCTCTTCACACCAGGAAAAAATCTGGAAGCTTTGGCTTCAGGTGTAGTTTGTGCAGCCTGGGAACTTCTTGGGAAGGAAGAGTTTTTTGTGGCGGCACCTTTTGTCTGGCAGGAATCTTCATTTAGAGTAAATTTTTCAGGAGGTGGGACGAGCCATTGTAGCAGGGCTGAAAAAAGGGAACAGCAGCTCTTTCACCCAGGGAAAAAAGTCTGGATCTTTTGGCGTCAGGTGCAGTTCTTGGGGCAGCCTGGGCACTTCTTGGGGAACAAGAACTTTCTGTGGTGGCACCTTTTGTCTGGCAGGAATCTTCATTTGGATTCAATATCCAGGAGGTGGGACCGGCCATTGCAGAGCAGGGCTGAAAAATGGAAACAGCAGCTCTTTCCACCAGGAAAAAAGTCTGGAAGCTTTGCCTTTGAGGTGAAGTTGGTGGGGCAGCCTGGGCACTTCTGGGGCAGCAAAGACCTTTCTGTGGTGGCACCATTTCTCTGGCAGGAATCTTTAGTTGGATTCAATTTCTCTGGAGGTGGGACCGGCATTACAGAACAGGACTGAAAAAAGGGAACAGCAGCTCTAGCCACCAGGAAAAAATTCTGGAAGCTTTGTCTTTGAGGTGTAGATTTTGGGACAGTCTGGGCACTTCTTGGGCAGCAAAGACCTTTCTGTAGTGGCACCTTTTCTCTGGCAGGAATCTTCATTTGGATTCAATTTTCCAGGAGGTGGGGCCGGCCATTGCAGCGCAGAGCTTAAAAAAGGGAAAAGCAGCTCTTTCCACCAGGAAAAAATCTGGAAGCTTTGACTTCAGGTGTCGTTTGTGCAGCCTGGAAACTTCTTGGGAAGGTAGAGTTTTTTGTGGCAGCACCTTTTGTCTGGCAGGAATCTTCATTTGGATTCAATTTTTTAAAAGGTGGGACCGGTCATTGCAGAGCAGGGTAGAAAAAAGGAACAGCAGCTCTTTCCACCAGGAAAAAAAGTCTGGAAGCTTTGTCATGGAGGTGCAGTTGTTGGGGTAGCCTGGGCACTTCTTGGGTAGGAAGAGCTTTCTGTGGTAGCGCCTTTTGTCTGGCAGGAATCTTCATCTGGAGTAAAGTTTTCAGGAGGTGGGACCGGCCATTGAAGAACAGGCTTGAAAAAAGGGAACAGCAGCTCTTTCTACCGGGAAAAAAAGTCTGAATCCTTTGGCTTCAGGTGCAGTTCTTGTGGCAGTCTGGGCTCTTTTTGGGCAGCAAGAGATTCCTGTGGTGGCCCCTTTTGTCTGGCAGGAATCTTCAGTCGGATTCAATTTTCCAGGAGGTGGGACCGGCCATTGCAGCGCAGGACTGAAAAAAGGGAACAGCAGCTCTTTCCACCAGGAAAAAATCTGGAAGCTTTGGCTTCAGGTGTAGTTTGTGCAGCCTGGGAACTTCTTGGGAAGGAAGAGTTTTTTGTGGCGGCACCTTTTGTCTGGCAGGAATCTTCATTTAGAGTAAATTTTTCAGGAGGTGGGAGAAGCCATTGCAGCAGGGCTGAAAAAAGGGAACAGCAGCTCTTTCCACCAGGAAAAAAAGTCTGGATCTTTTGACGTCAGGTGCAGTTCTTGGGGCAGCCTGGGCACTTCTTGGGCATCAAGACCTTTCTGTGGTGGCACCTTTTGTCTGGCAGGAATCTTCATCTGGAGTAAAGTTTTCTGGAGGTGGGACCGGCCATTGCAGCACAGCACTGAAAAAAGGGAACAGCAGCTCTTTCTACCAGGAAAAAAATCTGGATCCTTTGGCTTCAGGTGTAGTTGGTGCAGCCTGGGTACTTCTTGGGCAGGAAGAGTTTTCTGTGGTGGCACCTTTTGTCTGGCAGGAATCTTCAATCGGATTCAATTTTCCAGGAGGTGGGACCGGCCATTGCAGCGCAGGACTGAAAAAAGGGAACAGCAACTCTTTCCCTGAGGAAAAAAAGTCTGGATCCTTTGGCTTCAGGTGTAGTTGTTGCAGCCTGGGTACTTCTTGGGATAGATGAGTTTTCTGTGGTGGCACCTTTTTTCTGGCAGGAATCTTCAGTAGGATTCAGTTTTTAAAAAGGTGGGACTGGAGATTGCAGCGCAGGGCAGAAAAAAAGGAACAGCAGCTCTTTCCCTAAGGAAAAAAAGTCTGGATCCTTTGGCTTCAGGAGTAGTTGGTGGGGCAGCCTGGGCACTTCTTGGGCAGCAAGAGTTTTTTGTAGTGGCAAATTTTGTCTGGCAGGAATATTCATTTGGATTAAATTTTTCACGAGGTGGGACCGGCCATTGCAGAGCAGGCCTGAAAAACGGGAACAGCAGCTCTTCACACCAGGAAAAAATCTGGAAGCTTTGGCTTCAGGTGTAGTTTGTGCAGCCTGGGAACTTCTTGGGAAGGAAGAGTTTTTTGTGGCGGCACCTTTTGTCTGGCAGGAATCTTCATTTAGAGTAAATTTTTCAGGAGGTGGGACGAGCCATTGCAGAGCAGGGCTGAAAAAAGGGAACAGCAGCTCTTTCCACCAGGAAAAAAGTCTGGAAGCTTTGCTTTTGAGGTGAAGTTGGTGGGGCAGCTTGGGCACTTCTGGGGCAGCAAAGACCTTTCTGTGGTGGCACCATTTCTCTGGCAGGAATCTTTAGTTGGATTCAATTTCTCTGGAGGTGGGACCGGCATTACTGAACAGGACTGAAAAAAGGGAACAGCAGCTCTAGCCACCAGGAAAAAATTCTGGAAGCTTTGTCTTTGAGGTGTAGATTTTGGGACAGCCTGGGCACTTCTTGGGCAGCAAAGACCTTTCTGTAGTGGCACCTTTTCTCTGGCAGGAATCTTCATTTGGATTCAATTTTCCAGGAGGTGGGGCCGGCCATTGCAGCGCAGAGCTTAAAAAAGGGAAAAGCAGCTCTTTCCACCAGGAAAAAATCTGGAAGCTTTGACTTCAGGTGTAGTTTGTGCAGCCTGGAAACTTCTTGGGATAGTAGAGTTTTTTGTGGTAGCACCTTTTGTCTGGCAGGAATCTTCATTTGGATTCAATTTTTTAAAAGGTGGGACCGGTCATTGCAGAGCAGGGTAGAAAAAAGGAACAGCAGCTCTTTCCACCAGGAAAAAAAGTCTGGAAGCTTTGTCATGGAGGTGCAGTTGTTGGGGTAGCCTGGGCACTTCTTGGGCAGGAAGAGCTTTCTGTGGTAGTGCCTTTTGTCTGGCAGGAATCTTCATCTGGAGTAAAGTTTTCAGGAGGTGGGACCGGCCATTGAAGAACAGGCTTGAAAAAAGGGAACAGCAGCTCTTTCTACCGGGAAAAAAAGTCTGAATCCTTTGGCTTCAGGTGCAGTTCTTGTGGCAGTCTGGGCACTTTTTGGGCAGCAAGAGATTCCTGTGGTGGCCCCTTTTGTCTGGCAGGAATCTTCAGTCGGATTCAATTTTCCAGGAGGTGGGACCGGCCATTGCAGCGCAGGACTGAAAAAAGGGAACAGCAGCTCTTTCCACCAGGAAAAAATCTGGAAGCTTTGGCTTCAGGTGTAGTTTGTGCAGCCTGGGAACTTCTTGGGAAGGAAGAGTTTTTTGTGGCGGCACCTTTTGTCTGGCAGGAATCTTCATTTAGAGTAAATTTTTCAGGAGGTGGGAGAAGCCATTGCAGCAGGGCTGAAAAAAGGGAACAGCAGCTCTTTCCACCAGGAAAAAAAGTCTGGATCTTTTGACGTCAGGTGCAGTTCTTGGGGCAGCCTGGGCACTTCTTGGGCATCAAGACCTTTCTGTGGTGGCACCTTTTGTCTGGCAGGAATCTTCATCTGGAGTAAAGTTTTCTGGAGGTGGGACCGGCCATTGCAGCACAGGACTGCAAAAAGGGAACAGCAGCTCTTTCTACCAGGAAAAAAATCTGGATCCTTTGGCTTCAGGTGTAGTTGGTGCAGCCTGGGTACTTCTTGGGCAGGAAGAGTTTTCTGTGGTGGCCCCTTTTGTCTGGCAGGAATCTTCAGTCGGATTCAATTTTCCAGGAGGTGGGACCGGCCATTGCAGCGCAGGACTGAAAAAAGGGAACAGCAGCTCTTTCCCTGAGGAAAAAAAGTCTGGATCCTTTGGCTTCAGGTGTAGTTGTTGCAGCCTGGGTACTTCTTGGGATAGATGAGTTTTCTGTGGTGGCACCTTTTTTCTGGCAGGAATCTTCAGTAGGATTCAGTTTTTAAAAAGGTGGGACTGGAGATTGCAGCGCAGGGCAGAAAAAACGGAACAGCAGCTCTTTCCCTAAGGAAAAAAAGTCTGGATCCTTTGGCTTCAGGAGTAGTTGGTGGGGCAGCCTGGGCACTTCTTGGGCAGCAAGAGTTTTTTGTAGCGGCAAATTTTGTCTGGCAGGAATATTCATTTGGATTAAATTTTTCACGAGGTGGGACCGGCCATTGCAGAGCAGGCCTGAAAAACGGGAACAGCAGCTCTTCACACCAGGAAAAAATCTGGAAGCTTTGGCTTCAGGTGTAGTTTGTGCAGCCTGGGAACTTCTTGGGAAGGAAGAGTTTTTTGTGGCGGCACCTTTTGTCTGGCAGGAATCTTCATTTAGAGTAAATTTTTCAGGAGGTGGGACGAGCCATTGTAGCAGGGCTGAAAAAAGGGAACAGCAGCTCTTTCACCCAGGGAAAAAAGTCTGGATCTTTTGGCGTCAGGTGCAGTTCTTGGGGCAGCCTGGGCACTTCTTGGGGAACAAGAACTTTCTGTGGTGGCACCTTTTGTCTGGCAGGAATCTTCATTTGCATTCAATATCCAGGAGGTGGGACCGGCCATTGCAGAGCAGGGCTGAAAAATGGAAACAGCAGCTCTTTCCACCAGGAAAAAAGTCTGGAAGCTTTGCCTTTGAGGTGAAGTTGGTGGGGCAGCCTGGGCACTTCTGGGGCAGCAAAGACCTTTCTGTGGTGGCACCATTTCTCTGGCAGGAATCTTTAGTTGGATTCAATTTCTCTGGAGGTGGGACCGGCATTACAGAACAGGACTGAAAAAAGGGAACAGCAGCTCTAGCCACCAGGAAAAAATTCTGGAAGCTTTGTCTTTGAGGTGTAGATTTTGGGACAGTCTGGGCACTTCTTGGGCAGCAAAGACCTTTCTGTAGTGGCACCTTTTCTCTGGCAGGAATCTTCATTTGGATTCAATTTTCCAGGAGGTGGGGCCGGCCATTGCAGCGCAGAGCTTAAAAAAGGGAAAAGCAGCTCTTTCCACCAGGAAAAAATCTGGAAGCTTTGACTTCAGGTGTCGTTTGTGCAGCCTGGAAACTTCTTGGGAAGGTAGAGTTTTTTGTGGCAGCACCTTTTGTCTGGCAGGAATCTTCATTTGGATTCAATTTTTTAAAAGGTGGGACCGGTCATTGCAGAGCAGGGTAGAAAAAAGGAACAGCAGCTCTTTCCACCAGGAAAAAAAGTCTGGAAGCTTTGTCATGGAGGTGCAGTTGTTGGGGTAGCCTGGGCACTTCTTGGGTAGGAAGAGCTTTCTGTGGTAGCGCCTTTTGTCTGGCAGGAATCTTCATCTGGAGTAAAGTTTTCAGGAGGTGGGACCGGCCATTGAAGAACAGGCTTGAAAAAAGGGAACAGCAGCTCTTTCTACCGGGAAAAAAAGTCTGAATCCTTTGGCTTCAGGTGCAGTTCTTGTGGCAGTCTGGGCTCTTTTTGGGCAGCAAGAGATTCCTGTGGTGGCCCCTTTTGTCTGGCAGGAATCTTCAGTCGGATTCAATTTTCCAGGAGGTGGGACCGGCCATTGCAGCGCAGGACTGAAAAAAGGGAACAGCAGCTCTTTCCACCAGGAAAAAATCTGGAAGCTTTGGCTTCAGGTGTAGTTTGTGCAGCCTGGGAACTTCTTGGGAAGGAAGAGTTTTTTGTGGCGGCACCTTTTGTCTGGCAGGAATCTTCATTTAGAGTAAATTTTTCAGGAGGTGGGAGAAGCCATTGCAGCAGGGCTGAAAAAAGGGAACAGCAGCTCTTTCCACCAGGAAAAAAAGTCTGGATCTTTTGACGTCAGGTGCAGTTCTTGGGGCAGCCTGGGCACTTCTTGGGCATCAAGACCTTTCTGTGGTGGCACCTTTTGTCTGGCAGGAATCTTCATCTGGAGTAAAGTTTTCTGGAGGTGGGACCGGCCATTGCAGCACAGGACTGCAAAAAGGGAACAGCAGCTCTTTCTACCAGGAAAAAAATCTGGATCCTTTGGCTTCAGGTGTAGTTGGTGCAGCCTGGGTACTTCTTGGGCAGGAAGAGTTTTCTGTGGTGGCACCTTTTGTCTGGCAGGAATCTTCAATCGGATTCAATTTTCCAGGAGGTGGGACCGGCCATTGCAGCGCAGGACTGAAAAAAGGGAACAGCAGCTCTTTCCCTGAGGAAAAAAAGTCTGGATCCTTTGGCTTCAGGTGTAGTTGTTGCAGCCTGGGTACTTCTTGGGATAGATGAGTTTTCTGTGGTGGCACCTTTTTTCTGGCAGGAATCTTCAGTAGGATTCAGTTTTTAAAAAGGTGGGACTGGAGATTGCAGCGCAGGGCAGAAAAAACGGAACAGCAGCTCTTTCCCTAAGGAAAAAAAGTCTGGATCCTTTGGCTTCAGGAGTAGTTGGTGGGGCAGCCTGGGCACTTCTTGGGCAGCAAGAGTTTTTTGTAGCGGCAAATTTTGTCTGGCAGGAATATTCATTTGGATTAAATTTTTCACGAGGTGGGACCGGCCATTGCAGAGCAGGCCTGAAAAACGGGAACAGCAGCTCTTCACACCAGGAAAAAATCTGGAAGCTTTGGCTTCAGGTGTAGTTTGTGCAGCCTGGGAACTTCTTGGGAAGGAAGAGTTTTTTGTGGCGGCACCTTTTGTCTGGCAGGAATCTTCATTTAGAGTAAATTTTTCAGGAGGTGGGACGAGCCATTGCAGAGCAGGGCTGAAAAAAGGGAACAGCAACTCTTTCCACCAGGAAAAAAGTCTGGAAGCTTTGCTTTTGAGGTGAAGTTGGTGGGGCAGCTTGGGCACTTCTGGGGCAGCAAAGACCTTTCTGTGGTGGCACCATTTCTCTGGCAGGAATCTTTAGTTGGATTCAATTTCTCTGGAGGTGGGACCGGCATTACTGAACAGGACTGAAAAAAGGGAACAGCAGCTCTAGCCACCAGGAAAAAATTCTGGAAGCTTTATCTTTGAGGTGTAGATTTTGGGACAGCCTGGGCACTTCTTGGGCAGCAAAGACCTTTCTGTAGTGGCACCTTTTCTCTGGCAGGAATCTTCATTTGGATTCAATTTTCCAGGAGGTGGGGCCGGCCATTGCAGCGCAGAGCTTAAAAAAGGGAAAAGCAGCTCTTTCCACCAGGAAAAAATCTGGAAGCTTTGACTTCAGGTGTAGTTTGTGCAGCCTGGAAACTTCTTGGGAAGGTAGAGTTTTTTGTGGTAGCACCTTTTGTCTGGCAGGAATCTTCATTTGGATTCAATTTTTTAAAAGGTGGGACCGGTCATTGCAGAGCAGGGTAGAAAAAAGGAACAGCAGCTCTTTCCACCAGGAAAAAAAGTCTGGAAGCTTTGTCATGGAGGTGCAGTTGTTGGGGTAGCCTGGGCACTTCTTGGGCAGGAAGAGCTTTCTGTGGTAGCGCCTTTTGTCTGGCAGGAATCTTCATCTGGAGTAAAGTTTTCTGGAGGTGGGACCGGCCATTGCAGCACAGCACTGAAAAAAGGGAACAGCAGCTCTTTCTACCAGGAAAAAAAGTCTGGATCCTTTGGTTTTGAGGTGTAGCTGATGGGGCAGCCTGGGCACTTCTTGGGCAGCAAGAGATTCCTGTAGTGGCACCTTTTGTCTAGGAGGAATCTTCATTTGCATTCAATTTTCCAGGAGGTGGGACCGGCCATTGCAGCGCAGGCCTGAAAAAAGGGAACAGCAGCTCTTTCCACCAGGAAAAAATCTGGAAGCTTTGGCTTCAGGTGTAGTTTGTGCAGCCTGGGAACTTCTTGGGAAGGAAGAGTTTTTTGTGGCGGCACCTTTTGTCTGGCAGGAATCTTCATTTGGAGTAAATTTTTCAGGAGGTGGGACAAGCCATTGCAGCAGGGCTGAAAAAAGGGAACAGCAGCTCTTTCCACCAGGGAAAAAAGTCTGGAACATTTGACGTCAGGTGCAGTTCTTGGGGCAGCCTGGGCACTTCTTGGGCATCAAGACCTTTCTGTGGTGGCACCTTTTGTCTGGCAGGAATCTTCATCTGGAGTAAAGTTTTCTGGAGGTGGGACCGGCCATTGAAGAACAGGCTTGAAAAAAGGGAACAGCAGCTCTTTCTACCAGGAAAAAAATCTGGATCCTTTGGCTTCAGGTGTAGTTGGTGTAGCCTGGGTACTTCTTGGGCAGGAAGAGTTTTCTGTGGTGGCACCTTTTGTCTGGCAGGAATCTTCATTTGGAGCAAAGTTTTCTGGAGGTGGGACCGGCCATTGAAGAACAGGCTTGAAAAAAGGGAACAGCAGCTCTTTCTACCGGGAAAAAAAGTCTGAATCCTTTGGCTTCAGGTGCAGTTCTTGGGGCAGTCTGGGCACTTTTTGGGCAGCAAGAGATTCCTGTGGGGGCCCCTTTTGTCTGGCAGGAATCTTCAGTCGGATTCAATTTTCCAGGAGGTGGGACCGGCCATTGCAGCGCAGGACTGAAAAAAGGGAACAGCAGCTCTTTCCCTGAGGAAAAAAAGTCTGGATCCTTTGGCTTCAGGTGTAGTTGTTGCAGCCTGGGTACTTCTTGGGATAGATGAGTTTTCTGTGGTGGCACCTTTTTTCTGGAGGAATCTTCAGTAGGATTCAGTTTTTAAAAAGGTGGGACTGGAGATTGCAGCGCAGGGCAGAAAAAACGGAACAGCAGCTCTTTCCCTAAGGAAAAAAAGTCTGGATCCTTTGGCTTCAGGAGTAGTTGGTGGGGCAGCCTGGGCACTTCTTGGGCAGCAAGAGTTTTTTGTAGTGGCAAATTTTGTCTGGCAGGAATATTCATTTGGATTAAATTTTTCACGAGGTGGGACCGGCCATTGCAGAGCAGGCCTGAAAAACGGGAACAGCAGCTCTTCACACCAGGAAAAAATCTGGAAGCTTTGGCTTCAGGTGTAGTTTGTGCAGCCTGGGAACTTCTTGGGAAGGAAGAGTTTTTTGTGGCGGCACCTTTTGTCTGGCAGGAATCTTCATTTAGAGGAAATTTTTCAGGAGGTGGGACGAGCCATTGTAGCAGGGCTGAAAAAAGGAACAGCAGCTCTTTCCACCAGGAAAAAAAGTCTGGAAGCTTTGTCATGGAGGTGCAGTTGTTGGGGTAGCCTGGGCACTTCTTGGGCAGGAAGAGCTTTCTGTGGTAGCGCCTTTTGTCTGGCAGGAATCTTCATCTGGAGTAAAGTTTTCAGGAGGTGGGACCGGCCATTGAAGAACAGGCTTGAAAAAAGGGAACAGCAGCTCTTTCTACTGGGAAAAAAAGTCTGAATCCTTTGGCTTCAGGTGCAGTTCTTGTGGCAGTCTGGGCACTTTTTGGGCAGCAAGAGATTCCTGTGGTGGCCCCTTTTGTCTGGCAGGAATCTTCAGTCGGATTCAATTTTCCAGGAGGTGGGACCGGCCATTGCAGCGCAGGACTGAAAAAAGGGAACAGCAGCTCTTTCCACCAGGAAAAAATCTGGAAGCTTTGGCTTCAGGTGTAGTTTGTGCAGCCTGGGAACTTCTTGGGAAGGAAGAGTTTTTTGTGGCGGCACCTTTTGTCTGGCAGGAATCTTCATTTAGAGTAAATTTTTCAGGAGGTGGGACGAGCCATTGTAGCAGGGCTGAAAAAAGGGAACAGCAGCTCTTTCACCCAGGGAAAAAAGTCTGGATCTTTTGGCGTCAGGTGCAGTTCTTGGGGCAGCCTGGGCACTTCTTGGGGAACAAGAACTTTCTGTGGTGGCACCTTTTGTCTGGCAGGAATCTTCATTTGGATTCAATATCCAGGAGGTGGGACCGGCCATTGCAGAGCAGGGCTGAAAAATGGAAACAGCAGCTCTTTCCACCAGGAAAAAAGTCTGGAAGCTTTGCCTTTGAGGTGAAGTTGGTGGGGCAGCCTGGGCACTTCTGGGGCAGCAAAGACCTTTCTGTGGTGGCACCATTTCTCTGGCAGGAATCTTTAGTTGGATTCAATTTCTCTGGAGGTGGGACCGGCATTACAGAACAGGACTGAAAAAAGGGAACAGCAGCTCTAGCCACCAGGAAAAAATTCTGGAAGCTTTGTCTTTGAGGTGTAGATTTTGGGACAGTCTGGGCACTTCTTGGGCAGCAAAGACCTTTCTGTAGTGGCACCTTTTCTCTGGCAGGAATCTTCATTTGGATTCAATTTTCCAGGAGGTGGGGCCGGCCATTGCAGCGCAGAGCTTAAAAAAGGGAAAAGCAGCTCTTTCCACCAGGAAAAAATCTGGAAGCTTTGACTTCAGGTGTCGTTTGTGCAGCCTGGAAACTTCTTGGGAAGGTAGAGTTTTTTGTGGTAGCACCTTTTGTCTGGCAGGAATCTTCATTTGGATTCAATTTTTTAAAAGGTGGGACCGGTCATTGCAGAGCAGGGTAGAAAAAAGGAACAGCAGCTCTTTCCACCAGGAAAAAAAGTCTGGAAGCTTTGTCATGGAGGTGCAGTTGTTGGGGTAGCCTGGGCACTTCTTGGGCAGGAAGAGCTTTCTGTGGTAGCGCCTTTTGTCTGGCAGGAATCTTCATCTGGAGTAAAGTTTTCAGGAGGTGGGACCGGCCATTGAAGAACAGGCTTGAAAAAAGGGAACAGCAGCTCTTTATACCGGGAAAAAAAGTCTGAATCCTTTGGCTTCAGGTGCAGTTCTTGTGGCAGTCTGGGCACTTTTTGGGCAGCAAGAGATTCCTGTGGTGGCCCCTTTTGTCTGGCAGGAATCTTCAGTCGGATTCAATTTTCCAGGAGGTGGGACCGGCCATTGCAGCGCAGGACTGAAAAAAGGGAACAGCAGCTCTTTCCACCAGGAAAAAATCTGGAAGCTTTGGCTTCAGGTGTAGTTTGTGCAGCCTGGGAACTTCTTGGGAAGGAAGAGTTTTTTGTGGCGGCACCTTTTGTCTGGCAGGAATCTTCATTTAGAGTAAATTTTTCAGGAGGTGGGACGAGCCATTGTAGCAGGGCTGAAAAAAGGGAACAGCAGCTCTTTCACCCAGGGAAAAAAGTCTGGATCTTTTGGCGTCAGGTGCAGTTCTTGGGGCAGCCTGGGCACTTCTTGGGGAACAAGAACTTTCTGTGGTGGCACCTTTTGTCTGGCAGGAATCTTCATTTGGATTCAATATCCAGGAGGTGGGACCGGCCATTGCAGAGCAGGGCTGAAAAATGGAAACAGCAGCTCTTTCCACCAGGAAAAAAGTCTGGAAGCTTTGCCTTTGAGGTGAAGTTGGTGGGGCAGCCTGGGCACTTCTGGGGCAGCAAAGACCTTTCTGTGGTGGCACCATTTCTCTGGCAGGAATCTTTAGTTGGATTCAATTTCTCTGGAGGTGGGACCGGCATTACAGAACAGGACTGAAAAAAGGGAACAGCAGCTCTAGCCACCAGGAAAAAATTCTGGAAGCTTTGTCTTTGAGGTGTAGATTTTGGGACAGTCTGGGCACTTCTTGGGCAGCAAAGACCTTTCTGTAGTGGCACCTTTTCTCTGGCAGGAATCTTCATTTGGATTCAATTTTCCAGGAGGTGGGGCCGGCCATTGCAGCGCAGAGCTTAAAAAAGGGAAAAGCAGCTCTTTCCACCAGGAAAAAATCTGGAAGCTTTGACTTCAGGTGTCGTTTGTGCAGCCTGGAAACTTCTTGGGAAGGTAGAGTTTTTTGTGGCAGCACCTTTTGTCTGGCAGGAATCTTCATTTGGATTCAATTTTTTAAAAGGTGGGACCGGTCATTGCAGAGCAGGGTAGAAAAAAGGAACAGCAGCTCTTTCCACCAGGAAAAAAAGTCTGGAAGCTTTGTCATGGAGGTGCAGTTGTTGGGGTAGCCTGGGCACTTCTTGGGCAGGAAGAGCTTTCTGTGGTAGCGCCTTTTGTCTGGCAGGAATCTTCATCTGGAGTAAAGTTTTCTGGAGGTGGGACCGGCCATTGAAGAACAGACTTGAAAAAAGGGAACAGCAGCTCTTTCTACCGGGAAAAAAAGTCTGAATCCTTTGGCTTCAGGTGCAGTTCTTGTGGCAGTCTGGGCACTTTTTGGGCAGCAAGAGATTCCTGTGGTGGCCCCTTTTGTCTGGCAGGAATCTTCAGTCGGATTCAATTTTCCAGGAGGTGGGACCGGCCATTGCAGCGCAGGACTGAAAAAAGGGAACAGCAGCTCTTTCCACCAGGAAAAAATCTGGAAGCTTTGGCTTCAGGTGTAGTTTGTGCAGCCTGGGAACTTCTTGGGAAGGAAGAGTTTTTTGTGGCGGCACCTTTTGTCTGGCAGGAATCTTCATTTAGAGTAAATTTTTCAGGAGGTGGGAGAAGCCATTGCAGCAGGGCTGAAAAAAGGGAACAGCAGCTCTTTCCACCAGGAAAAAAAGTCTGGATCTTTTGACGTCAGGTGCAGTTCGTGGGGCAGCCTGGGCACTTCTTGGGCATCAAGACCTTTCTGTGGTGGCACCTTTTGTCTGGCAGGAATCTTCATCTGGAGTAAAGTTTTCTGGAGGTGGGACCGGCCATTGCAGCACAGGACTGCAAAAAGGGAACAGCAGCTCTTTCTACCAGGAAAAAAATCTGGATCCTTTGGCTTCAGGTGTAGTTGGTGCAGCCTGGGTACTTCTTGGGCAGGAAGAGTTTTCTGTGGTGGCACCTTTTGTCTGGCAGGAATCTTCAGTCGGATTCAATTTTCCAGGAGGTGGGACCGGCCATTGCAGCGCAGGACTGAAAAAAGGGAACAGCAGCTCTTTCCCTGAGGAAAAAAAGTCTGGATCCTTTGGCTTCAGGTGTAGTTGTTGCAGCCTGGGTACTTCTTGGGATAGATGAGTTTTCTGTGGTGGCACCTTTTTTCTGGCAGGAATCTTCAGTAGGATTCAGTTTTTAAAAAGGTGGGACTGGAGATTGCAGCGCAGGGCAATAAAAAAGGAACAGCAGCTCTTTCCCTAAGGAAAAAAAGTCTGGATCCTTTGGCTTCAGGAGTAGTTGGTGGGGCAGCCTGGGCACTTCTTGGGCAGCAAGAGTTTTTTGTAGCGGCAAATTTTGTCTGGCAGGAATATTCATTTGGATTAAATTTTTCACGAGGTGGGACCGGCCATTGCAGAGCAGGCCTGAAAAACGGGAACAGCAGCTCTTCACACCAGGAAAAAATCTGGAAGCTTTGGCTTCAGGTGTAGTTTGTGCAGCCTGGGAACTTCTTGGGAAGGAAGAGTTTTTTGTGGCGGCACCTTTTGTCTGGCAGGAATCTTCATTTAGAGTAAATTTTTCAGGAGGTGGGACGAGCCATTGTAGCAGTGCTGAAAAAGGGGAACAGCAGCTCTTTCACCCAGGGAAAAAAGTCTGGATCTTTTGGCGTCAGGTGCAGTTCTTGGGGCAGCCTGGGCACTTCTTGGGCATCAAGACGTTTCTGTGGTGGTACCTTTTGTCTGGCAGGAATTTTCATTTGCATTCAATTTTTTACAAGGTGGGACTGGCCATTGCAGAGCAGGGCTGAAAAAAGGGAACAGCAGCTCTTTCCACCAGGAAAAAAAGTCTGGATCCTTTGGTTTTGAGGTGTACTTGGTGGGGCAGCCTGGGCACTTCTTGGGCAGCAAGAGATTCCTGTGGTGGCACCTTTTGTCTGGCAGGAATCTTTATTTGGAGTAAATTTTCCAGGAGGTGGGACCGGCCATTGAAGAGCAGGTCTGGAAAAAGGGAACTGCAGCTCTTTCCACCAGGAAAAAAGTCTGGAAGCTTTGGCTTCAGGTGAAGTTGGTGGGGCAGCCTGGGCACTTCTGGGGCAGCAAAGTACTTTCTATGGTGGCACCTTTTGTCTGGCAGGAATCTTCATTTGGAGCAAAGTTTTCTGGAGGTGGGACCGGCCATTGAAGAACAGGCTTGAAAAAAGGGAACAGCAGCTCTTTCTACCGGGAAAAAAAGTCTGAATCCTTTGGCTTCAGGTGCAGTTCTTGGGGCAGTCTGGGCACTTTTTGAGCAGCAAGAGATTCCTGTGGTGGCACCTTTTGTCTGGCAGGAATCTTCAGTCGGATTCAATTTTCCAGGAGGTGGGACCGGCCATTGCAGCGCAGGACTGAAAAAAGGGAACAGCAGCTCTTTCCCTGAGGAAAAAAAGTCTGGATCCTTTGGCTTCAGGTGTAGTTGTTGCAGCCTGGGTACTTCTTGGGATAGATGAGTTTTCTGTGGTGGCACCTTTTTTCTGGCAGGAATCTTCAGTAGGATTCAGTTTTTAAAAAGGTGGGACTGGAGATTGCAGCGCAGGGCAGAAAAAACGGAACAGCAGCTCTTTCCCTAAGGAAAAAAAGTCTGGATCCTTTGGCTTCAGGAGTAGTTGGTGGGGCAGCCTGGGCACTTCTTGGGCAGCAAGAGTTTTTTGTAGCGGCAAATTTTGTCTGGCAGGAATATTCATTTGGATTAAATTTTTCACGAGGTGGGACCGGCCATTGCAGAGCAGGCCTGAAAAACGGGAACAGCAGCTCTTCACACCAGGAAAAAATCTGGAAGCTTTGGCTTCAGGTGTAGTTTGTGCAGCCTGGGAACTTCTTGGGAAGGAAGAGTTTTTTGTGGCGGCACCTTTTGTCTGGCACGAATCTTCATTTAGAGTAAATTTTTCAGGAGGTGGGACGAGCCATTGCAGAGCAGGGCTGAAAAAAGGGAACAGCAGCTCTTTCCACCAGGAAAAAAGTCTGGAAGCTTTGCTTTTGAGGTGAAGTTGGTGGGGCAGCTTGGGCACTTCTGGGGCAGCAAAGACCTTTCTGTGGTGGCACCATTTCTCTGGCAGGAATCTTTAGTTGGATTCAATTTCTCTGGAGGTGGGACCGGCATTACTGAACAGGACTGAAAAAAGGGAACAGCAGCTCTAGCCACCAGGAAAAAATTCTGGAAGCTTTGTCTTTGAGGTGTAGATTTTGGGACAGCCTGGGCACTTCTTGGGCAGCAAAGACCTTTCTGTAGTGGCACCTTTTCTCTGGCAGGAATCTTCATTTGGATTCAATTTTCCAGGAGGTGGGGCCGGCCATTGCAGCGCAGAGCTTAAAAAAGGGAAAAGCAGCTCTTTCCACCAGGAAAAAATCTGGAAGCTTTGACTTCAGGTGTAGTTTGTGCAGCCTGGAAACTTCTTGGGATAGTAGAGTTTTTTGTGGTAGCACCTTTTGTCTGGCAGGAATCTTCATTTGGATTCAATTTTTTAAAAGGTGGGACCGGTCATTGCAGAGCAGGGTAGAAAAAAGGAACAGCAGCTCTTTCCACCAGGAAAAAAAGTCTGGAAGCTTTGTCATGGAGGTGCAGTTGTTGGGGTAGCCTGGGCACTTCTTGGGCAGGAAGAGCTTTCTGTGGTAGTGCCTTTTGTCTGGCAGGAATCTTCATCTGGAGTAAAGTTTTCAGGAGGTGGGACCGGCCATTGAAGAACAGGCTTGAAAAAAGGGAACAGCAGCTCTTTCTACCGGGAAAAAAAGTCTGAATCCTTTGGCTTCAGGTGCAGTTCTTGTGGCAGTCTGGGCACTTTTTGGGCAGCAAGAGATTCCTGTGGTGGCCCCTTTTGTCTGGCAGGAATCTTCAGTCGGATTCAATTTTCCAGGAGGTGGGACCGGCCATTGCAGCGCAGGACTGAAAAAAGGGAACAGCAGCTCTTTCCACCAGGAAAAAATCTGGAAGCTTTGGCTTCAGGTGTAGTTTGTGCAGCCTGGGAACTTCTTGGGAAGGAAGAGTTTTTTGTGGCGGCACCTTTTGTCTGGCAGGAATCTTCATTTAGAGTAAATTTTTCAGGAGGTGGGAGAAGCCATTGCAGCAGGGCTGAAAAAAGGGAACAGCAGCTCTTTCCACCAGGAAAAAAAGTCTGGATCTTTTGACGTCAGGTGCAGTTCTTGGGGCAGCCTGGGCACTTCTTGGGCATCAAGACCTTTCTGTGGTGGCACCTTTTGTCTGGCAGGAATCTTCATCTGGAGTAAAGTTTTCTGGAGGTGGGACCGGCCATTGCAGCACAGGACTGCAAAAAGGGAACAGCAGCTCTTTCTACCAGGAAAAAAATCTGGATCCTTTGGCTTCAGGTGTAGTTGGTGCAGCCTGGGTACTTCTTGGGCAGGAAGAGTTTTCTGTGGTGGCACCTTTTGTCTGGCAGGAATCTTCAGTCGGATTCAATTTTCCAGGAGGTGGGACCGGCTATTGCAGCGCAGGACTGAAAAAAGGGAACAGCAGCTCTTTCCCTGAGGAAAAAAAGTCTGGATCCTTTGGCTTCAGGTGTAGTTGTTGCAGCCTGGGTACTTCTTGGGATAGATGAGTTTTCTGTGGTGGCACCTTTTTTCTGGCAGGAATCTTCAGTAGGATTCAGTTTTTAAAAAGGTGGGACTGGAGATTGCAGCGCAGGGCAGAAAAAACGGAACAGCAGCTCTTTCCCTAAGGAAAAAAAGTCTGGATCCTTTGGCTTCAGGAGTAGTTGGTGGGGCAGCCTGGGCACTTCTTGGGCAGCAAGAGTTTTTTGTAGCGGCAAATTTTGTCTGGCAGGAATATTCATTTGGATTAAATTTTTCACGAGGTGGGACCGGCCATTGCAGAGCAGGCCTGAAAAACGGGAACAGCAGCTCTTCACACCAGGAAAAAATCTGGAAGCTTTGGCTTCAGGTGTAGTTTGTGCAGCCTGGGAACTTCTTGGGAAGGAAGAGTTTTTTGTGGCGGCACCTTTTGTCTGGCAGGAATCTTCATTTAGAGTAAATTTTTCAGGAGGTGGGACGAGCCATTGTAGCAGGGCTGAAAAAAGGGAACAGCAGCACTTTCACCCAGGGAAAAAAGTCTGGATCTTTTGGCGTCAGGTGCAGTTCTTGGGGCAGCCTGGGCACTTCTTGGGGAACAAGAACTTTCTGTGGTGGCACCTTTTGTCTGGCAGGAATCTTCATTTGGATTCAATATCCAGGAGGTGGGACCGGCCATTGCAGAGCAGGGCTGAAAAATGGAAACAGCAGCTCTTTCCACCAGGAAAAAAGTCTGGAAGCTTTGCCTTTGAGGTGAAGTTGGTGGGGCAGCCTGGGCACTTCTGGGGCAGCAAAGACCTTTCTGTGGTGGCACCATTTCTCTGGCAGGAATCTTTAGTTGGATTCAATTTCTCTGGAGGTGGGACCGGCATTACAGAACAGGACTGAAAAAAGGGAACAGCAGCTCTAGCCACCAGGAAAAAATTCTGGAAGCTTTGTCTTTGAGGTGTAGATTTTGGGACAGCCTGGGCACTTCTTGGGCAGCAAAGACCTTTCTGTAGTGGCACCTTTTCTCTGGCAGGAATCTTCATTTGGATTCAATTTTCCAGGAGGTGGGGCCGGCCATTGCAGCGCAGAGCTTAAAAAAGGGAAAAGCAGCTCTTTCCACCAGGAAAAAATCTGGAAGCTTTGACTTCAGGTGTCGTTTGTGCAGCCTGGAAACTTCTTGGGAAGGTAGAGTTTTTTGTGGCAGCACCTTTTGTCTGGCAGGAATCTTCATTTGGATTCAATTTTTTAAAAGGTGGGACCGGTCATTGCAGAGCAGGGTAGAAAAAAGGAACAGCAGCTCTTTCCACCAGGAAAAAAAGTCTGGAAGCTTTGTCATGGAGGTGCAGTTGTTGGGGTAGCCTGGGCACTTCTTGGGTAGGAAGAGCTTTCTGTGGTAGTGCCTTTTGTCTGGCAGGAATCTTCATCTGGAGTAAAGTTTTCAGGAGGTGGGACCGGCCATTGAAGAACAGGCTTGAAAAAAGGGAACAGCAGCTCTTTCTACCGGGAAAAAAAGTCTGAATCCTTTGGCTTCAGGTGCAGTTCTTGTGGCAGTCTGGGCTCTTTTTGGGCAGCAAGAGATTCCTGTGGTGGCCCCTTTTGTCTGGCAGGAATCTTCAGTCGGATTCAATTTTCCAGGAGGTGGGACCGGCCATTGCAGCGCAGGACTGAAAAAAGGGAACAGCAGCTCTTTCCACCAGGAAAAAATCTGGAAGCTTTGGCTTCAGGTGTAGTTTGTGCAGCCTGGGAACTTCTTGGGAAGGAAGAGTTTTTTGTGGCGGCACCTTTTGTCTGGCAGGAATCTTCATTTGGAGTAAATTTTTCAGGAGGTGGGACAAGCCATTGCAGCAGGGCTGAAAAAAGGGAACAGCAGCTCTTTCCACCAGGAAAAAAAGTCTGGATCTTTTGACGTCAGGTGCAGTTCTTGGGGCAGCCTGGGCACTTCTTGGGCATCAAGACCTTTCTGTGGTGGCACCTTTTGTCTGGCAGGAATCTTCATCTGGAGTAAAGTTTTCTGGAGGTGGGACCGGCCATTGCAGCACAGGACTGCAAAAAGGGAACAGCAGCTCTTTCTACCAGGAAAAAAATCTGGATCCTTTGGCTTCAGGTGTAGTTGGTGCAGCCTGGGTACTTCTTGGGCAGGAAGAGTTTTCTGTGGTGGCACCTTTTGTCTGGCAGGAATCTTCAGTCGGATTCAATTTTCCAGGAGGTGGGACCGGCCATTGCAGCGCAGGACTGAAAAAAGGGAACAGCAGCTCTTTCCCTGAGGAAAAAAAGTCTGGATCCTTTGGCTTCAGGTGTAGTTGTTGCAGCCTGGGTACTTCTTGGGATAGATGAGTTTTCTGTGGTGGCACCTTTTTTCTGGCAGGAATCTTCAGTAGGATTCAGTTTTTAAAAAGGTGGGACTGGAGATTGCAGCGCAGGGCAGAAAAAAAGGAACAGCAGCTCTTTCCCTAAGGAAAAAAAGTCTGGATCCTTTGGCTTCAGGAGTAGTTGGTGGGGCAGCCTGGGCACTTCTTGGGCAGCAAGAGTTTTTTGTAGCGGCAAATTTTGTCTGGCAGGAATATTCATTTGGATTAAATTTTTCACGAGGTGGGACCGGCCATTGCAGAGCAGGCCTGAAAAACGGGAACAGCAGCTCTTCACACCAGGAAAAAATCTGGAAGCTTTGGCTTCAGGTGTAGTTTGTGCAGCCTGGGAACTTCTTGGGAAGGAAGAGTTTTTTGTGGCGGCACCTTTTGTCTGGCAGGAATCTTCATTTAGAGTAAATTTTTCAGGAGGTGGGACGAGCCATTGTAGCAGGGCTGAAAAAAGGGAACAGCAGCTCTTTCACCCAGGGAAAAAAGTCTGGATCTTTTGGCGTCAGGTGCAGTTCTTGGGGCAGCCTGGGCACTTCTTGGGGAACAAGAACTTTCTGTGGTGGCACCTTTTGTCTGGCAGGAATCTTCATTTGGATTCAATATCCAGGAGGTGGGACCGGCCATTGCAGAGCAGGGCTGAAAAATGGAAACAGCAGCTCTTTCCACCAGGAAAAAAGTCTGGAAGCTTTGCCTTTGAGGTGAAGTTGGTGGGGCAGCCTGGGCACTTCTGGGGCAGCAAAGACCTTTCTGTGGTGGCACCATTTCTCTGGCAGGAATCTTTAGTTGGATTCAATTTCTCTGGAGGTGGGACCGGCATTACAGAACAGGACTGAAAAAAGGGAACAGCAGCTCTAGCCACCAGGAAAAAATTCTGGAAGCTTTGTCTTTGAGGTGTAGATTTTGGGACAGTCTGGGCACTTCTTGGGCAGCAAAGACCTTTCTGTAGTGGCACCTTTTCTCTGGCAGGAATCTTCATTTGGATTCAATTTTCCAGGAGGTGGGGCCGGCCATTGCAGCGCAGAGCTTAAAAAAGGGAAAAGCAGCTCTTTCCACCAGGAAAAAATCTGGAAGCTTTGACTTCAGGTGTCGTTTGTGCAGCCTGGAAACTTCTTGGGAAGGTAGAGTTTTTTGTGGCAGCACCTTTTGTCTGGCAGGAATCTTCATTTGGATTCAATTTTTTAAAAGGTGGGACCGGTCATTGCAGAGCAGGGTAGAAAAAAGGAACAGCAGCTCTTTCCACCAGGAAAAAAAGTCTGGAAGCTTTGTCATGGAGGTGCAGTTGTTGGGGTAGCCTGGGCACTTCTTGGGTAGGAAGAGCTTTCTGTGGTAGCGCCTTTTGTCTGGCAGGAATCTTCATCTGGAGTAAAGTTTTCAGGAGGTGGGACCGGCCATTGAAGAACAGGCTTGAAAAAAGGGAACAGCAGCTCTTTCTACCGGGAAAAAAAGTCTGAATCCTTTGGCTTCAGGTGCAGTTCTTGTGGCAGTCTGGGCTCTTTTTGGGCAGCAAGAGATTCCTGTGGTGGCCCCTTTTTTCTGGCAGGAATCTTCAGTCGGATTCAATTTTCCAGGAGGTGGGACCGGCCATTGCAGCGCAGGACTGAAAAAAGGGAACAGCAGCTCTTTCCACCAGGAAAAAATCTGGAAGCTTTGGCTTCAGGTGTAGTTTGTGCAGCCTGGGAACTTCTTGGGAAGGAAGAGTTTTTTGTGGCGGCACCTTTTGTCTGGCAGGAATCTTCATTTAGAGTAAATTTTTCAGGAGGTGGGAGAAGCCATTGCAGCAGGGCTGAAAAAAGGGAACAGCAGCTCTTTCCACCAGGAAAAAAAGTCTGGATCTTTTGACGTCAGGTGCAGTTCTTGGGGCAGCCTGGGCACTTCTTGGGCATCAAGACCTTTCTGTGGTGGCACCTTTTGTCTGGCAGGAATCTTCATCTGGAGTAAAGTTTTCTGGAGGTGGGACCGGCCATTGCAGCACAGGACTGCAAAAAGGGAACAGCAGCTCTTTCTACCAGGAAAAAAATCTGGATCCTTTGGCTTCAGGTGTAGTTGGTGCAGCCTGGGTACTTCTTGGGCAGGAAGAGTTTTCTGTGGTGGCACCTTTTGTCTGGCAGGAATCTTCAATCGGATTCAATTTTCCAGGAGGTGAGACCGGCCATTGCAGCGCAGGACTGAAAAAAGGGAACAGCAACTCTTTCCCTGAGGAAAAAAAGTCTGGATCCTTTGGCTTCAGGTGTAGTTGTTGCAGCCTGGGTACTTCTTGGGATAGATGAGTTTTCTGTGGTGGCACCTTTTTTCTGGCAGGAATCTTCAGTAGGATTCAGTTTTTAAAAAGGTGGGACTGGAGATTGCAGCGCAGGGCAGAAAAAACGGAACAGCAGCTCTTTCCCTAAGGAAAAAAAGTCTGGATCCTTTGGCTTCAGGAGTAGTTGGTGGGGCAGCCTGGGCACTTCTTGGGCAGCAAGAGTTTTTTGTAGTGGCAAATTTTGTCTGGCAGGAATATTCATTTGGATTAAATTTTTCACGAGGTGGGACCGGCCATTGCAGAGCAGGCCTGAAAAACGGGAACAGCAGCTCTTCACACCAGGAAAAAATCTGGAAGCTTTGGCTTCAGGTGTAGTTTGTGCAGCCTGGGAACTTCTTGGGAAGGAAGAGTTTTTTGTGGCGGCACCTTTTGTCTGGCAGGAATCTTCATTTAGAGTAAATTTTTCAGGAGGTGGGACGAGCCATTGCAGAGCAGGGCTGAAAAAAGGGAACAGCAGCTCTTTCCACCAGGAAAAAAGTCTGGAAGCTTTGCTTTTGAGGTGAAGTTGGTGGGGCAGCTTGGGCACTTCTGGGGCAGCAAAGACCTTTCTGTGGTGGCACCATTTCTCTGGCAGGAATCTTTAGTTGGATTCAATTTCTCTGGAGGTGGGACCGGCATTACTGAACAGGACTGAAAAAAGGGAACAGCAGCTCTAGCCACCAGGAAAAAATTCTGGAAGCTTTGTCTTTGAGGTGTAGATTTTGGGACAGCCTGGGCACTTCTTGGGCAGCAAAGACCTTTCTGTAGTGGCACCTTTTCTCTGGCAGGAATCTTCATTTGGATTCAATTTTCCAGGAGGTGGGGCCGGCCATTGCAGCGCAGAGCTTAAAAAAGGGAAAAGCAGCTCTTTCCACCAGGAAAAAATCTGGAAGCTTTGACTTCAGGTGTAGTTTGTGCAGCCTGGAAACTTCTTGGGAAGGTAGAGTTTTTTGTGGTAGCACCTTTTGTCTGGCAGGAATCTTCATTTGGATTCAATTTTTTAAAAGGTGGGACCGGTCATTGCAGAGCAGGGTAGAAAAAAGGAACAGCAGCTCTTTCCACCAGGAAAAAAAGTCTGGAAGCTTTGTCATGGAGGTGCAGTTGTTGGGGTAGCCTGGGCACTTCTTGGGCAGGAAGAGCTTTCTGTGGTAGCGCCTTTTGTCTGGCAGGAATCTTCATCTGGAGTAAAGTTTTCTGGAGGTGGGACCGGCCATTGCAGCACAGCACTGAAAAAAGGGAACAGCAGCTCTTTCTACCAGGAAAAAAAGTCTGGATCCTTTGGTTTTGAGGTGTAGCTGATGGGGCAGCCTGGGCACTTCTTGGGCAGCAAGAGATTCCTGTAGTGGCACCTTTTGTCTAGGAGGAATCTTCATTTGCATTCAATTTTCCAGGAGGTGGGACCGGCCATTGCAGCGCAGGTCTGAAAAAAGGGAACAGCAGCTCTTTCCACCAGGGAAAAAAGTCTGGAACATTTGACGTCAGGTGCAGTTCTTGGGGCAGCCTGGGCACTTCTTGGGCATCAAGACCTTTCTGTGGTGGCACCTTTTGTCTGGCAGGAATCTTCATCTGGAGTAAAGTTTTCTGGAGGTGGGACCGGCCATTGAAGAACAGGCTTGAAAAAAGGGAACAGCAGCTCTTTCTACCAGGAAAAAAATCTGGATCCTTTGGCTTCAGGTGTAGTTGGTGTAGCCTGGGTACTTCTTGGGCAGGAAGAGTTTTCTGTGGTGGCACCTTTTGTCTGGCAGGAATCTTCATTTGGAGCAAAGTTTTCTGGAGGTGGGACCGGCTATTGAAGAACAGGCTTGAAAAAAGGGAACAGCAGCTCTTTCTACCAGGAAAAAAAGTCTGAATCCTTTGGCTTCAGGTGCAGTTCTTGGGGCAGTCTGGGCACTTTTTGAGCAGCAAGAGATTCCTGTGGGGGCCCCTTTTGTCTGGCAGGAATCTTCAGTCGGATTCAATTTTCCAGGAGGTGGGACCGGCCATTGCAGCGCAGGACTGAAAAAAGGGAACAGCAGCTCTTTCCACCAGGAAAAAAAGTCTGGATCTATTGGCTTCAGGTGTAGTTGTTGCAGCCTGGGTACTTCTTGGGATAGATGAGTTTTCTGTGGTGGCACCTTTTTTCTGGCAGGAATCTTCAGTAGGATTCAGTTTTTAAAAAGGTGGGACTGGAGATTGCAGCGCAGGGCAGAAAAAACGGAACAGCAGCTCTTTCCCTAAGGAAAAAAAGTCTGGATCCTTTGGCTTCAGGAGTAGTTGGTGGGGCAGCCTGGGCACTTCTTGGGCAGCAAGAGTTTTTTGTAGCGGCAAATTTTGTCTGGCAGGAATATTCATTTGGATTAAATTTTTCACGAGGTGGGACCGGCCATTGCAGAGCAGGCCTGAAAAACGGGAACAGCAGCTCTTCACACCAGGAAAAAATCTGGAAGCTTTGGCTTCAGGTGTAGTTTGTGCAGCCTGGGAACTTCTTGGGAAGGAAGAGTTTTTTGTGGCGGCACCTTTTGTCTGGCAGGAATCTTCATTTAGAGTAAATTTTTCAGGAGGTGGGACGAGCCATTGCAGAGCAGGGCTGAAAAAAGGGAACAGCAGCTCTTTCCACCAGGAAAAAAGTCTGGAAGCTTTGCTTTTGAGGTGAAGTTGGTGGGGCAGCTTGGGCACTTCTGGGGCAGCAAAGACCTTTCTGTGGTGGCACCATTTCTCTGGCAGGAATCTTTAGTTGGATTCAATTTCTCTGGAGGTGGGACCGGCATTACTGAACAGGACTGAAAAAAGGGAACAGCAGCTCTAGCCACCAGGAAAAAATTCTGGAAGCTTTGTCTTTGAGGTGTAGATTTTGGGACAGCCTGGGCACTTCTTGGGCAGCAAAGACCTTTCTGTAGTGGCACCTTTTCTCTGGCAGGAATCTTCATTTGGATTCAATTTTCCAGGAGGTGGGGCCGGCCATTGCAGCGCAGAGCTTAAAAAAGGGAAAAGCAGCTCTTTCCACCAGGAAAAAATCTGGAAGCTTTGACTTCAGGTGTAGTTTGTGCAGCCTGGAAACTTCTTGGGAAGGTAGAGTTTTTTGTGGTAGCACCTTTTGTCTGGCAGGAATCTTCATTTGGATTCAATTTTTTAAAAGGTGGGACCGGTCATTGCAGAGCAGGGTAGAAAAAAGGAACAGCAGCTCTTTCCACCAGGAAAAAAAGTCTGGAAGCTTTGTCATGGAGGTGCAGTTGTTGGGGTAGCCTGGGCACTTCTTGGGCAGGAAGAGCTTTCTGTGGTAGCGCCTTTTGTCTGGCAGGAATCTTCATCTGGAGTAAAGTTTTCTGGAGGTGGGACCGGCCATTGCAGCACAGCACTGAAAAAAGGGAACAGCAGCTCTTTCTACCAGGAAAAAAAGTCTGGATCCTTTGGTTTTGAGGTGTAGCTGATGGGGCAGCCTGGGCACTTCTTGGGCAGCAAGAGATTCCTGTAGTGGCACCTTTTGTCTAGGAGGAATCTTCATTTGCATTCAATTTTCCAGGAGGTGGGACCGGCCATTGCAGCGCAGGACTGAAAAAAGGGAACAGCAGCTCTTTCCACCAGGAAAAAATCTGGAAGCTTTGGCTTCAGGTGTAGTTTGTGCAGCCTGGGAACTTCTTGGGAAGGAAGAGTTTTTTGTGGCGGCACCTTTTGTCTGGCAGGAATCTTCATTTGGAGTAAATTTTTCAGGAGGTGGGACAAGCCATTGCAGCAGGGCTGAAAAAAGGGAACAGCAGCTCTTTCCACCAGGGAAAAAAGTCTGGAACATTTGACGTCAGGTGCAGTTCTTGGGGCAGCCTGGGCACTTCTTGGGCATCAAGACCTTTCTGTGGTGGCACCTTTTGTCTGGCAGGAATCTTCATCTGGAGTAAAGTTTTCTGGAGGTGGGACCGGCCATTGAAGAACAGGCTTGAAAAAAGGGAACAGCAGCTCTTTCTACCAGGAAAAAAATCTGGATCCTTTGGCTTCAGGTGTAGTTGGTGTAGCCTGGGTACTTCTTGGGCAGGAAGAGTTTTCTGTGGTGGCACCTTTTGTCTGGCAGGAATCTTCATTTGGAGCAAAGTTTTCTGGAGGTGGGACCGGCCATTGAAGAACAGGCTTGAAAAAAGGGAACAGCAGCTCTTTCTACCGGGAAAAAAAGTCTGAATCCTTTGGCTTCAGGTGCAGTTCTTGGGGCAGTCTGGGCACTTTTTGGGCAGCAAGAGATTCCTGTGGGGGCCCCTTTTGTCTGGCAGGAATCTTCAGTCGGATTCAATTTTCCAGGAGGTGGGACCGGCCATTGCAGCGCAGGACTGAAAAAAGGGAACAGCAGCTCTTTCCCTGAGGAAAAAAAGTCTGGATCCTTTGGCTTCAGGTGTAGTTGTTGCAGCCTGGGTACTTCTTGGGATAGATGAGTTTTCTGTGGTGGCACCTTTTTTCTGGCAGGAATCTTCAGTAGGATTCAGTTTTTAAAAAGGTGGGACTGGAGATTGCAGCGCAGGGCAGAAAAAACGGAACAGCAGCTCTTTCCCTAAGGAAAAAAAGTCTGGATCCTTTGGCTTCAGGAGTAGTTGGTGGGGCAGCCTGGGCACTTCTTGGGCAGCAAGAGTTTTTTGTAGTGGCAAATTTTGTCTGGCAGGAATATTCATTTGGATTAAATTTTTCACGAGGTGGGACCGGCCATTGCAGAGCAGGCCTGAAAAACGGGAACAGCAGCTCTTCACACCAGGAAAAAATCTGGAAGCTTTGGCTTCAGGTGTAGTTTGTGCAGCCTGGGAACTTCTTGGGAAGGAAGAGTTTTTTGTGGCGGCACCTTTTGTCTGGCAGGAATCTTCATTTAGAGTAAATTTTTCAGGAGGTGGGACGAGCCATTGTAGCAGGGCTGAAAAAAGGAACAGCAGCTCTTTCCACCAGGAAAAAAAGTCTGGAAGCTTTGTCATGGAGGTGCAGTTGTTGGGGTAGCCTGGGCACTTCTTGGGCAGGAAGAGCTTTCTGTGGTAGTGCCTTTTGTCTGGCAGGAATCTTCATCTGGAGTAAAGTTTTCAGGAGGTGGGACCGGCCATTGAAGAACAGGCTTGAAAAAAGGGAACAGCAGCTCTTTCTACCGGGAAAAAAAGTCTGAATCCTTTGGCTTCAGGTGCAGTTCTTGTGGCAGTCTGGGCACTTTTTGGGCAGCAAGAGATTCCTGTGGTGGCCCCTTTTGTCTGGCAGGAATCTTCAGTCGGATTCAATTTTCCAGGAGGTGGGACCGGCCATTGCAGCGCAGGACTGAAAAAAGGGAACAGCAGCTCTTTCCACCAGGAAAAAATCTGGAAGCTTTGGCTTCAGGTGTAGTTTGTGCAGCCTGGGAACTTCTTGGGAAGGAAGAGTTTTTTGTGGCGGCACCTTTTGTCTGGCAGGAATCTTCATTTAGAGTAAATTTTTCAGGAGGTGGGACGAGCCATTGTAGCAGGGCTGAAAAAAGGGAACAGCAGCTCTTTCACCCAGGGAAAAAAGTCTGGATCTTTTGGCGTCAGGTGCAGTTCTTGGGGCAGCCTGGGCACTTCTTGGGGAACAAGAACTTTCTGTGGTGGCACCTTTTGTCTGGCAGGAATCTTCATTTGGATTCAATATCCAGGAGGTGGGACCGGCCATTGCAGAGCAGGGCTGAAAAATGGAAACAGCAGCTCTTTCCACCAGGAAAAAAGTCTGGAAGCTTTGCCTTTGAGGTGAAGTTGGTGGGGCAGCCTGGGCACTTCTGGGGCAGCAAAGACCTTTCTGTGGTGGCACCATTTCTCTGGCAGGAATCTTTAGTTGGATTCAATTTCTCTGGAGGTGGGACCGGCATTACAGAACAGGACTGAAAAAAGGGAACAGCAGCTCTAGCCACCAGGAAAAAATTCTGGAAGCTTTGTCTTTGAGGTGTAGATTTTGGGACAGTCTGGGCACTTCTTGGGCAGCAAAGACCTTTCTGTAGTGGCACCTTTTCTCTGGCAGGAATCTTCATTTGGATTCAATTTTCCAGGAGGTGGGGCCGGCCATTGCAGCGCAGAGCTTAAAAAAGGGAAAAGCAGCTCTTTCCACCAGGAAAAAATCTGGAAGCTTTGACTTCAGGTGTCGTTTGTGCAGCCTGGAAACTTCTTGGGAAGGTAGAGTTTTTTGTGGCAGCACCTTTTGTCTGGCAGGAATCTTCATTTGGATTCAATTTTTTAAAAGGTCGGACCGGTCATTGCAGAGCAGAGTAGAAAAAAGGAACAGCAGCTCTTTCCACCAGGAAAAAAAGTCTGGAAGCTTTGTCATGGAGGTGCAGTTGTTGGGGTAGCCTGGGCACTTCTTGGGTAGGAAGAGCTTTCTGTGGTAGCGCCTTTTGTCTGGCAGGAATCTTCATCTGGAGTAAAGTTTTCAGGAGGTGGGACCGGCCATTGAAGAACAGGCTTGAAAAAAGGGAACAGCAGCTCTTTCTACCGGGAAAAAAAGTCTGAATCCTTTGGCTTCAGGTGCAGTTCTTGTGGCAGTCTGGGCACTTTTTGGGCAGCAAGAGATTCCTGTGGTGGCCCCTTTTGTCTGGCAGGAATCTTCAGTCGGATTCAATTTTCCAGGAGGTGGGACCGGCCATTGCAGCGCAGGACTGAAAAAAGGGAACAGCAGCTCTTTCCACCAGGAAAAAATCTGGAAGCTTTGGCTTCAGGTGTAGTTTGTGCAGCCTGGGAACTTCTTGGGAAGGAAGAGTTTTTTGTGGCGGCACCTTTTGTCTGGCAGGAATCTTCATTTAGAGTAAATTTTTCAGGAGGTGGGACGAGCCATTGTAGCAGGGCTGAAAAAAGGGAACAGCAGCTCTTTCACCCAGGGAAAAAAGTCTGGATCTTTTGGCGTCAGGTGCAGTTCTTGGGGCAGCCTGGGCACTTCTTGGGGAACAAGAACTTTCTGTGGTGGCACCTTTTGTCTGGCAGGAATCTTCATTTGGATTCAATATCCAGGAGGTGGGACCGGCCATTGCAGAGCAGGGCTGAAAAATGGAAACAGCAGCACTTTCCACCAGGAAAAAAGTCTGGAAGCTTTGCCTTTGAGGTGAAGTTGGTGGGGCAGCCTGGGCACTTCTGGGGCAGCAAAGACCTTTCTGTGGTGGCACCATTTCTCTGGCAGGAATCTTTAGTTGGATTCAATTTCTCTGGAGGTGGGACCGGCATTACAGAACAGGACTGAAAAAAGGGAACAGCAGCTCTAGCCACCAGGAAAAAATTCTGGAAGCTTTGTCTTTGAGGTGTAGATTTTGGGACAGTCTGGGCACTTCTTGGGCAGCAAAGACCTTTCTGTAGTGGCACCTTTTCTCTGGCAGGAATCTTCATTTGGATTCAATTTTCCAGGAGGTGGGGCCGGCCATTGCAGCGCAGAGCTTAAAAAAGGGAAAAGCAGCTCTTTCCACCAGGAAAAAATCTGGAAGCTTTGACTTCAGGTGTCGTTTGTGCAGCCTGGAAACTTCTTGGGAAGGTAGAGTTTTTTGTGGCAGCACCTTTTGTCTGGCAGGAATCTTCATTTGGATTCAATTTTTTAAAAGGTCGGACCGGTCATTGCAGAGCAGGGTAGAAAAAAGGAACAGCAGCTCTTTCCACCAGGAAAAAAAGTCTGGAAGCTTTGTCATGGAGGTGCAGTTGTTGGGGTAGCCTGGGCACTTCTTGGGCAGGAAGAGCTTTCTGTGGTAGCGCCTTTTGTCTGGCAGGAATCTTCATCTGGAGTAAAGTTTTCTGGAGGTGGGACCGGCCATTGAAGAACAGACTTGAAAAAAGGGAACAGCAGCTCTTTCTACCGGGAAAAAAAGTCTGAATCCTTTGGCTTCAGGTGCAGTTCTTGTGGCAGTCTGGGCACTTTTTGGGCAGCAAGAGATTCCTGTGGTGGCCCCTTTTGTCTGGCAGGAATCTTCAGTCGGATTCAATTTTCCAGGAGGTGGGACCGGCCATTGCAGCGCAGGACTGAAAAAAGGGAACAGCAGCTCTTTCCACCAGGAAAAAATCTGGAAGCTTTGGCTTCAGGTGTAGTTTGTGCAGCCTGGGAACTTCTTGGGAAGGAAGAGTTTTTTGTGGCGGCACCTTTTGTCTGGCAGGAATCTTCATTTAGAGTAAATTTTTCAGGAGGTGGGAGAAGCCATTGCAGCAGGGCTGAAAAAAGGGAACAGCAGCTCTTTCCACCAGGAAAAAAAGTCTGGATCTTTTGACGTCAGGTGCAGTTCGTGGGGCAGCCTGGGCACTTCTTGGGCATCAAGACCTTTCTGTGGTGGCACCTTTTGTCTGGCAGGAATCTTCATCTGGAGTAAAGTTTTCTGGAGGTGGGACCGGCCATTGCAGCACAGGACTGCAAAAAGGGAACAGCAGCTCTTTCTACCAGGAAAAAAATCTGGATCCTTTGGCTTCAGGTGTAGTTGGTGCAGCCTGGGTACTTCTTGGGCAGGAAGAGTTTTCTGTGGTGGCACCTTTTGTCTGGCAGGAATCTTCAGTCGGATTCAATTTTCCAGGAGGTGGGACCGGCCATTGCAGCGCAGGACTGAAAAAAGGGAACAGCAGCTCTTTCCCTGAGGAAAAAAAGTCTGGATCCTTTGGCTTCAGGTGTAGTTGTTGCAGCCTGGGTACTTCTTGGGATAGATGAGTTTTCTGTGGTGGCACCTTTTTTCTGGCAGGAATCTTCAGTAGGATTCAGTTTTTAAAAAGGTGGGACTGGAGATTGCAGCGCAGGGCAGAAAAAAAGGAACAGCAGCTCTTTCCCTAAGGAAAAAAAGTCTGGATCCTTTGGCTTCAGGAGTAGTTGGTGGGGCAGCCTGGGCACTTCTTGGGCAGCAAGAGTTTTTTGTAGCGGCAAATTTTGTCTGGCAGGAATATTCATTTGGATTAAATTTTTCACGAGGTGGGACCGGCCATTGCAGAGCAGGCCTGAAAAACGGGAACAGCAGCTCTTCACACCAGGAAAAAATCTGGAAGCTTTGGCTTCAGGTGTAGTTTGTGCAGCCTGGGAACTTCTTGGGAAGGAAGAGTTTTTTGTGGCGGCACCTTTTGTCTGGCAGGAATCTTCATTTAGAGTAAATTTTTCAGGAGGTGGGACGAGCCATTGTAGCAGGGCTGAAAAAAGGGAACAGCAGCTCTTTCACCCAGGGAAAAAAGTCTGGATCTTTTGGCGTCAGGTGCAGTTCTTGGGGCAGCCTGGGCACTTCTTGGGGAACAAGAACTTTCTGTGGTGGCACCTTTTGTCTGGCAGGAATCTTCATTTGGATTCAATTTTCCAGGAGGTGGGACCGGCCATTGCAGAGCAGGGCTGAAAAAAGGGAACAGCAGCTCTTTCCACCAGGAAAAAAGTCTGGAAGCTTTGCCTTTGAGGTGAAGTTGGTGGGGCAGCCTGGGCACTTCTGGGGCAGCAAAGACCTTTCTGTGGTGGCACCATTTCTCTGGCAGGAATCTTTAGTTGGATTCAATTTCTCTGGAGGTGGGACCGGCATTACAGAACAGGACTGAAAAAAGGGAACAGCAGCTCTAGCCACCAGGAAAAAATTCTGGAAGCTTTGTCTTTGAGGTGTAGATTTTGGGACAGCCTGGGCACTTCTTGGGCAGCAAAGACCTTTCTGTAGTGGCACCTTTTCTCTGGCAGGAATCTTCATTTGGATTCAATTTTCCAGGAGGTGGGGCCGGCCATTGCAGCGCAGAGCTTAAAAAAGGGAAAAGCAGCTCTTTCCACCAGGAAAAAATCTGGAAGCTTTGACTTCAGGTGTAGTTTGTGCAGCCTGGAAACTTCTTGGGAAGGTAGAGTTTTTTGTGGTAGCACCTTTTGTCTGGCAGGAATCTTCATTTGGATTCAATTTTTTAAAAGGTGGGACCGGTCATTGCAGAGCAGGGTAGAAAAAAGGAACAGCAGCTCTTTCCACCAGGAAAAAAAGTCTGGAAGCTTTGTCATGGAGGTGCAGTTGTTGGGGTAGCCTGGGCACTTCTTGGGCAGGAAGAGCTTTCTGTGGTAGCGCCTTTTGTCTGGCAGGAATCTTCATCTGGAGTAAAGTTTTCTGGAGGTGGGACCGGCCATTGCAGCACAGCACTGAAAAAAGGGAACAGCAGCTCTTTCTACCAGGAAAAAAAGTCTGGATCCTTTGGTTTTGAGGTGTAGCTGATGGGGCAGCCTGGGCACTTCTTGGGCAGCAAGAGATTCCTGTAGTGGCACCTTTTGTCTAGGAGGAATCTTCATTTGCATTCAATTTTCCAGGAGGTGGGACCGGCCATTGCAGCGCAGGACTGAAAAAAGGGAACAGCAGCTCTTTCCACCAGGAAAAAATCTGGAAGCTTTGGCTTCAGGTGTAGTTTGTGCAGCCTGGGAACTTCTTGGGAAGGAAGAGTTTTTTGTGGCGGCACCTTTTGTCTGGCAGGAATCTTCATTTGGAGTAAATTTTTCAGGAGGTGGGACAAGCCATTGCAGCAGGGCTGAAAAAAGGGAACAGCAGCTCTTTCCACCAGGGAAAAAAGTCTGGAACATTTGACGTCAGGTGCAGTTCTTGGGGCAGCCTGGGCACTTCTTGGGCATCAAGACCTTTCTGTGGTGGCACCTTTTGTCTGGCAGGAATCTTCATCTGGAGTAAAGTTTTCTGGAGGTGGGACCGGCCATTGAAGAACAGGCTTGAAAAAAGGGAACAGCAGCTCTTTCTACCAGGAAAAAAATCTGGATCCTTTGGCTTCAGGTGTAGTTGGTGTAGCCTGGGTACTTCTTGGGCAGGAAGAGTTTTCTGTGGTGGCACCTTTTGTCTGGCAGGAATCTTCATTTGGAGCAAAGTTTTCTGGAGGTGGGACCGGCCATTGAAGAACAGGCTTGAAAAAAGGGAACAGCAGCTCTTTCTACCGGGAAAAAAAGTCTGAATCCTTTGGCTTCAGGTGCAGTTCTTGGGGCAGTCTGGGCACTTTTTGGGCAGCAAGAGATTCCTGTGGTGGCCCCTTTTGTCTGGCAGGAATCTTCAGTCGGATTCAATTTTCCAGGAGGTGGGACCGGCCATTGCAGCGCAGGACTGAAAAAAGGGAACAGCAGCTCTTTCCCTGAGGAAAAAAAGTCTGGATCCTTTGGCTTCAGGTGTAGTTGTTGCAGCCTGGGTACTTCTTGGGATAGATGAGTTTTCTGTGGTGGCACCTTTTTTCTGGCAGGAATCTTCAGTAGGATTCAGTTTTTAAAAAGGTGGGACTGGAGATTGCAGCGCAGGGCAGAAAAAACGGAACAGCAGCTCTTTCCCTAAGGAAAAAAAGTCTGGATCCTTTGGCTTCAGGAGTAGTTGGTGGGGCAGCCTGGGCACTTCTTGGGCAGCAAGAGTTTTTTGTAGTGGCAAATTTTGTCTGGCAGGAATATTCATTTGGATTAAATTTTTCACGAGGTGGGACCGGCCATTGCAGAGCAGGCCTGAAAAACGGGAACAGCAGCTCTTCACACCAGGAAAAAATCTGGAAGCTTTGGCTTCAGGTGTAGTTTGTGCAGCCTGGGAACTTCTTGGGAAGGAAGAGTTTTTTGTGGCGGCACCTTTTGTCTGGCAGGAATCTTCATTTAGAGTAAATTTTTCAGGAGGTGGGACGAGCCATTGTAGCAGGGCTGAAAAAAGGAACAGCAGCTCTTTCCACCAGGAAAAAAAGTCTGGAAGCTTTGTCATGGAGGTGCAGTTGTTGGGGTAGCCTGGGCACTTCTTGGGCAGGAAGAGCTTTCTGTGGTAGTGCCTTTTGTCTGGCAGGAATCTTCATCTGGAGTAAAGTTTTCAGGAGGTGGGACCGGCCATTGAAGAACAGGCTTGAAAAAAGGGAACAGCAGCTCTTTCTACCGGGAAAAAAAGTCTGAATCCTTTGGCTTCAGGTGCAGTTCTTGTGGCAGTCTGGGCACTTTTTGGGCAGCAAGAGATTCCTGTGGTGGCCCCTTTTGTCTGGCAGGAATCTTCAGTCGGATTCAATTTTCCAGGAGGTGGGACCGGCCATTGCAGCGCAGGACTGAAAAAAGGGAACAGCAGCTCTTTCCACCAGGAAAAAATCTGGAAGCTTTGGCTTCAGGTGTAGTTTGTGCAGCCTGGGAACTTCTTGGGAAGGAAGAGTTTTTTGTGGCGGCACCTTTTGTCTGGCAGGAATCTTCATTTAGAGTAAATTTTTCAGGAGGTGGGACGAGCCATTGTAGCAGGGCTGAAAAAAGGGAACAGCAGCTCTTTCACCCAGGGAAAAAAGTCTGGATCTTTTGGCGTCAGGTGCAGTTCTTGGGGCAGCCTGGGCACTTCTTGGGGAACAAGAACTTTCTGTGGTGGCACCTTTTGTCTGGCAGGAATCTTCATTTGGATTCAATATCCAGGAGGTGGGACCGGCCATTGCAGAGCAGGGCTGAAAAATGGAAACAGCAGCTCTTTCCACCAGGAAAAAAGTCTGGAAGCTTTGCCTTTGAGGTGAAGTTGGTGGGGCAGCCTGGGCACTTCTGGGGCAGCAAAGACCTTTCTGTGGTGGCACCATTTCTCTGGCAGGAATCTTTAGTTGGATTCAATTTCTCTGGAGGTGGGACCGGCATTACAGAACAGGACTGAAAAAAGGGAACAGCAGCTCTAGCCACCAGGAAAAAATTCTGGAAGCTTTGTCTTTGAGGTGTAGATTTTGGGACAGTCTGGGCACTTCTTGGGCAGCAAAGACCTTTCTGTAGTGGCACCTTTTCTCTGGCAGGAATCTTCATTTGGATTCAATTTTCCAGGAGGTGGGGCCGGCCATTGCAGCGCAGAGCTTAAAAAAGGGAAAAGCAGCTCTTTCCACCAGGAAAAAATCTGGAAGCTTTGACTTCAGGTGTCGTTTGTGCAGCCTGGAAACTTCTTGGGAAGGTAGAGTTTTTTGTGGCAGCACCTTTTGTCTGGCAGGAATCTTCATTTGGATTCAATTTTTTAAAAGGTCGGACCGGTCATTGCAGAGCAGAGTAGAAAAAAGGAACAGCAGCTCTTTCCACCAGGAAAAAAAGTCTGGAAGCTTTGTCATGGAGGTGCAGTTGTTGGGGTAGCCTGGGCACTTCTTGGGTAGGAAGAGCTTTCTGTGGTAGCGCCTTTTGTCTGGCAGGAATCTTCATCTGGAGTAAAGTTTTCAGGAGGTGGGACCGGCCATTGAAGAACAGGCTTGAAAAAAGGGAACAGCAGCTCTTTCTACCGGGAAAAAAAGTCTGAATCCTTTGGCTTCAGGTGCAGTTCTTGTGGCAGTCTGGGCACTTTTTGGGCAGCAAGAGATTCCTGTGGTGGCCCCTTTTGTCTGGCAGGAATCTTCAGTCGGATTCAATTTTCCAGGAGGTGGGACCGGCCATTGCAGCGCAGGACTGAAAAAAGGGAACAGCAGCTCTTTCCACCAGGAAAAAATCTGGAAGCTTTGGCTTCAGGTGTAGTTTGTGCAGCCTGGGAACTTCTTGGGAAGGAAGAGTTTTTTGTGGCGGCACCTTTTGTCTGGCAGGAATCTTCATTTAGAGTAAATTTTTCAGGAGGTGGGACGAGCCATTGTAGCAGGGCTGAAAAAAGGGAACAGCAGCTCTTTCACCCAGGGAAAAAAGTCTGGATCTTTTGGCGTCAGGTGCAGTTCTTGGGGCAGCCTGGGCACTTCTTGGGGAACAAGAACTTTCTGTGGTGGCACCTTTTGTCTGGCAGGAATCTTCATTTGGATTCAATATCCAGGAGGTGGGACCGGCCATTGCAGAGCAGGGCTGAAAAATGGAAACAGCAGCACTTTCCACCAGGAAAAAAGTCTGGAAGCTTTGCCTTTGAGGTGAAGTTGGTGGGGCAGCCTGGGCACTTCTGGGGCAGCAAAGACCTTTCTGTGGTGGCACCATTTCTCTGGCAGGAATCTTTAGTTGGATTCAATTTCTCTGGAGGTGGGACCGGCATTACAGAACAGGACTGAAAAAAGGGAACAGCAGCTCTAGCCACCAGGAAAAAATTCTGGAAGCTTTGTCTTTGAGGTGTAGATTTTGGGACAGTCTGGGCACTTCTTGGGCAGCAAAGACCTTTCTGTAGTGGCACCTTTTCTCTGGCAGGAATCTTCATTTGGATTCAATTTTCCAGGAGGTGGGGCCGGCCATTGCAGCGCAGAGCTTAAAAAAGGGAAAAGCAGCTCTTTCCACCAGGAAAAAATCTGGAAGCTTTGACTTCAGGTGTCGTTTGTGCAGCCTGGAAACTTCTTGGGAAGGTAGAGTTTTTTGTGGCAGCACCTTTTGTCTGGCAGGAATCTTCATTTGGATTCAATTTTTTAAAAGGTCGGACCGGTCATTGCAGAGCAGGGTAGAAAAAAGGAACAGCAGCTCTTTCCACCAGGAAAAAAAGTCTGGAAGCTTTGTCATGGAGGTGCAGTTGTTGGGGTAGCCTGGGCACTTCTTGGGCAGGAAGAGCTTTCTGTGGTAGCGCCTTTTGTCTGGCAGGAATCTTCATCTGGAGTAAAGTTTTCTGGAGGTGGGACCGGCCATTGAAGAACAGACTTGAAAAAAGGGAACAGCAGCTCTTTCTACCGGGAAAAAAAGTCTGAATCCTTTGGCTTCAGGTGCAGTTCTTGTGGCAGTCTGGGCACTTTTTGGGCAGCAAGAGATTCCTGTGGTGGCCCCTTTTGTCTGGCAGGAATCTTCAGTCGGATTCAATTTTCCAGGAGGTGGGACCGGCCATTGCAGCGCAGGACTGAAAAAAGGGAACAGCAGCTCTTTCCACCAGGAAAAAATCTGGAAGCTTTGGCTTCAGGTGTAGTTTGTGCAGCCTGGGAACTTCTTGGGAAGGAAGAGTTTTTTGTGGCGGCACCTTTTGTCTGGCAGGAATCTTCATTTAGAGTAAATTTTTCAGGAGGTGGGAGAAGCCATTGCAGCAGGGCTGAAAAAAGGGAACAGCAGCTCTTTCCACCAGGAAAAAAAGTCTGGATCTTTTGACGTCAGGTGCAGTTCTTGGGGCAGCCTGGGCACTTCTTGGGCATCAAGACCTTTCTGTGGTGGCACCTTTTGTCTGGCAGGAATCTTCATCTGGAGTAAAGTTTTCTGGAGGTGGGACCGGCCATTGCAGCACAGGACTGCAAAAAGGGAACAGCAGCTCTTTCTACCAGGAAAAAAATCTGGATCCTTTGGCTTCAGGTGTAGTTGGTGCAGCCTGGGTACTTCTTGGGCAGGAAGAGTTTTCTGTGGTGGCACCTTTTGTCTGGCAGGAATCTTCAGTCGGATTCAATTTTCCAGGAGGTGGGACCGGCCATTGCAGCGCAGGACTGAAAAAAGGGAACAGCAGCTCTTTCCCTGAGGAAAAAAAGTCTGGATCCTTTGGCTTCAGGTGTAGTTGTTGCAGCCTGGGTACTTCTTGGGATAGATGAGTTTTCTGTGGTGGCACCTTTTTTCTGGCAGGAATCTTCAGTAGGATTCAGTTTTTAAAAAGGTGGGACTGGAGATTGCAGCGCAGGGCAGAAAAAAAGGAACAGCAGCTCTTTCCCTAAGGAAAAAAAGTCTGGATCCTTTGGCTTCAGGAGTAGTTGGTGGGGCAGCCTGGGCACTTCTTGGGCAGCAAGAGTTTTTTGTAGCGGCAAATTTTGTCTGGCAGGAATATTCATTTGGATTAAATTTTTCACGAGGTGGGACCGGCCATTGCAGAGCAGGCCTGAAAAACGGGAACAGCAGCTCTTCACACCAGGAAAAAATCTGGAAGCTTTGGCTTCAGGTGTAGTTTGTGCAGCCTGGGAACTTCTTGGGAAGGAAGAGTTTTTTGTGGCGGCACCTTTTGTCTGGCAGGAATCTTCATTTAGAGTAAATTTTTCAGGAGGTGGGACGAGCCATTGTAGCAGGGCTGAAAAAAGGGAACAGCAGCTCTTTCACCCAGGGAAAAAAGTCTGGATCTTTTGGCGTCAGGTGCAGTTCTTGGGGCAGCCTGGGCACTTCTTGGGGAACAAGAACTTTCTGTGGTGGCACCTTTTGTCTGGCAGGAATCTTCATTTGGATTCAATTTTCCAGGAGGTGGGACCGGCCATTGCAGAGCAGGGCTGAAAAAAGGGAACAGCAGCTCTTTCCACCAGGAAAAAAGTCTGGAAGCTTTGCCTTTGAGGTGAAGTTGGTGGGGCAGCCTGGGCACTTCTGGGGCAGCAAAGACCTTTCTGTGGTGGCACCATTTCTCTGGCAGGAATCTTTAGTTGGATTCAATTTCTCTGGAGGTGGGACCGGCATTACAGAACAGGACTGAAAAAAGGGAACAGCAGCTCTAGCCACCAGGAAAAAATTCTGGAAGCTTTGTCTTTGAGGTGTAGATTTTGGGACAGCCTGGGCACTTCTTGGGCAGCAAAGACCTTTCTGTAGTGGCACCTTTTCTCTGGCAGGAATCTTCATTTGGATTCAATTTTCCAGGAGGTGGGGCCGGCCATTGCAGCGCAGAGCTCAAAAAAGGGAAAAGCAGCTCTTTCCACCAGGAAAAAATCTGGAAGCTTTGACTTCAGGCGTAGTTTGTGCAGCCTGGAAACTTCTTGGGAAGGTAGAGTTTTTTGTGGTAGCACCTTTTGTCTGGCAGGAATCTTCATTTGGATTCAATATTTTAAAAGGTGGGACCAGTCATTGCAGAGCAGGGTAGAAAAAAGGAACAGCAGCTCTTTCCACCAGAAAAAAAGTCTGGAAGCTTTGTCATGGAGGTGCAGTTGTTGGGGTAGCCTGGGCACTTCTTGGGCAGGAAGAGCTTTCTGTGGTGGCGCCTTTTGTCTGGCAGGAATCTTCATCTGGAGTAAAGTTTTCTGGAGGTGGGACCGGCCATTGCAGCGCAGGACTGAAAAAAGGGAACAGCAACTCTTTCCCTGAGGAAAAAAAGTCTGGATCCTTTGGCTTTCAGGTGTAGTTGTTGCAGCCTGGGTACTTCTTGGGATAGATGAGTTTTCTGTGGTGGCACCTTTTTTCTGCAGGAATCTTCAGTAGGATTCAGTTTTTAAAAAGGTGGGACTGGAGATTGCAGCGCAGGGTAGAAAAAACGGAACAGCAGCTCTTTCCCTAAGGAAAAAAAGTCTGGATCCTTTGGCTTCAGGAGTAGTTGGTGGGGCAGCCTGGGCACTTCTTGGGCAGCAAGAGTTTTTTGTAGTGGCAAATTTTGTCTGGCAGGAATATTCATTTGGATTAAATTTTTCACGAGGTGGGACCGGCCATTGCAGAGCAGGCCTGAAAAACGGGAACAGCAGCTCTTCACACCAGGAAAAAATCTGGAAGCTTTGGCTTCAGGTGTAGTTTGTGCAGCCTGGGAACTTCTTGGGAAGGAAGAGTTTTTTGTGGCGGCACCTTTTGTCTGGCAGGAATCTTCATTTAGAGTAAATTTTTCAGGAGGTGGGACGAGCCATTGTAGCAGTGCTGAAAAAGGGGAACAGCAGCTCTTTCACCCAGGGAAAAAAGTCTGGATCTTTTGGCGTCAGGTGCAGTTCTTGGGGCAGCCTGGGCACTTCTTGGGCATCAAGACGTTTCTGTGGTGGCACCTTTTGTCTGGCAGGAATCTTCATTTGCATTCAATTTTTTACAAGGTGGGACTGGCCATTGCAGAGCAGGGCTGAAAAAAGGGAACAGTAGCTCTTTCCACCAGGAAAAAAAGTCTGGATCCTTTGGTTTTGAGGTGTACTTGGTGGGGCAGCCTGGGCACTTCTTGGGCAGCAAGAGATTCCTGTGGTGGCACCTTTTGTCTGGCAGGAATCTTTATTTGGAGTAAATTTTCCAGGAGGTGGGACCGGCCATTGCAGTGCAGGACTGAAAAAAGGGAACAGCAGCTCTTTCCACCAGGAAAAAAAGTCTGGATCCTTTGGCTTCAGGTGTAGTTGTTGCAGCCTGGGTACTTCTTGGGATAGATGAGTTTTCTGTGGTGGCACCTTTTTTCTGGCAGGAATCTTCAGTAGGATTCAGTTTTTAAAAAGGTGGGACTGGAGATTGCAGCGCAGGGCAGAAAAAACGGAACAGCAGCTCTTTCCCTAAGGAAAAAAAGTCTGGATCCTTTGGCTTCAGGAGTAGTTGGTGGGGCAGCCTGGGCACTTCTTGGGCAGCAAGAGTTTTTTGTAGCGGCAAATTTTGTCTGGCAGGAATATTCATTTGGATTAAATTTTTCACGAGGTGGGACCGGCCATTGCAGAGCAGGCCTGAAAAACGGGAACAGCAGCTCTTCACACCAGGAAAAAATCTGGAAGCTTTGGCTTCAGGTGTAGTTTGTGCAGCCTGGGAACTTCTTGGGAAGGAAGAGTTTTTTGTGGCGGCACCTTTTGTCTGGCAGGAATCTTCATTTAGAGTAAATTTTTCAGGAGGTGGGACGAGCCATTGTAGCAGGGCTGAAAAAAGGGAACAGCAGCTCTTTCACCCAGGGAAAAAAGTCTGGATCTTTTGGCGTCAGGTGCAGTTCTTGGGGCAGCCTGGGCACTTCTTGGGGAACAAGAACTTTCTGTGGTGGCACCTTTTGTCTGGCAGGAATCTTCATTTGGATTCAATATCCAGGAGGTGGGACCGGCCATTGCAGAGCAGGGCTGAAAAAAGGGAACAGCAGCTCTTTCCACCAGGAAAAAAGTCTGGAAGCTTTGCCTTTGAGGTGAAGTTGGTGGGGCAGCCTGGGCACTTCTGGGGCAGCAAAGACCTTTCTGTGGTGGCACCATTTCTCTGGCAGGAATCATTAGTTGGATTCAATTTCTCTGGAGGTGGGACCGGCCATTGAAGAGCAGGTCTGGAAAAAGGGAACTGCAGCTCTTTCCACCAGAAAAAAAGTCTGGAAGCTTTGGCTTTGAGGTGAATTTGGTGGGGCAGCCTGGGCACTTCTGGGGCAGCAAAGACCTTTCTATGGTGGCACCTTTGGTCTGGCAGGAATCTTCATTTGGAGCAAAGTTTTCTGGAGGTGGGACCGGCCATTGAAGAACAGGCTTGAAAAAAGGGAACAGCAGCTCTTTCTACCGGGAAAAAAAGTCTGGATCCTTTGGCTTCAGGTGCAGTTCTTGGGGCAGTCTGGGCACTTTTTGGGCAGCAAGAGATTCCTGTGGGGGCCCCTTTTGTCTGGCAGGAATCTTCAGTCGGATTCAATTTTCCAGGAGGTGGGACCGGCCATTGCAGCGCAGGACTGAAAAAAGGGAACAGCAGCTCTTTCCCTGAGGAAAAAAAGTCTGGATCCTTTGGCTTCAGGTGTAGTTGTTGCAGCCTGGGTACTTCTTGGGATAGATGAGTTTTCTGTGGTGGCACCTTTTTTCTGGCAGGAATCTTCAGTAGGATTCAGTTTTTAAAAAGGTGGGACTGGAGATTCCAGCGCAGGGCAGAAAAAACGGAACAGCAGCTCTTTCCCTAAGGAAAAAAAGTCTGGATCCTTTGGCTTCAGGAGTAGTTGGTGGGGCAGCCTGGGCACTTCTTGGGCAGCAAGAGTTTTTTGTAGCGGCAAATTTTGTCTGGCAGGAATATTCATTTGGATTAAATTTTTCACGAGGTGGGACCGGCCATTGCAGAGCAGGCCTGAAAAACGGGAACAGCAGCTCTTCACACCAGGAAAAAATCTGGAAGCTTTGGCTTCAGGTGTAGTTTGTGCAGCCTGGGAACTTCTTGGGAAGGAAGAGTTTTTTGTGGCGGCACCTTTTGTCTGGCAGGAATCTTCATTTAGAGTAAATTTTTCAGGAGGTGGGACGAGCCATTGTAGCAGGGCTGAAAAAAGGGAACAGCAGCTCTTTCACCCAGGGAAAAAAGTCTGGATCTTTTGGCGTCAGGTGCAGTTCTTGGGGCAGCCTGGGCACTTCTTGGGGAAAAAGAACTTTCTGTGGTGGCACCTTTTGTCTGGCAGGAATCTTCATTTGGATTCAATTTTCCAGGAGGTGGGACCGGCCATTGCAGAGCAGGGCTGAAAAAAGGGAACAGCAGCTCTTTCCACCAGGAAAAAAGTCTGGAAGCTTTGCCTTTGAGGTGAAGTTGGTGGGGCAGCTTGGGCACTTCTGGGGCAGCAAAGACCTTTCTATGGTGGCACCTTTTGTCTGGCAGGAATCTTTAGTTGGATTCAATTTCTCTGGAGGTGGGACCGGCCATTGAAGAGCAGGTCTGGAAAAAGGGAACTGCAGCTCTTTCCACCAGGAAAAAAGTCTGGAAGCTTTGGCTTCAGGTGAAGTTGGTGGGGCAGCCTGGGCACTTCTGGGGCAGCAAAGACCTTTCTGTGGTGGCACCATTTCTCTGGCAGGAATCTTTAGTTGGATTCAATTTCTCTGGAGGTGGGACCGGCATTACAGAACAGGACTGAAAAAAGGGAACAGCAGCTCTAGCCACCAGGAAAAAATTCTGGAAGCTTTGTCTTTGAGGTGTAGATTTTGGGACAGCCTGGGCACTTCTTGGGCAGCAAAGACCTTTCTGTAGTGGCACCTTTTCTCTGGCAGGAATCTTCATTTGGATTCAATTTTCCAGGAGGTGGGGCCGGCCATTGCAGCGCAGAGCTCAAAAAAGGGAAAAGCAGCTCTTTCCACCAGGAAAAAATTTGGAAGCTTTGACTTCAGGCGTAGTTTGTGCAGCCTGGAAACTTCTTGGGAAGGTAGAGTTTTTTGTGGTAGCACCTTTTGTCTGGCAGGAATCTTCATTTGGATTCAATTTTTTAAAAGGTGGGACCGGTCATTGCAGAGCAGGGTAGAAAAAAGGAACAGCAGCTCTTTCCACCAGGAAAAAAAGTCTGGAAGCTTTGTCATGGAGGTGCAGTTGTTGGGGTAGCCTGGGCACTTCTTGGGCAGGAAGAGCTTTCTGTGGTGGCGCCTTTTGTCTGGCAGGAATCTTCATCTGGAGTAAAGTTTTCTGGAGGTGGGACGAGCCATTGTAGCAGGGCTGAAAAAAGGGAACAGCAGCTCTTTCACCCAGGGAAAAAAGTCTGGATCTTTTGGCGTCAGGTGCAGTTCTTGGGGCAGCCTGGGCACTTCTTGGGCAGCAAGAGATTCCTGTAGTGGCACCTTTTGTCTAGGAGGAATCTTCATTTGCATTCAATTTTCCAGGAGGTGGGACCGGCCATTGCAGCGCAGGTCTGAAAAAAGGGAACAGCAGCACTTTCCACCAGGAAAAAATCTGGAAGCTTTGGCTTCAGGTGTAGTTTGTGCAGCCTGGGAACTTCTTGGGAAGGAAGAGTTTTTTGTGGCGGCACCTTTTGTCTAGCAGGAATCTTCATTTGGAGTAAATTTTTCAGGAGGTGGGACAAGCCATTGCAGCAGGGCTGAAAAAAGGGAACAGCAGCTCTTTCCACCAGGGAAAAAAGTCTGGATCTTTTGACGTCAGGTGCAGTTCTTGGGGCAGCCTGGGCACTTCTTGGGCATCAAGACCTTTCTGTGGTGGCACCTTTTGTCTGGCAGGAATCTTCATCTGGAGTAAAGTTTTCTGGAGGTGGGACCGGCCATTGCAGCACAGGACTGCAAAAAGGGAACAGCAGCTCTTTCTACCAGGAAAAAAATCTGGATCCTTTGGTTTCAGGTGTAGTTGGTGCAGCCTGGGTACTTCTTGGGCAGGAAGAGTTTTCTGTGGTGGCACCTTTGGTCTGGCAGGAATCTTCATTTGGAGCAAAGTTTTCTGGAGGTGGGACCGGCCATTGAAGAACAGGCTTGAAAAAAGGGAACAGCAGCTCTTTCTACCGGGAAAAAAAGTCTGAATCCTTTGGCTTCAGGTGCAGTTCTTGGGGCAGTCTGGGCACTTTTTGGGCAGCAAGAGATTCCTGTGGGGGCCCCTTTTGTCTGGCAGGAATCTTCAGTCGGATTCAATTTTCCAGGAGGTGGGACCGGCCATTGCAGCGCAGGACTGAAAAAAGGGAACAGCAGCTCTTTCCCTGAGGAAAAAAAGTCTGGATCCTTTGGCTTCAGGTGTAGTTGTTGCAGCCTGGGTACTTCTTGGGATAGATGAGTTTTCTGTGGTGGCACCTTTTTTCTGGCAGGAATCTTCAGTAGGATTCAGTTTTTAAAAAGGTGGGACTGGAGATTGCAGCGCAGGGCAGAAAAAACGGAACAGCAGCTCTTTCCCTAAGGAAAAAAAGTCTGGATCCTTTGGCTTCAGGAGTAGTTGGTGGGGCAGCCTGGGCACTTCTTGGGCAGCAAGAGTTTTTTGTAGCGGCAAATTTTGTCTGGCAGGAATATTCATTTGGATTAAATTTTTCACGAGGTGGGACCGGCCATTGCAGAGCAGGCCTGAAAAACGGGAACAGCAGCTCTTCACACCAGGAAAAAATCTGGAAGCTTTGGCTTCAGGTGTAGTTTGTGCAGCCTGGGAACTTCTTGGGAAGGAAGAGTTTTTTGTGGCGGCACCTTTTGTCTGGCAGGAATCTTCATTTAGAGTAAATTTTTCAGGAGGTGGGACGAGCCATTGTAGCAGGGCTGAAAAAAGGGAACAGCAGCTCTTTCACCCAGGGAAAAAAGTCTGGATCTTTTGGCGTCAGGTGCAGTTCTTGGGGCAGCCTGGGCACTTCTTGGGGAACAAGAACTTTCTGTGGTGGCACCTTTTGTCTGGCAGGAATCTTCATTTGGATTCAATTTTCCAGGAGGTGGGACCGGCCATTGCAGAGCAGGGCTGAAAAAAGGGAACAGCAGCTCTTTCCACCAGGAAAAAAGTCTGGAAGCTTTGCCTTTGAGGTGAAGTTGGTGGGGCAGCCTGGGCACTTCTGGGGCAGCAAAGACCTTTCTGTGGTGGCACCATTTCTCTGGCAGGAATCTTTAGTTGGATTCAATTTCTCTGGAGGTGGGACCGGCCATTGAAGAGCAGGTCTGGAAAAAGGGAACTGCAGCTCTTTCCACCAGAAAAAAAGTCTGGAAGCTTTGGCTTTGAGGTGAATTTGGTGAGGCAGCCTGGGCACTTCTGGGGCAGCAAAGACCTTTCTATGGTGGCACCTTTGGTCTGGCAGGAATCTTCATTTGGAGCAAAGTTTTCTGGAGGTGGGACCGGCCATTGAAGAACAGGCTTGAAAAAAGGGAACAGCAGCTCTTTCTACCGGGAAAAAAAGTCTGAATCCTTTGGCTTCAGGTGCAGTTCTTGGGGCAGTCTGGGCACTTTTTGGGCAGCAAGAGATTCCTGTGGTGGCCCCTTTTGTCTGGCAGGAATCTTCAGTCGGATTCAATTTTCCAGGAGGTGGGACCGGCCATTGCAGCGCAGGACTGAAAAAAGGGAACAGCAGCTCTTTCCCTGAGGAAAAAAAGTCTGGATCCTTTGGCTTCAGGTGTAGTTGTTGCAGCCTGGGTACTTCTTGGGATAGATGAGTTTTCTGTGGTGGCACCTTTTTTCTGGCAGGAATCTTCAGTAGGATTCAGTTTTTAAAAAGGTGGGACTGGAGATTGCAGCGCAGGGCAGAAAAAACGGAACAGCAGCTCTTTCCCTAAGGAAAAAAAGTCTGGATCCTTTGGCTTCAGGAGTAGTTGGTGGGGCAGCCTGGGCACTTCTTGGGCAGCAAGAGTTTTTTGTAGCGGCAAATTTTGTCTGGCAGGAATATTCATTTGGATTAAATTTTTCACGAGGTGGGACCGGCCATTGCAGAGCAGGCCTGAAAAACGGGAACAGCAGCTCTTCACACCAGGAAAAAAGCCTGGATCCTTTGGCTTTGAGGTGCAGTTGGTGAGGCAGCCTGGGCACTTCTTCGGATAGATGAGTTCTCTGTGGTGGCACCTTTTGTATGGCAGGAATCTTCAGTCGGATTCAATTTTCCAGGAGGTTGGACCGGCCATTGCAGCGCAGGTCTGAAAAAAGGGAACAGCAGCTCTTTCCACCAGGAAAAAATTCTGGAAGCTTTGGTTTCAGGTGTAGTTGGTGGGGCAGCCTGGGAACTTCTTGGGCATCAAGACCTTTCTGTGGTGGCACCTTTTGTCTGGCAGGAATCTTCATCTGGAGTAAAGTTTTCTGGAAGTGGGAACGGCCCTTGCAGCACAGGTCTGAAAATAGGGAACAGCAGCTCTTTCACCCAGGGAAAAAAGTCTGGATCCTTTCGCTTCAGGTGCAGTTCTTTCGGCAGCCTGGGCACTTCTTGGGCAGCAAAGACCTTTCTGTGTTGGCCCCATTTGTCTGGCAGGAATCTTCATTTGGATTCAATGTTCCAGGAGGTGGGACCAGCCATTGCAGAGCAGGTCTGAAAAAAGGGAACAGCAGCTCTTTCCACCAGGAAAAAAGTCTGGAAGTTTTGTCTTTGAGGTGAAGTTGGTGGGGCAGCCTGGGCACTTCTGGGGCAGCAAAGACCTTTCTGTGGTGGCACCATTTCTCTGGCAGGAATCTTTAGTTGGATTCAATTTCTCTGGAGGTGGGACCGGCATTACAGAACAGGACTGAAAAAAGGGAACAGCAGCTCTTTCTACCAGGAAAAAATGTCTGGGACTTTTGGCTTTGAGGTGTAGATTTTGGGGCAGCCTGAGCACTTCTTGGGCAGCAAAGACCTTTCTGTAGTGGCACCTTTTCTCTGGCAGGAATCTTCATTTGGATTCAATTTTCCAGGAGGTGGGACCGGCCATTGCAGCGCAGAGCTTAAAAAAGGGAAAAGCAGCTCTTTCCACCAGGAAAAAATCTGGAAGCTTTGACTTCAGGTGTCGTTTGTGCAGCCTGGAAACTTCTTGGGAAGGTAGAGTTTTTTGTGGTAGCACCTTTTGTCTGGCAGGAATCTTCATTTGCATTCAATTTTCCAGGAGGTGGGACGAGCCATTGCAGCGCAGGTCTGAAAAAAGGGAACAGCAGCTCTTTCCACTAGGAAAAAATCTGGAAGCTTTGACTTCAGGTGTAGTTGGTGGGGCAGCCTGGGCACTTCTTGGGAAGGAAGAGTTTTTTGTGGCGGTACCTTTCGTCTGTCAAAAATCTTCATTTGGATTAAATTTTTTAAAAGGTGGGACCGGTCATTGCAGAGCAGGGTTGAAAAAAGGAACAGCAGCTCTTTCCACCAGGAAAAAAAAGTCTGGATCCTTTGTCTTTGAGGTTCAGTTGTTGGGGCAGCGTGGGCACTTCTTGGGCAGCAAAAACCTTTCTGTGGTGGCACTTTTTGTCTGGCAGGAATCTTCATCTGGAGTAAAGTTTTCTGGAGGTGGGACCGGCCGTTGCAGAGCAGGGCTGAAAAAAGGGAACAGCAGCTCTTTCCACCAGGAAAAAATGTCTGGATCCTTTGGCTTTGAGGTGCAGTTGTTGGGGCCACCTTGGCACTTCTTGGGCAGCAAGAGATTCCTGTGATGGCACCTTTTGTCTCTGAGGTGTTTTTTCCCTGTTATCAAGTCCTTTATGGTGTCAGTCACAGAGCACTGGGACTGCTCACAGGGCATGATGAAGGAACACAGCAGCAGTGTGGAAAGAGGAGGTAGAAAAATACATTCCTGTATCTAATTGCCTTCTTCAGTTAGAGAAATTGCTAATCTTGTGACAATTTTTGTACTGGACCCTTCTAAGGATGTACGTTTGCCCAGACCTTTTGCTCCAGATGTGCCAGCTACACCAAATGAAACCAGAGAGAATCTCAGTGAAGCCAAAAATCAGCTCTTATGGCACTTGGCACTCTATGGGGTTTAGCACTGGAGCTCAATCTCTCTGGGATGGCTGGTCCAGAACAGTTCATTTAATGAATGGTGCTGTTGCTGAACTTCCCTGGGCACATTGCAATTGGCTACTGAGGCTGAAAGGTTTCCTCGAAGGATTTTTATCTTTTGAAACTACAGGCTGAATTTTAGGGATAAACTCCAGTATTCTGAAAGTGGAAAGTTGATCAAACAGAAAAGACTGTTTCTTCTACAACAGATTTGAAATAGTCCACTTGTAAAAATCACAAAGCTTGAAGTCTACTCAGCAGAGCTGATTCCTCATCTGCACTGATCATCAGCAACTGGCCTCTCTCCTATTTCAGGGTCTCATCTGTGTACACTGGATTAAGGCCTCCTAACTTCTTAAGAAAAGTAGTGTTATAAGCTCACAGTTCTGGCAAGGTTTCCTTAGTAGATGGGTTGAAAAGCAAAACTTTGTTGCCATGACCAACGAATGCAGAGCCCAAGGTTGTTTGTGGTGCTAGCTTTGCTCCACTCTCTAATAACTTCTGTCCAGATCAGCGCTGGCAACAAGAATTCCAGGTTAACGCTTGTTTCATTTTTCAGGCTTTGCATTTCAAGAATGGGGAGTTGTTATTGGAAACTCTGCCATGGCTGTCAGTAACAGCCTTGGAAAATAGTTTTTCTTATTTCTGAGGGAGAAGTTGCCAACCCAGCTTTGGAGTATGCAAATAGTTGAATGACTTGTTGTACAATTGGAAATAAAAATCAATACATTTGGTCTGATTAATGTCTTAAGTTATATTTGGCTAAAGAGTTCTTTTCTTGTTACCTTCTTTAAAAAATAGGACCCATAAGCAGAAAGGTGATCTCCTGAAGTATTGCAACCTTTTAAGTCCACTTGTTGCCACACAACAATAGCATGCCAATATCACATCCAAAGATACAGAATCTTACAGAGATACACACAAATATAGACCTATACATATCTATGCATGCATATCTATCTACCTATACATATCTATACATATCTATACAAATACACACAAGAAAGTCTGGGGTTCCTGATGAGAGTTCTACACGGGTAATGAACAGAGGACTGGTTTGATGTGTCACACAACTGTGGGGACCATGAATGTATGTTCTGAGCTTTGATTTACTGACCTGGTTTGTAACTGCCTGCCTTCCCTCTGGGGGGAACACAGGCCTCTATTTTGCACGCTCTGTTTTGTTTCACTTGGCAGTGTAGACTAGGGGCAGAAGAGTTTTTGGAGCCAAACAGCTCGATCCTGATTCAGTTCCTTTAGTGGTGCCTAAAACTCAGGAGCTGGACTCCACGGTGCCGGTGGGACCCTCCCAACTCAGCACGTTGTTCCATGATTCCATCAAGTCCATCTGTCAGCCCAGCACTGCCCCAGCAACCCCCAAACCACTAAAGCGTGTCAGCCATGGCCAGATGCAGGCGCCTCTGAAACACCTGCCGGGGTGCTGGCTCCGCCTGGGCAACCCATTGCAGTGCCCGAGCCCCCCCGAAAAACACAGCGAGAAACCTTTGTCCAGGAGCTGACCTGAAGCTCCCCTGCCTCAGCCTCGGGCCACGTCCCCCGCTCCTCCCAGCGCAGGCTCCTTTCCAGCAGCCCCCTCGGCAGAAGGCGGCTCAGGGCTCCCCTCTGCCCCCCCGGCCGGCTCCGCTCCGGCCCCGCTCCCGCCACGGCCCCGCTCGGCTCTGCACGGGGAAGGAACGCGCCCAGCCCCGGCCCGACACCCCCGGGAGCCGCGCACAGGGGATTCCTGCCCGGGGGTCACTGCCCGGGGTCGTTCACCGCGGGTCATTCACCGGGGGTCCCTCCCCGGGGGTCACTTGCAAGGGGTTGTTCACCGCGGGTCATTCACCGGGGGTCCCTCCCCAGGGGTCACTTACCGGGGCTTCTCCCCCTGCGGGTCGCTCACCGGGTGTCACTTACTGGGGGTCGCTCACCGGGTGTCACTTACTGGGTGTCGCTCACCGGGGGTCGCTCACCAGCGGCCACTCGCCGGGGGCCGCACACGGGGGGTCCCTCCCCCGGGGCCGCGCACCGGGGACCACTCGCCGGGGGTCTCGGGGCCGCTGCCCGGGGTCTCTGCCCGGGGTCTCTGCCCGGGGGCCGCTCAGCGGCAGCGCTCCCGCTCCCGGCCCCGCCCCGCCCGCTCTCACCCAAACCCCACCAACCGCCCCTCTCGGACCCGCCCCCGCCCCGCCCAAGCCCCGCCTCGCCCCGCCCACTCCGCCGCCTCCCATTGGCTGCGCACGTTCGGCCCTGGAGCGAGGAGCGCGCGGGGAGCGTTGCCTGGAAACCGGCCAGGGAATCCCGGGAATCCTCGAGGCGCCGGCGCTGCCCCCCCACTCCTGGAGCAGCGGCCGGGCCCGCCCGGGGAGCGGGCACTCAGCGCCCGGCTGCGGCCGCCAAAACGGGCAGGGAAGCGGGCGCGCGGGAGGCGGGCTCCGGGCCCCGGGCAGCAAGGAGCCCTTAACTTATATTCGGCTAAAGAGTTCTTTTCTTGTTACCTTCTTTAAAAAACAGAACCCACAAGTAGAAAGGTGATCTCCTAAAGTGTTGCAACCTTTTAAGTCCACTTGTTGCCACACAACAATAGCATGCCAATATCACATCCAAAGATACAGAATCTTACAGAGATACACACAAATATAGACCTATACATATCTATGTATGCATATCTATCTACCTATACCTATCTATACATATCTATACAAATACACACAAGAAAGTTTGGGGGTCCTGATGACAGTTCTACACGGGTAATGAACAGAGGACTGGTTTGATGAGTCATACAACTGTGGGGACCATGAATGTAAGCTCTGAGCTTTACTTTATTGTCCCGGTTTGTAACTGCCTGACTTCCCTTTGGGGGGAACACAGGCCTCTATTTTGCACGCTCTGTTTTGTTTCACTTGGCAGTGCAGACTAGGGGCAGAAGAATTTTTGAAGCCAAACAGCTCGATCCTGATTCAGTTCCTTTAGTGGTGCCTAAAACTCAGGAGCTGGACCCCACGGTGCCGGTGGGACCCTCCCAACTCAGCATGTTCCATGATTCCATCAAGTCCAACTGTCAGCCCAGCACTGCCCCAGAAACCCCCAAACCACTAAAGCGTGTCAGCCATGGCCAGATGCAGGCGCCTCTGAAACACCTGCCGGGGTGCTGGCTCCGCCTGGGCAACCCATTGCAGTGCCCGAGCCCCCCCGAAAAACACAGCGAGAAACCTTTGTCCAGGAGCTGACCTGAAGCTCCCCTGCCTCAGCCTCGGGCCACGTCCCCCGCTCCTCCCAGCGCAGGCTCCTTTCCAGCAGCCCCCTCGGCAGAAGGCGGCTCAGGGCTCCCCTCTGCCCCCCCGGCCGGCTCCGCTCCGGCCCCGCTCCCGCCACGGCCCCGCTCGGCTCTGCACGGGGAAGGAACGCGCCCAGCCCCGGCCCGACACCCCCGGGGGCCGCGCACCGGGGGACTGTCCCCGAGGTTCACTCACCGGGGGTCCCTGCCCGGGTGTCACTTACCAGGGCTTGTTCACCGCGGATCGCTCACCGGGGGTCCCTCCGCAGGGGTCACTTACCTGGGCTTCTTCCCCGCGAGTCGCTCACCGGGTGTCACTTACTGGGCGTCGCTCCCCGGGGGTCGCTCACCAGCGGCCACTCGCCGGGGGCCGCGCACGGGGGGTCCCTCCCCCGGGGCCGCGCACCGGGGGCCACTCGCCGGGGCTCTCGGGGCCGCTGCCCGGGGTCTCTGCCCGGGGGCCGCTCAGCGGCAGCGCTCCCGCTCCCGGCCCCGCCCCGCCCGCTCCCACCCAAACCCCACCAACCGCCCCTCTCGGCCCCGCCCCCGCCCCGCCCAAGCCCCGCCTCGCCCCGCCCACTCCGCCGCCTCCCATTGGCTGCGCACCTTCGGCCCTGGAGCGAGGAGCGCGCGGGGAGCGTTGCCTGGAAACCGGCCAGGGAATCCCGGGAATCCTCGAGGCGCCGGCGCTGCCCCCCCACTCCTGGAGCAGCGGCCGGGCCCGCCCGGGGAGCGGGCACTCAGCGCCCGGCTGCGGCCGCCAAAACGGGCAGGGAAGCAGGCGCGCGGGAGGCGGGCTCCGGGCCCCGGGCAGCGAGGAGCCCTGAAAAGAACAAAAGTGTTGGAAGAGAGGGAACTCATCGCACCGTCACAGAACAGGCTGAGGTGGAAGGGACCCACGAGCAGCGTCGAGTCCAAGCCTTTGCCCGGCACAGCACCGACCCCAAGAGTCACACCGTGTGCCTGAACTCTGCCAGATCACAGCCCAGCATCAGCTTCATGTGCCGTGAGGCCCCACGTGTGTGTTTGCTCCCCGTGTCTGGTGGGAGAGATGACACTCCCCTAGAGTGGAATAAAGATTATCCTAGACTGGAACTGGCAGCTGTGATAAACTGTATCCCGAGAGCATTTAACTGGTAGCAGTTTTCCCTGGGCTCTAGCTTGCTATTTATTATAGTTATTTGCAGACAGGAAAGGGGAGAGAATGAAAAAATCTCTTTCTCCTTGCCCCCTCCACAACAAGTTGGAGGACATGTGAGTGTTGAAACATAGCTTAACAAACAGTCCAGCCTTGAGAGAGTGGGGAGAGCACAGGGGGGCTCAGTTTAACCGTTTGTCTGGTTTTCTTCCTTTCGAAGGAGGATTTATTTTTCTTAGGTGGGAAAGTGCCAAAAATAGACAGCAAAATCAGACTGCAGTTCAGAGATCACACTCTCATCTCCGTGGAACCAGATCAAGAGAATGCTGTGGGTACAGTGAAGCCACCCCTGTACATTTGGGGTGGGCTGGGGAGTGCATGTGAGGCATGTGAGTTGTTGCTCTCCTGTGCAAAAGGTCTATAAGGGTCATGCAGTTACACTGAGCTGGATCCTGCATCCCATTAGGGTTTGTTAGGATACTGTGGGGTTGTTTGTTGAGTGATATGGCACATTCCAACCTTCTGGAGGAGGGGCTTCAAAACTAAATTCAGCCTATGATTCTGTATGGGAGGTACATGGCTTTTGTCTCAGCTTTGATGGGGTAGATCATTACAGCAGCTAAATGGCCTCTACAGGTCTTGATAATAGGGGGTTTTTTCTATTCTTTGTATTTAAGAACAGGAATAATTTATAAAAATAGGTTTTCTCAAGAGAGGGAATTCTGCTGGTTGCAGCTGCTGCTGTGGCTGCATTTAGTCTTCACTTCTGGGTTATCTCTGTATCCAAGCAGGTGCCAGGGGCACTACTAAGTTGTTCCACAACATTGATCCATGCATCTTGCATTATGCTGTGTTTATACTGCTTCTTATCCATGAAGGTTTTTTAGTATGAAATCGTAGAAGTGCTTTTTATCTCACTTTAAAAAAAAGAGGGGGACGGGACACACAGCAAAGATTATCTTGTACAGTTTGGGGTTTGTTTGGAGGAATTGAATGTTTCCCAAGAAAAACACACCATAACTTTCTGATTTTTTCCTCCATCTTGCTTGTGTCCATATTGAGACTGTGTAGGTTTTGGAGACTTTTTCCCCCTAATTTTTGGGCCACCTTGCCTTCTGATGTCACACAGATCAACCCAGGATGACAGGACACATGGAAGACCTGTGTCCACAAATTCCATGTGCAACCTGCCCAGAGAGCTCTGAATTGCTTTGCACAGCTCTGACCAAGGACTGATGATGGGCATGTGATTTTTAAGAAACAGATCAGTATCAGACTGGAAATGTGTTGATGCACACCTGTTCATTAATACTTTCCCTTAAATGGCCTGTTTGCTGTACAGCATCACTCCTGGGACTCTAGCAGGGGCAGTTTTAAGGCAGAAGATGATTGTAAATAAATTTTCAGAGGTGTTTTGGAGAGTCCCTTATTGCTGTCGGAGGTGGCTGTTGGAAAATTCATTTGGGAGGGTGACTTGCATGCTTTGTTGTAAGAGTGACTCCAGAATTCAGGAGCATTGGCAAGTGCAGTGAGATGAGTCTGAGGCTGTGGATCACATGTGACTGTTTCCTCCCTGTTGTCTTTTAGGATGAAATTCGCAGGGAGATGGTTTATGTGTATCATTCCTTAAGGAACAGGAGAGACACTCCCATGATGGGGACAGATGACACTGGCAGTGAGGATGGCACGGCCCAGGTTTGTTCCTGCAGACACCCCAAAACTTATCTTTCCATGGGGGGGTTTGCTGCATGAGATGAGCTTGCCCAGAATGGCAGCAGGGCCTGGGTTCTGCCGTGATCCTCAGCACCCAGAGCCTTTCTGCCCAGCCCTGCAGTGCCCAGAGGAGCTGAGGCTGCACCACAGAGGCAGTTCAACAGTGGAACTGAGCAATGTGATCTCATGCTTAATTAAACACTCGAGATGTTAACAGGATTTCTGGTGCATGCCTTATGGCCCAGTGAGCAAAGCTACTGGAGCAACTAAAACCAGCTCTTACTGGTGTGTCCTTAGCACATCCTCTACTGAGGCTACTGGATAGGCCAGCAGATATTCCCTAGGGATCACTGCCATGCTAAACCCGTGTTGGATTCTGTATCCAATGGAACACACTGCAGGGGTGTTCATTTTAGGGTAGGGTGGGTCAGCACTGTGAGTAAAGACCTACCTTGTTCTGAAATGTACTTTTCAGGTTGTCTCTGTTCCTGCTTGCAGGTACAGTGTGCTTTTGCTGGGTCATAAATCCTTCCTAAGCATGGCTTTGAGCTTTGGAACCTTTATTTCTGCTTTTTTGGCAGTGAGATGCTGTGTCTTAGCTCTGTGATCCGAAACACTGGAATGGCAAAACAGGGCACAGTCTGTCCTTGTCTCGGTAATTACAGCAAGGCTTTTTGCCTGGCACTTATTTTTCTTTGGAAGTAAATCTCACTGGTCCTCCAGAGCTGAGGTTGTACACTGGCACCTGAACAACATGTGCAGATCCCAGAATATTCCTTCTTGCCCTTGAAGACTCCAGGCCTGGGAATGGAGCTCCTCTGTGGTTGTGTCAAACTATATCCAAAGACTGCGTGTGGCAGCTAGAAATAAACTTCTGTGAGCTTCCAGAAATAATGGGTAGGGCTAGGCAAGAGTGTAAGTTTAAGGCTATTTAATTCTTCCATGTGTAAACCACAGGAGAAAGCCAAATGCTGTAAACATCCCCACCTCCAAAAGCGTGCTGGAACATGGAATAGAGTTCAGCATTTTCCCTACGAAGATAAAACAGGCCTGGATGAAACCGAGTCTTCTGGAGAATGCTCTCAGTGACCCCAGTGCCATATGGGAAGGGAGCACATTCCTGCTGCTCCCTCCCCACAGCCTCACACACTGCTGTGCAATAAGGACACTGCTCTCAGCTGAAGGATTTTTTTTCTGTTTCTTCTTCCCCAGCAGACTCACGGGCTGCGCTTTCCTTTGTCATACTTGGAAGCACTGAAGCAGATTTGGAGGAGCAGCACTGTTCATGTTAAAGAGCTTAACCTCACCTCAGATGAAGAGAAGGAAAACCTTGCCTTGTCCCTGTGGAGTGAATGTCTGATTGAAGTTCTTTGATGCTTCTGTGAATTAGCTGCTCCTCTAAAGGAGTGTTTCTGTCTATTAAGCATCTCCTGAGAATGAGGCTTATTAAATTACTTTTTTATCCATCCAGCCTCTGGTTTGTGGTGCTGTCTAAACAAATACTTGCTTTTCTTTCCTCAGTTTTAGGAAACTGGGCGTGGGGAAAAACAGGTAAGCTGCTCAGTGTCTAGTGAGCTACAGCTCCATGTCTGGGGATGCACAAAGTCACTCCTAGTAACACCAATGCTGTGGTATCCCCTTCCATCTGGAGAGCTGCTAAAGTTATACATGGGGCAGGATCCAGAACCTTGGGCATAGAACAGTAACTTGTTTTTTTTCATTTGTAAAGTTCAGCAGCAAGAAAACACATTTGTTCAGTTTGACTGCCCTGACAGGACAGAAGCTTCTCAGTAGAAGCTGTGTGTGTGTAACAGTTTGTTTGGATACATGTCCGGAATAAAGACAAGTGCCAGAAATATTCAAACGCACAAAATATCTTTTATTGCAGTGAGAATAATAATAATAATAATAAACTTAGCAAGAGGAATTAAAAACTAAAAAGGATACAAAATAACTACCTTATCGGGTGGCACTAAAACAAATACTACGAACAGCATTTAATACAGTATTAACTAGTGAAAAGGGATACCAAAAAAGGATCTTAACACAATATTATGGATAACACGATATTGGTTAGTAAAAAGGGAAACTAAAGGAAAAATACCCTCCTGCGGGGGGATCTCCGGCCCTTTTCCTCCCCGCTGCCTTCCTGCGCCGGGGAGCCCTTCAAAACGGCCTCTCCCACCAGGGTCTCACGGGGGGATTTGTCCTCCGGGCTCTCCCTCCTCAGCTCGGGGCCTGGGGCAGGAAGCAACAAGGACAGGCAGGGGATTTGCCTCCGGCCCACAGGGAAGGCCAAGGACATCCCCCCAACTCCGGCCCCGGCAGGACGGCGGCGCCAGCGGGGTTGTCCTGCAGCCGGGGCCATGCTGGGCTGACAGAGCCAGCACAACACCCGCCCAAAGGGACACTGACTTCCTCCTCACCTGCCTGGGGGGCCCAAGGCATCTTCCTCTTCCTCGCAGCCTCCTCCTCCATCCGCCCAAGCTTTGGGAAGGACAAATCCTGATGGGGGGAAAACAAGGGCTGAGCGTGTTGGCTTGGGGGTTCCTCCTGCCCAAGTCCATCTCTAGAACTCACCGGGCATCCTGTGTCCATAAAAACCTCCCAAACACCAAGATTCAGCTCAGAAAAAGCCAAACCACCAGGATTCAGGCAAACAACCTCTCAGAAATAGCAAGATGAAGCCCCCCCCCCCCCCCCCGACTGCAAAAAGTTGAGATTCAGGAAAAAAATACTCAAGAATATGAAAATCCTGTCTAAAAAAGTGCTCCCAAGCCTTCCCCCATTGTGGTCTGGCCCCTCTGTGGTTCAGAGGGTCTCCCCTGTCTGGGATGCTGGGGGTCCCACTTTGGGATGCTGGGACTGTTGGGGGTCCCAAGGGTCCGTTCTCCTCTGACTCTCACCTTCAGGGTGCCACGTTCCCAGACACTCCCCCTCTCCAGGTTCCCCACTCTGTTGTCCCAGGGATCCCAGGGGTCCCTGCTGTCCAGGCTTCCCCTTCTCTGCCCCCCCCCATTTCTGGACTTTGCCTTTCCAAGGATACCAGGGATCCCCACTGTCTTACTGTGCTGCTCTGAACCAGCAGAGCAGCTGGAGAACAGATGGTGGTAAAGTGTAGTCAGTGCCAACTGTTTTAAGGTTCTTTGGCCCAAAGAAATTTGTGTGCCCTGAGAATAGGGCTTTACACGTGGGAGGCTGCTCCAGGGGTCTGCAAGAGGCCTCGTGCTCTGCTGGGCCCCAGCACTGGCTGGTACCAACACCCCCGGCTGCCCCCGGCCCTGGGCAGCTCTGCTGCCACAGGCTGTGCCCTCACCGTGGCCCTGCAATGGCCCTGCCTGTCCCTCACCCGTGGCCCTGCCCGTGGCCCTGTCCCTTGGCTCTCTCTCTGCCAGCTCAGTGTGGGGCACACGGGCTGGGGGTCCCTCCCAAGCCCCCCGGGCAGCCGGCGTTGGCTGGGGGGATGTGAGGGCTGGGCCTGCTCAGCACAGCCCCGGCCTCGTGCCCAGCGCCTCTTTCCTGCCCCACACAAGAGCTTCCCGGCCCCCCCAGGGCTCCCCTGCTGCTGCCTCTGCTCCTGGCCCTGCCTTTGCTGCTCCCTTGCCTGGGGCAGCGGCTGCAGGGGGGGATGGCAGCAGCTTCAGCTCCACGGCACTTCCTGGGGGGAGCTCAGCCCGGGGGGACGGGCAGGGACCTGATGGGGATGGACAGGGGCCCAGCAGGGACAGCCAGGGCCTGCAGGGGAAGGCACAGGGACAACCTGGACCCCCACACTGCCAGGGCTGTCTCTGCTCCTCCTTGCAGGCTCCGTGGCCAGGCACAGTTTGTGTTCCTGGGTGCCCACCATCTCAGCACTTGGAGACGCTCAAATCAGCACCCGCAGCTCTGCAGCAAAGCCCCAGCTCACCTGGCACACAGGGGATGGACACAGCACCTGCTCGGGGATGGGTACCTTTGCCTCTTCCCCACCACGGGGCTCTCCTTCCTCAGCAGCACCTCTGCCTTGCACTTATTCTCAGCCTCACCTCAGGGACAGCTCTGGGCTCACCTCCGCGCCACTTCTCAGCCTCACCTCAGGGCCTGGGCTCAAGGACAGGAACCTGCAGGGAGGGGACATCAGGTGCAAGCTCAGGGCTGCCTGCTTGCACTGGCCTCTGGGCTTCTTTCTCCTTCTACAACCATCCCACAACTCAGCCTGCTTTTCTAACACCATACATTTACAGACTAACCTTGGAGATAGATATGGACAGACATCTCTATCACCCTGGGGATGGAGCCTCAAGCATGTGCAGCCATAGGAATGGCAATCACAGAATCACAGAATCAGCCACGTTGGAAAAGACCTCCGAGATCATCAAGTCCAACCCTGGATCCAACCCCGCTGTGCTTCCCAGACCATGGCACTGAGGCCACATCCACTCTCACCTTCAACACCTCCAGGGACGCTGACTCCACCCCCTCCCTGCCCAGCCCATTCCAAGGCCTGATGACTCTCTTGGCAAAAAATTGCTTCCTATTATCCAACCTAAACCTCCCCTGGCACAGGTCCAGACCCAGCCCTCTTGTCCTACTGCTGCTTCCTGGCAGAACAGCCCCACCCCCACCTGGCTCCAACCTCCTGGCAGGGACTTGCAGACAGTCAGGAGGTCTCCCCTGAGCCTCCTCTTCTCCAGCCTCAACACCCCCAGCTCCCTCAGCCTCTCCTCACACCACTTGTGCTCCACTCCCTTCCCCAGCCTCGCTGCTCTTCTCTGCACCTGCTCCAGCCCCTCCAGGGCCTTCCTCAGCTCAGGGCCAGAGCTGGACACAGCACTCCAGGGGTGGCCTCACCAGCGCTCACTCCAGCCCAACAATCCCTTCCCTGCTCCTGCTGACACACTCTTCCTCACACAGGCCACCAGCCATTGGCCCTCTTGGCCACCTGGCTACACTCTGCCTCCTCTTCAGCTTCCTGTCCATCCCCACTCCCAGCTCCCTTTCTGCCTGCCTGCTCTCCAGACACTCTGGCCCCAGCCCGGGGGGCTGACGGGGCTTCTTGTGGCCAAAGGGCAGGACCCGGCCCTTGGCCTGCTGGAACCTCATCCCCTTGCAATCAGCCCATGGATCCAGCTGGGCCAGGTCCCTCTGCAGAGCCCTCCTGCCTTCCAGCACATCAACACACCCCCAGCTTGGGGTCACCTGCACATTTGCTGATGAAATGCCTGGTTCTGCAGCAGCTGCAGATGCTCAAGGGGCAGCAGGACCAAGTCAGGATCCTGGGGGGGCCGGGGGGGCTTTGGGGTGTGGGAGGGTCCTGGAGGAGCTGGGGAGGGGCTTTGGGGATTGGGGGTACAAATCAGGACAGAGCAGTACAGACCAGTACAGACCAGTAGCTCCTCACTGCTCCCCAGATCTCTCCTGGAGCTGGGCCTCATTGTCCTGGGACACCTGAGCCCCCCCAGTGCCCTCCCAGTACAGCCCAGTGCCCCCAGTACAGCCCACTGTGTTCCTGTCCCAGGGTGCCGGGTGATCCCTCTTGGGGGGGTTGGAAAGGATTTGAAGGGGGGGGGGGAGATTTGGGGGGATCTGGGGGGGGTTGGATTAGAATTTGGGGGGTTTTGGAGTGCTTTGGGTGCATTTAGGGGAGTTAAAAAGGGGTCTTGGGAGGTCAAAGGGATCTGTAGGGGGAAAGGTTTAAAAGGAAAATGGGGGTTGGGAGACATTTGGGAGGGGTTAATGATGTCTAGGGGGAAAGAGGAGGGGCAGCACCAAGAGCAGGTGAGTCCTGAGACCCCCCTGGGGGTCCCAAGACGTTCTTGGTGTCCCTAATTCCCCCCTTAACACCCTGAGACCCCCCTGGTGTCTCCACTGTCCCCAGAGCCTCTCCATGGCCATAATTCCCCCCAATTCCACTGTCCCCATACCCCTCCCCACTGCCTCCAAACCCCATCCCTGATGTCCCCAACCCTCCATCTCACCCCAGGAGCCCCCCCTGGACCCTCTGACACCAAAAACATCCCCCCTCCCCGCCACGTTCACTGCTGGGCTGTCGTGGACTCCACAAAATCCCCTCAAAACCCCTGAAATCCTCTCAGAAATCCACCCCAAGACCCATCGAAGCCTCCCCAAGGACCCCCCAACTCCCATAAGAGGCCTTATCCCCCCCCGCAGACTCCCTAAAACCTTTTAGTGACCCGCAAAACACACCTGGAACCCCCCAAGCCCATTCAGGGATCCCCACAGTCCCTCTAAGGGAGACTCAAAGCCGCCTGGAACCCGATAAACCCCCTAGAGACCACAAAAACTGCTGCAAAGGTCCCCGCAAAACCCACCCAGGACCCCCGAACCCCCTCAGACATCCCCCAAGCCCACTTGGGACCCCCCAATCTCCTCAGGAACCAAAAAACCCTCAGGGCCTCCCAAACCCCTTCAGGGACCTTCAACCTCCCCCCCCTTGAGTCCCCTCAGGACACCGAACCCCCTCAGGGACCCCTCAAAATCTCCTCAGGAACCCCTGAACTCCTCTGCTAAGCCCGCCCGAGCCCTCCAGCCTTCCCACCCGCAGCCCCCGAGGGGATCCCCAGACCCCGCTCCCCCCGCAGACCCCCCCAGCTCACACACCCCAGCGCAGCTTTTCCCGGGGCCGCCGCCCCCGAATCCTCCACGCGCCAAAGATGGCGCCCTTCGCGCGCTTCGGGCGGAGACACCCCCGCCGCAGCCAATCAGCGCGCGGCCACGCCCCCTGCCCGCCCTCCGCCCCGCCCCCGCCTCGCGCGGGGCACCCCGGGAGATTCCCCAGTCAGTGCCGGGAACAGCCCCGGCAGCGCAGCCCCCGAGGGCACCCGGTGTGCTGGGGCTGGAGAGGACCCTCCTCAGCCTGGGCAGCAGGGCTGCGGGGGGGATTCCCTGACCCTCCCCAGATGGGCCCTTCCTGCCCACCAGCTCCTGCTCCAAACGGCTCCCACACACCCCGGGCCACTTGTCCCACTTGGGCACTGGAGCTGCCCCAGGGCATCTCTGGGCAGTGGCCAGCTCTGGGACTGCTCTGGCAAGTCATGGCCTGAAGCCACGAGTGTGGAATTTAGGAGACACTTGAAACCTCTGCAGAACAGAACTCTTGATAATTGCTGAAGGCTTCCTGGCCAGCATTGCCAGACCTTTATTTTCTTACTTTTTTTTTAATTTCAACAATTTTTCTCCACTTGTTTTCATTGACAACACCTTCTATATATTCTATTAAGCTGATTCTTTCATTGTGTACATGAATAGTTTTGTGTAGCTACTTATCAAAGTAAATATCCCACCAGTGATTCAGTTATGGAAACCTGGCTCAGAGGAAGCTCCTGATTTTTGGGGCACCTTTCATCTCTCTTTGGTTTTTCCTCTCCCTATTTTTGTCTTGAAAAAGCTCTCCAGGATGTGTGTGCCTGGGAGTGTTTTCACACCCTGAGCTGTGCCCTGTGCCATGGGACAGGGGACAAATGCACTTTCCAGAGAAATCTGCCCCTCCTGCTCACAGAAGCCCTCTGAGTGCCCAGGTGAGATGGTGCCCAGGCTGCTTTGCTGGTGTGGAATGAAAGGGCCAGGGCAGAAAGGCAGAGGAGGGTGAGGGAGGAGACAGGGCCCTTTGCAGGGGATGTGTGCAAGGCTGGGGAGATGAATGTCCCTGGGCCAGTGAAGGCTGTTCCTGGTCACCCCAGAAGTGTCAGGGCTCTGACAGGGCTCCAGAGGGCATCCTCAGTGCCCCTCCACCCTCCACTTTTGGGGGGTCTGAATCCCCTCCCACTCAGTTTGGGGTCCCACTACCCCTTTATCTCCCCTAACCCCCCCTTTTCCCACCGACCTCCCCCTTCCCACCCCCCGCTCACCTAAGAGCTCCTCGCCCAAAGCAGCTGGGGGGGCTCCCAGCACCACCAGTGCCCAGAGAAGTTCCCCCAGAGAAGGGGTTGGGTGAGGTCCTGGGTGGGCTTTGAGGGTGTTTGGGGGTCCTCGGGAAGCTCTAAGAAGGTTTTGAGGGGTTCCCAGCACCTTTTGGGATGAGCTGGGTGCCTACTGAGGGGCAGGTGCACTCCCAAAGCCCCCCAGAGTGGCTTTACACGGGGGGAAACAGGGGAGTCCCTATTCCCGATCCATCCCGGAGCCAGTTCTGCCCCCCCCAAACTCGGTTCCACCCCTCGTTATCCACCCCCCCTCCCCCACTGCCCCCCAATAACCAGGACTGGGGAGAACTGGGAAGCTTTCCTGGGATCAGGAGTGGCAGCAGGGGTGGGGGGGACACGCAACCCCCCCAAAATCCTCACAGGGACAGGAGGGGTCCAGGCTGGGCCCAAGGCCTCAGGGAGGGGCTGCGGCCGCCGCCGGCTCAGGAGCTCTGTGGGGAGAGAAAAGGGGGTGACAGCGGGGTGGGGGGTCCCCGGGGGGGGCACAGACGCTCTGGGGGGACACACGACCCCCTGGGACCCCCCTCACCTTCTGGCGCAGGTAGAAGCCGAGCCCCAGCGCCAGGGAGACGAAGGCCAAGAGGAAGCCCCCGGCCCCTCCTTGGCAGCAATTGCTCAGGCTGATGGAGCCCGGCAGGGCCGGGGCCGCCGGCGGTGTCCGATCCCGGCAGGAAGCGGGGAGGGCCCGGCGGGGTCTGAGAGAAATAAATCAAGGCAGAGCTCTCTCTTTCTTTTACCCTCTGGGCAGTGACCATCAAGACCTGTCCCTGCTTCACAGCAGAAGCTGCACACACTTCAACAAAGTCTGTGGAAGAATCTCCTCTAGGAAAGTTGGCCCTGGGCTTTTATGCTTATCCAGTGATGGATCTCCAGTCACATATTCCCAGGCCAGTGAGCAGCTGATCTGTCAAACTCTGCTTCCAAAAGCAGCAGCATGTGTATTGGAAGGTTGGGGAACCAGGCTGGGTTTGGCACAATTCAACACTAAACCAACCCCTTGGCACCAGCAGTAACTCCCCACAGAGAGCTTGCAGTGCTTGCATTCTCCCATCAGATTCTTTTCCAGGTAGAACATCCTGCTACAAGGGGTCTGTTACCACCCGCCCCAGAAAGGGGGAGGTAACCAGGTTCTTATTAATAAATCCCTTGGGGTGGATTAGAGTGAAATGAGACCGAATAATTGGTGTATGAAAACATATAAGTAGGGTTTATTTTAGAACAATTATATTTCTAAGGTAAACAGGTATGTTGCCATTTTGGGTGTTATCATCTCTATCTCTCATCTACAGCAATATGGCATAAAGGTAACCTTTAGGGAAAATGCATAAGGGAAAGGCAGGATAAGGGTAAGGGAGAGTAAGGGAAAGCAAAGCTGAGAGTGGAAAGATGTCTATAGTCACTGCCCACGGGGTCCAGCGATGGAACTTGGGAGTTGCAGCTTCCATGTCTGTCAGTTGAAGTGGTGGCCTTGATCTGTTGGGGGTGGGGGAGGGAAGCTCCCACACTCCAAGAAGTGATGAGTTATTATATCCATGGATGGTGTCCCAGGCCGTGCCTCGAGCCTCCAAGGTCTGCTGGGCCTGCGCAGAGTTCCCGTGAGGGGCCTGGTAAACACGGCTCTTCTGGCCTTTTCAGGGCTTGACACCTTCAACAGCACTGGCAGGGGGGATGGGTTCAGCTGCCTCTTCCCAGCCTGTAAAAGTGCCCTGGCAATCCTAGAATGCATAAATCATTGTGACAGTTTGAGACCCTCAAAAATCCAATTTCCAAGTCCTAGCCCCCCCCCCCAGTTTGTTTCAGTGTGAGAGGGTTTTCAGACAAAACACAGCTCAGTATGGGGGGAAGGGAATTATATTACAGTATATTACTTACACAAATAAATACTATAATACATTCTATACACAATTTTAATTATCTCTCCTATGGAAAAGCAATATATTTACATTAGATCAAATCCCTCCTTTCCCTCCAATAAAAGTTCTGAAGGGAAGATGAAAAGATCCTTTCCACTTTCAGGGCAGCAGTGTCTCTCCTCTTCAAGACAGCAGTTGTAGCTGGATTTGTCGTAGCTGGAAAATCTCTCTCTCCGTTACAACACAGGGGGCTTCTCTCACCCCTCAGCCCTTCAGCTCCAGCTGAAGGTCTCTCTCCCGTGGACTGCGAAAGCAGGGACAAGGCTCACCTCTCCACAGTCATATCACGGCGTACTGGGCATCCATGGCAGTCCCTTCCTCAGGGGATTCAAGTTCCTCCTGAGTCAGAACGTTTGGGGCTTTCAGTTCAGTTTTTGCCCCAAGCGTTCTAGCAGAGCTCCTTTGCTCCGTCTCAAACTGTCAGCATGGGGAAGGGGGGCAGGAAGGCCTCTTCCCCCTCCACATTCCTCCTGGCTGTCCTGGTCCAGCTCCAGGACATCTCTGAGCTTCTCAGTTTCTCTCTCTCTCTCTCTCTCTGGTTGCTACTGCCTTTCAGGACTCCCTTCAAGTGGAATTCCACCCCCTCCGTCCAAGAGGGGTCTCAAAGGGTTTGGAGAAATAAAACCAGGCTCACCCCAGTCTCTGCTGAGCCTGGTGCTCTGTCTCTCCGTCGGGCATCTCTGTGTCTCTCAGCTTGGCTCTGTGCCACCTCACTCCTGCTGACTGTCTTCTTGGCTCTCAGCCACAGCTCTCTGTTCGGTGCTGTCTCTGCCGCCGCTCCTGCTGCCCACTCACAGCGGAGAAAAACTCCCTCGGCTCTTGGCCACAGTACTCGGCCCAGTTTAACACTGTTCCAAGTTTCTACAGCCCCAACCAGGGGGCTGGGGGGTCTTGGCCCCCAGCGGGGCTCCCTGGCCCCTCTCTCTCCTCGTGGTCTCAGACCATGGCTGCTGCTCTTCTTTCAGCTACGTAATCTCTTCTTTTCTGGTCTGTTGTGATATGTTTAATTTTGCAGGGGTGCTGATTGGGTCAACACCAAGAATACCACCTCCTGGGGTTAACCACTTTCCAACTCCAGGGGAAAACCCTTTTTAACCCAGGACAGTCATGAACCATTTCAGTCTCTGACACTCCTCACCTTGGCCAGTCAGTTCCTGGGAACAGCCCTGGCAGCCCAGCCCCCAAGGGCACACGATGTGCTGCTGAGCTGGAGAGGACCCTCCTCAGCCTGGGCAGCAGGGCTGCAGGGGAGGATTCCCTGACCCTCCCCAGCTGAACCCTTCCTACGCACCAGCTCCTGCTCCAAAGGGCTCCCACACACCCTGGGCCACTTGTCCCACTTGGGCACTTGAGCTGCCCCAGGGCATCTCTGGGCAGTGACCAGCTCTGGGACTGCTCTGGCAAGTCATGGCCTGAAGCCAGGAGTGTGGAATTTAGGAAATAGTTGAAATCTCTGGAGAACAGAACTCTTGGTGACTGCTGAAGGCTTCATGAACAGCATTGCCACATCTTTTCTTTTTTTTAAATTCATCAATTTTTTGTAGGTGAACACCAGGACTGTGAGACTTGGAAAGAGCAGCTTTAGACACGGGCCTGCTGCAGCAGCGACTTCCGGGATCGAGCAAAGCAGAAAAACAATGGCCACTTGTGTTATTTATTGTAGGGGTTGCCCCCCCTTAGCTGTGTATTTTTCCCGACCCACGAGGGTCCCAGGGGTCAGCCATGATGTTGCCTGAAAGCTGTGACTGCTCGGGGCTGGAGCTCAGCCCCAGCACAGCCTCTCCCAAAGAAGGACAGGGCAGAGGGGCTCTGGGCTGTGGGCAGCGAGGGCCAGCTGGGCTGGCAGGTGGCTCCAGGGCACCTCTGGGGCTGTCAGAGAGGGGCTGTTCCAGGGCCCTTTGGGCTTCTGGGGGCTTCTTTGGTCTGATTCTGTAGAAGAGACACAGAACTGAGGCAAGAGCAGCAGCACTACAGCTCCTGGCCCCTCAGATGGACCAATGCGGCCTCTCAGCTGGGCTGTGCCAGCAGATGACAGCTCCCAGCATGCTGAGGATCCCGGCCCTTCCAGCTGGATCCCCCTGGGTGCCATCCTCCCCCTTCAGCCCTAAGCCCCCCCAGGACTCCACCAGCCTGGCAGGGCCACTCAGCCACCCCTGGGGCAGCTCAGGGTGCTGCGTAGGGGCCTGGGGTGCGGCGAAGGCCTTGGGAGGGCTCCTGAGCAGCCTGGTGCTGGAAGAGCTGTTGAGTGGGGAAAAGCTCTTGCTGGTCAGTGGGAGAAAGAGAAGAGGTGACAAAAACCATGGTTTCTGTTAAGCTTGAGCAAACGTTATGCATTTAATGTGACTGAAGGGCTCAGAGGCCAGGCTCTGCAGTGTGGGGACAGGAAAGGGATGTCCTGGGGGCACACAGGGCTGTCTGAACATGGGGCTCCTTGGGATGTCCCGAGGAGACATGAGAGCAAAGTGGGGCCTGGAGATACCCTGAGGGCAGCTGGGCAGCAAGGGCTGAGGCAGGCCTGTCCCCAGGTGTCTCCCCAGGGACGCCCTGCCTGTTCCTGCCTGCGTGGTGGCTCCCTGGGACCCGTTGCTGGGGGCAGGTGCCATGTCAACAAGCACTGGGACCTGTTGCTAGCAGCCGACAGCGTGTCACAGAGGGGCCCTTTGTGACACCCACTGCAGCAGGTGTGCTCAGCACGACCGTGGCCCACGGTGGGTCAGTGTCCGTCAGGACGGCGACCGGACAGGAGAGGAGTGCGGTGCTGGCGAGAAGCCCCCGACTGCAGTCCACGTCTTGTCCACGACCCTTGGTGGCCCCGTGGGAACGCGGAGTTTGGCTGCGGCACTTTGCCAAAGTGTTTTTGCCTGAGGCACTTGGGCCGAGGCCTTTTGGTCGAGGCGCTTTGCCTGAGGCACTTTGCCTTGGTCTTTTGGCTGAGGCACTTTGCCTCGGCCTTTGGGCTGAGACATTTTGCCTTGGCCTTTTGGCTGAGACACTTTGCCTTGGCCTTTTGACTGAGGCACTTTGCCGAGGCCTTTTGGCTGAGGCACTTTGCTGAGGCCTTTGGGCTGAGGTGCTTTGCCTTGGCCTTTTGGCTGAGGCCTTTTGCTGAGGCCTTTTGCCTGAGGCACTTTGCCTGAGGCGATTTGGCCGCAGCATTTTTCCCGAGGGTGTTCGACTCCACCATTCGGACGCCCTCCGTAGGCAGGCTCCCCTGTGTTCTTTGATTCACAGGATGGAGAAGAGACCCCCCGCCTGCCCCAGGCAGGCCTGGATGGAAGACAGCTCTTCCCAGGAGAGCCGCTCTCCAGGTCTGCAGCTTCCATCCTCCTGTGAGGTGACCACCATGCAGCCCCTGAAGCTGGGTGAGTGAGGGGCCCTGTGGGGCTGGGCAGGGCTGGTGCCCACCACCACACCCTGTAGCACACCAGGATCCCACTTTCCTGGCCAGCTGACAATGGGGGTCCTGGGGTCAGCCGTGATGTTGCCTGAAAGCTGGGACTGCTCAGGGCTGGAGCGTGGCCCCAGCACAGCCTCTCCCAAAGAAGGACAGGGCAGAGAGGCTCTGGGCTGTGGGCAGCGAGGGTCAGCTGGGCTGGCAGGAGGCAGCCGTGCTGTGGGAGCCTGGGCATTTCCTGCCTGTCTGCCATTGCCTTCCTCAGCCTGGGGCACTGGGCCTTTCCCAGGCATGGCAGCTCCTCTGCCGGGCACCCTCCAGCCAGGAGCTGCAAGGGAAGGCTGTGCCAAGGCAGTGGGCAGAGAGCTGGGTGGAGGGCAGATATCCTTTGCTCCCTCCTCTCGCTGGACCCTCTGCAGCTCTCCCTGCTCTTCCCCCCTTAGATGCCAGCTGGTTGCCCATCTACAAGGAGGAGCAGGAAGCTGTTGATTCCATCCTGGCCTTTGTCACCAGCCCCAACAAGGTAACTGCAGCCAGCTGGAGGGCGGCTGTGCTGCTGTCTGCTGGCAGGGGCTGTGCTGCCAGGCTGCTGGAGGGGTGCTGGCAGGGCAGGGCTGCTTCTCCTGCAGGGCACTGCACCCCCTGTGCTGCGGTCCCGCTGGCTGTGTCTGCCCACTCACAATCCATGTTTGTGTCTCTGTCCCCCGGCTGGCAGGAGGGGAGAGACAAGGCCACATTTCTTCGGAGCATCTCCGTGCTGTGCCGAAGCGCCCTGAAGCATGGCCTGACCCAGGGCCTGGACCTGTTCTGCGACATGTACCAGCTGTCAGAGAACATCAAGGTGAGGGCACTCTGGGCAATGTGCCGAAGGGAGCAAAGCCCCCTGGCACGGGCAGCCTGTGTGGACAGCGCTTGGGCGGGTCAGGGACTGGAGGCCCTGGGTGCTGGCAACTGCCAGCAGGTGCCATCCCGGTTTTGCTCTGCAGGCGCTGCTGGAAGAAGAACCAAGGGACCTGCTGCGCACAGACCTTCGGCATCTTTCCATGCTGGCTCTGGAGAAATTGAGGTACCTGCCCATCTGTCGTGGGCCCTCTGGCCCAGAGGTCCGATGCCACCCGCACAAGTCATCGAGGGGCTGCTCCCAGCACCCGTGTGCAACCAGTGTCCTGCCCTCTCCCTGCAGCTTGGTGGACACAGCGCTGGAGGGCAAAGCCAAAAGCCTCCTCCACGCGTGTTTCTCAAGTGTCTTCTGGCTGCCTGCAGAGAAGGAAATGCCAAAAGGGGACCTTGCCCTCTACATCAAGGTAAGTGCTGGGTGAGCTCCAGAGCACTCCAGCCCCTCTGGCCTGCTCCCTGGCTAGCCCATGCTGCCACAGGAGCAGTGATCCCAGGCAGGGCAGGGTACTTCCCCCCTCGTGCCTCTGTCCCCTTCCCGTGGGCCTGGCTGCATCCCGTGCCACAGGCTGCTCTGCCCTCGCAGATTGTCTATGCCCATGTCTCTCCCGGGAAGTGTGGGCATCCTCCTCCTCCTCCGGTGGCACGGGGGGTTCAGATGGCTCTCCTGGGGCTGGGAGGAACAGCAGAATGACTGCCACTGCTCTCTGTGTTCCTTGCAGACCCTGAACTCCATGGACAGCATGCTGAGGACAATGGTGCTCAGCTTTCCTGCCTCTCGAGTCAGCGAGGAGCTGCAGGGCATCTTGGAGGTCTGGCACAAGCAAAAATGGGGGGAGTCCCAGGGCTGTTTCTCAGCCTGGAGGGGAGGGTTTGCCCACTGCTGGCTGAGTGATGCCCAGAGCAGTGCTGAACAGGCAGAGTGCCCTGCAGGGAGGGTGCCCACCTCCTGTGGGGAAGCAGGGGCAGGCCCCAGGCTCTTGTGGAGCACAGGGGCTGCAGAGGGTGGCACCTGCCCTCCTCCTTGGCCATGAGGTTGGATCTGGACCTTTGTGCCTGACCTGGGGCAGACACCCCACTGCAGGCTTTGCTGGAGGGGAGAGGAGGCCTTGAGGGATGGGGCGAGTGCAGCCCAGCAGTGGAGCTGTGCTGCTGCTGGTGTTGGAATCTGCTCCCAGGGCTCACCCGCTGCTTCTCTTGTCCCAGCTGCTGCTGGACTTCACCAGATGCAAGAGAGAGGCTGTGAGGGAGAGGGCCATGGCAAGGATCGATGTGCTGGCCTGTGTGCTGTCTGACTATTCCACTCTGCAGGTAAGGACCAGGCCCCCTCCAGCCAGGCCCTGCCCCCATCCCTGCTGCTCTCCAGGCCAGGGCTGCTGCCCACATGGCTGCTCTGAGAGACGGGGACGCAGGGCTCTGCAAAGCCTGATCTCCCCAGGAATCCAGCCCTGGGCAGACTCTCGGGAGGGGGGCTTTGGAACCACCTTTGTGCCCTCAGCCCTTCTGCTCATGCCTCCCTCATCCAGGCCCATGCCAACATCAGAAGAGGCACTGCTGGACCTGTCTGCTCTGGGGAGATCCAGCTCCCATTCCTAGGAAAGCTGCTGGGGCGTCTCATCCTTTTCCGGTTCTCTGAGGAGCAGACAAGCTGTGCAGCTTTCCATGCTCTTTTTGCCCTGGCTGAGTTCATCTGTAAGTAAAAAAGGCAGAGCAGTGCTGGGCTTCATTGCTCTGCACACAGACATCTCCTGAGAGATCTGCTTCCTGACCCCCTTTGCCCCTCCCAACTGCTTCCCAGAGCTTCCCAGCTGCCCCTTTGCTGCAGAGCCTGAGCGCTCTGCTCAAGGCCAGGATCTGTTTGCTGCTGCTCTCCTTCCTCCCCTTCCTTTCAGGATCTTGCAGCCCGCTGGTTTGTGGGCCCCACAGCCAAAGTCCCTCTTGACTTCCCTGTCCCAAAACCACGTCTTCCCTGGTGGGGAAGAGCAGATCCCCCACCCTGGCTGGTCCCTCCAGTGCCTGTAGCAAGAAGCTGGTCCTGATACCCTCCCAAAATCCTGGACTGCTCCTGTCCTGCCCCCTTGCCAGCAGATGCCAGGGAGGTTTGGTGAGCTTGCTGGCAAAGCTGCTCTGCCTTCCTGACTCTTGTGTGTTTGCCCCGGTGTTTAGTTGAATCCAGGCTAAAGGACAGAGCAGGCCAAGTCCACCGGGAAGCTGTGACCACCTCCGTGCTGTGTTCTCTGAGCCCCAGGGACTGTGCCAAGGTAAGGAGCTGTGCCCTTGTTGGGACTCCTGTCCGTGGCACCAGCAGGGCACTGGTGTGGGCCAAAGGACCCTGCAGCAGTGGGGCTGGCGTGCCTTCAGCTCCCTGGGGAGAGGGTTCCTGCCATCCTTGAGCAGGGATAGCACGAGGGCTGCACTCCAGTGGCCCAGCAGCAGCTTCAGCCCCAGCAGGAGCTCCAGTGCTCCTGGCCACCAGCAAGTCCCTGGTTCTCAGTGGGGCCAGCAGCCTGTGCCCATGAGCCCTCCTCCCCCAGCAGGAGGGCCCTCTCTGCTCATCCTCTGCCATGCAGGGACTGCAGGCACTGCTGCCAGCTTTGCTGTGGGCACTGCTGTCAGCAGTGGTGGGCACGTCCGGCCAGGGCCGCTCGAGCTGCTCAGCCAAGCAGCACCGTCAGGGCACTCAGTGTGACGGGTCTTCCTTCCTTGCTGACGTAGGCCTTTGGAAAATACCTGCAGTCCCACGAGAGGACAGATGTCATCCTCGTGGCCATCGAGGCATTGGGAGATGCCAGCATCCTCGACCAGCAGGTGCCCAGCAGCCTGCTGGATGTGGTCTTGGAGGACCCGGATGTCTGGTTGACAGATGTAAGTGGGCTGTGGCTGCATTGTCGTGCCCTTCAGCCCTCTTGGGCCTTGTTCCTCCCTGCATCCCTCCCTCCCAAGCACAGGTGACTCGGGCCCCCCAAGCCACCTCAAGGCAGCAGAGAGGAATGGGAAGGGCAACTGAGGACATGGCTGCACTCCGGGGGCAGTGCCATCCTCACCTGTATTCCCTGCAGGCACCCAAGATAGTCAGCAGCATCCTTGAGAGCCTGCCATACTGCAGCACACAGGCAGCGTGGGAGAAAGCGGAGTCACTGCTTCACCTGATGACCAACCTGTACCCCACCACAGTGGTCATCCTCCTGTGCAAGGCAGCTCTTCAAGGAGACAGGTACTGGCCCTGATGGCCTTGAGGGTGGGCTTGTTCCCTGTGGGGAGAGGGACCCCGAGACTCTCTGGCTGCCAGAGCCAAGGAATGCTGCAGGACAGCCTGCAGAGTCAGGCCCTCCATCCCCCCACGCTTTCCAGCCCTGCTTCACAGCAACCAAAGCTGGCCCAGCCAGCCCAGAGCCAGCCCGGTGCTCCAGCCCCACGGGGAACACGCCCTCAGCCCCGTCCTGCCCGCGCGGGCAGGGCCCCCGGGGACGTGCAGCCAGGGCTCCAAGGGGCAGGTTCTGGGGGGCTGCTCCAGGCCACAGCCCTGTGGCTGAGGCAGCCCTGCTGACAGTGCTCTGCCTTCTCTGCCTTCCAGCACTGCGCCGGAGCTGTGGGAGCTGATGTCCTCCATGCCGGAGACGCTGTCCAAGATCTTGGAGGGCTTTGCCAACCTGCTGCACAGACAGTGCTTCCGCTGCTCTGCAGAAGGCCCCCGCACCCAGCCCATGGCTGTGAGTGACCACCAAAGGCCCTGGTCCCCTCCCACCAGCCCTGCAGGCTCTGCCGGCCCCTCATGGCTCTGTTTGCTCCTGCAGTCGTCCTCCAGGAAGGCTGAGTGGGAGGAGTTGGCTGAGGAGCCCGACCTCGAGAGCCATCAGGGCTGTCCAAACGTGAGGACGGCCAGGCTGCTGCTGGAAGGGCTCGTCGGGCTGTCGCAGAGAGCCGAGATGGTGAGCAGGGCGGTGTCAGGGGCAGCCCTGTCGGCAAACGGGGGCTGGGGCTGGGTGGAAAGCAGTGGCTTGGCCTGGCCTGGGACTCACAATGTGGGGTGACTGCTCCAAACGCACTCCCTGCCATGGTAGGGCCTGGGGTGGCTGCCTGGGGAGCTTTTCAGGCACAACCCTCTTCACCCAATGGACATTCTCTTCTCTCTACAGGCCAGAAACATTGAACTCTTCCTGCCGGGCATGATGAAGATCCTGCAAGTTGGCAGCGAAGACGCCCAGGTGAAGATCCTGCTGGCCTTGCGAAACGTTCTGCGTCAGCTGAAGAAGACCAAGGCCAGCTTCATCGCTGTGCAGCTTGTGGGGAGGCTCCTGCCCCTCTTTGACTCGGTAAGGCTGATGTGGAGCCTGAGCCCCTCAGATGGGCACTGGGCAATGACAGCTGCCCTGCAGCCCAGCCCTGCGAGCAGCACTTGGAGCCAGCTCCACTCCCCTGGGCTCTCCTGGGATGGCTTCTGGGCCGTGCAGCCCAGTGCTGCTTCTTCTGGGATGTGAGGCCGCAGCCGCTGCCCTCCCTGCAGCCATGATCAGGGCCCTCTGCACTGTGGGCAGGGAGCTGCTGTTTGCAAAGCTCCCTTTTCCTGCTTCCTGCCAGGAGTGCAGCGAGCTGCGAGAGCTCTCCATCCGCATGCTCACAGAGCTGCTGCAGTTGGTGGTCCGCAGGGATGAGAAGAGGATGAGGAAGGAGGTGTGGCGAGCACTGGTGCCTCTCCTCTTCCGCATGAGCGACCAGGTCCCCAGCGTGGCCAAGGTACAGGTTTGAAGGCTGAGCCCTGACACACAGAGGACTGAGCTGACACCCCCAGGGCTCCTGGGCATCGGGGCAAGGGCAGCTGGCAGTGGGCAACGCTCCCCCAGCACAGCCAAAGAAGCTGGCACGGCCCTGTGCAACACCTGCCCTGCCTGCTCCTGCAGGGCTCGGCAGCAGCCCCTGACTCCCACGGCCTGAGCAGAGGCATCCCCACAGGCTGTGTCGGAGACCAGGCCTTTGAGCTTCCACTCTTGTCCCCCAGGGCTGTCCCCAAAAGGCTCCCAGACTTTTGGGCTAGGGCATGTCCCAGATTCCTAAAGGCAGGATCCCCCAGGAACAGAGCCAAGATGTCTCCTTGCCCAGGCCCCCGGGCCATCCCTGAGCTCATGCTGTCCTGCAGGCCTCCAGGGAAGCCCTTCTTGCTGCCGCCGAGCTGCTGAAGTGGAAGACGCTCAAGCACCTGCTGCAGAGAGAGCGGCTGTGGGAGCTTGGAGCGTGCTTGGTAAGGACAAGCTGAGGGGCCCGGGCTGGGGGAGGGCTGCTCCCATCCCATGTCTGGGCTGGGGGCTCTGCAGCTGGGCAGAGCCTGGAGCTGCATCCCTGTTGCTGCCCTCAAGAACAGAGCCCCAGGGGCTCTTCTGCTGGCCCCTGTCCCCTCCCTGTAGCCAGCAGGAGGGGAGGCCTCTCCATCCCAGGAGGTGCTGGCAGGAGGCACTGCTCCAGGCAACTGCCCCAGTGACAGCCCTGGAGAGACATGCCTTGTTCTCTCTGCAGCTTCAGAAGAGCAGGAGCAGGGCTGAAGACTTCATCCATCAGAGCCTGCCCTACCTGCAGGACCCTCAGGCCAACGTGCGCCTGGCGGCCGTCAGGTTCATCGGTGAGTGCCAGCCCCTGCAGTGCCTCTGGGGCAGCCTGGCCCCTGTGCCAGTGCTGCCCCAGCAACGAGGGGCAGTCCTGGGGCTGCCCCAGCAATGCCTGGCCACCCCAGGCAGGGCCTTGCCTCCCTCTGCCAGCCCTGCCCACACAGCAGGGCTTGGTGACCGCCTTGCTCAGTCCCACTGCCCTGAGCTTCTGGGGGCTCCTGGGCTCAGCCCTGCTGAGGGGGAGAAGGGTAGGACTGGGGGCCCTGATACTGGGAGCAGGCTGGGGAGCAGGGGCTAATGGAGCTCTGTGCCCAGGACTCATCACACGGCGCCTGAGGGAGCAGACCACAGAGAGTCAGGCTGACATCCTGAGCGGTGAGTGGGGAGTGTGGTCTGTCGGGAATCCAGAGGCTCTCTGCAGACAGGGGGTTTTATCTGGGCTCTGTTTCTCTCCCTCACAGCGCTTCAACCCTTGGAGAGAGACTGGGACATCTCTGTCAGCTCCCTGGCAGCTCGGACAACCTCCATTCTGAGGAGTCCTTTCGTGCAGCAAAGACCAAGAGGCCTCCTGCGAGCACTGCGCTGCTGCTGGCCGTGAGCCCGGCAGAGGTGCAGCTTGCCTTGGCTAAAGGACTGGGGATGAATAAAGCTGCAACAATGTGCCCAAAGCCCTGGTGTCCTTCAGCTGCGTGGTGCTGAGTGTGCCGAGCCGACCGTGTCCTTCCTGGGCTGTCCCGCAGGCAGCGGGACACTCCCCCCTCAGCACCCCTGGCCCCAGGCTTGTGGGACAAGCTGAGCCCTGGCTGGGGCTTTCCCCGAGAGAAGCCACCTTGGCTAAAGGACAAGCTGCTGCCTGAGCCTTCTCACCCCATTTCAGGGCCACTGCCAATGTCACCCTGCCCTCTGCCGGTGTGAAGCTATTCCCCTTGTCCTGTCACTCCAGGCCCTCGTCCAAAATCCATCTCCAACTCCCTTGGAGCCTCTTTTTGGCACTAGAAGGGGCTGCAAGGTCACCCCAAAACCTTCTCTTCTCCAGCCTGGGCAGCCACAGTTATCACTGTGTCCCCACACAGTGCCCCACTCTGTGACCCCTGTGTCCTCCCAGGCCCAGCACCCCAGGAGGTGGCACAGCAGCAAGCCCTGTGCTGCAGCCATGTGTTGCTTTGGACCTGGCTTCCCACCAAGTCCCTGAGACCCAGCAAAAAAGCTTACTTCCCAGAGAGAAAAAAACCCAAATAGCAGAGCTAGAGCAAAAATATAGATGTACATATATCACAGTTATATCCAGTAAGAATACTCATCATGGCTGGGTTTCGCAAATGAAGATTTGGGGAGGGCACTACCCAAGTTTGTTGCAAGAGCGTTGGTGGCTGAAAAGGCCAATATGAGATAGACATGTCCTGTTGCAAAAGGTACAGTAGAAAGACTCCTTAGGTGGTATATTCTGCAAGACACAGTTCTTTCTGCATTGTCTTTTCTCCTCAAGAGTGATCCTGCGTGCGTTCTCAAAAGCATCAGCAGCGTTATAGATGGTGTTTCTCCAGGCCTCCCGATTTGAGGCCAGAGCAGACCAGTTATGGTGGTCAATATGGCCAAGGTTGAGATGTTGTTTCAGGGAGTCCTTGTATCTTCTCTTTGGGGCTCCTCTCTTGCAACAGCCGGTGGCAAGTTCACCATAGAGCAGGATCTAGGGAGGCGGTGGTTGGTCCTTCATGCTGGAGACGTGCCCTGCCCATCACAGCTGTGTTCTCAGCAACATGGCCTCAATACTTGTGACTGCTGCTTGTTCTAGAACAGATGTATTGGTCACATAATCTGACCAGTGGATGTTTAGGATTGTGCAGAGGCAGCATTGACGGAAGCGTTCTAGGAGTCGCAGCTGGTGGTGGTAGATGACCCAGGATTCAGATCCGTAGAAGAGAGTAGACAGCACTGTGGCTCTGTAAACACTGATCTCTGTACTTTTCTTCAGGTGTTTGTTTCGCCAAACTCTTTTATGAAGCTTTCCAAAAGCACTGTATGCCTTTGCTAACCTGTTGTCTATCTCCCCATTAATCTTACCATCCGAGGAGATGAGGCTACCTAGGTATGCTGGGTTGTATCTGCTCCCAAATCACACCCAGGGACAGTTTCACAAAGGTGCAGAAGGAGGGTTTGAGGTACAATTGAAGAGCTGAGTTCAAGGAATGTGGATGCATTTTTGTGGTGCTGGTTGAGCAGCCTGGGTCCATGAGAATAATGTCAGACAAAATAACTTTGCTCCTGCAGGATTCTGTGTGTGGAATGTGTGAAACATGGTTGTTCTTCTGGCAGGATAAGAAGTTTTGCCTTCATTGCTGTATCTAAAACGGGGTCTGAGGCTTGTGTAAACTTCAGTGAAATCCAAAGTGAATCCATCAGGCTCCACGAAACCATCCCACCTTCACCCTGCTGGAGTCTGTCCGGGTGCTCTGGTGCTTTGGCACGGTGTCATCCAGGGAGAATTGGAGCAATAAGGAACTGGGCTACAAGGCAGGTTTACAAAGAGTTCTACAAAACTGCCCCCCCCTCCACAAAACCTCAGAAAATAAGTGTGTCATGTGTTACCAGAAGAATCCCTGAAAACACCCTTTGTGCCACTCTGTGAACACCAAAATAATGGAATGGAGTGGACCTGCACCGTAAGTAAATCAGAGATTGTTTGTAGGAATCCCCAAATCAGGAGAAAATCCAGATCCCTCATCTGTGGTAAAATGTCCTGTGAGCAGGACTGAAATGTGCTGCACACACACGTGTTAGAGCACATCATGGAAATAGGGGAGATTGGAAAACGGTTTTCAGATTTAATAGCATTTCAATTTTAACAGCTCATTTAAAACTTGAATAAAATCCAAGGAGTTTCCCTTAAAAAATTAATTAAAACATTGCTTTTCTAGAGTTTTTGTAATTCCATCTTATCTAGGTTTTGTAGAGGACTCAGATGTGAATATTCAGTCTGCTACCTGTGACAATGCCTGACTTCACTTACAATATTTTTAATAGTTATATTCTTTATATTCTATTTAGTCTGATTCTCATACCTGTGATCTTAGACTTGTGTGATTCTGCTGTTGTTTGTAACAGAGAATTTCCTTTGACTTCACTGTGAGAGCTCTCCATGGAATGATGAACAGTAGTAATAATATTAATCATTTATAGAGGGCTTTATATGTTGGAAATACAGGATAATCTTTAAACGAGCTCAGCTTTGCTCTCAGATATGTGAGTGAACTCTTCATTGATCTGAAAAATATTGCTACCTGACATGTATTTTTTTTTTATTTTCTAGTCTTACTGGGTATTTTGGAAAGGGTTTCTTTATTTTTGTAGGGCAGAATATTGTTTTGTCTTAAGTTTGAGATCTTAAAAGGTTTGCAAAGGACATGGAGGTTGCTGTGGTGTCCTCTGATGATTTCAGCTGATCAAATGAATCCTTCCAATCCTTTTATCTGTGAGGGGACTGCAGGCCATGCTGGAAAGCAGGTGTTACTGCAGGTGACTTTCTCTGCTCTGTGCAATGAGTTAGCTTATAAACTCCTAAGGGAAGCATTTTTCTGGTGAATTCAGAAATTTTTACCAGTGTATCATAGGCACAAGAATTAACACTAATGTTTGGAATCTGCAGTTATCCCACAACTTTTCTAGAAGATCAGTAATTTCTGAGAGCTGGCTCCTGTTTGCAGTATAGAGCAGTCAGCTCTGCAACTGCAGGGTTGCTTCATGTTTGTTTATTTTCCAAGATTTACAGGTACCATAAACTGTTGCCAAAAGCAGGAGAAATGATGAATAATATTTTTTCTCCCCAATAGCCAGAGTTTCATGTGTGTGTGTTGTTGCTAAAACCAGCAAGTCTTCTTCTGAGTAGGAATAAGACTTAGTTCCTAAAGACTGAATTGTAGCAGACACAAGGTCTAATATTTGTTCTTCTCCCCACTTTCTTGCTTTTTCATGACAGATAATGCTCATTATTCTGTGGTAAATGATACTCAGATGTTCTGCAGCAGCAGGAAATTCAATGTGTGGGTACCATTAAAGGCCTGATTCCATTTTCTCACTACACAGTGCAAGTGAATGCATCCAACAGCCAGGGCAGCTTGATAAGTGATGCTGTAACAATTGTCAGGCCTCCAGGAGGTGAGTAGGAAAAAGTGCTTTTTCTGTGCATGGAACAATTCCACAAACACTCTGTTGAACAAAATGTGATTTATTTTCTCAACTGAGGACTGGAAGTTCAGAAGAATATGTTTGCATTAGTAGTTCTTACGAACAAAATTGTCCTTTTTGGCTTCTAATTTGTCACATGGTTAACTTTAGGAACCAGAGAATGAAAACAGTTGTATAGTTAACATATTGTGAAGGTGAGAGGTGTATCATGTACTTCATTTTTTTCCTGTGAATGGTGATGTGCTCTATCAGGGACAGCTGATCTAGTCCAAGAATAGAGAGATTCACCTGCATTTTGGAACCTGTTTTAGAATAGAAGTTGGAAGTGCTGACAAGGAGCACTTACTGGATAGATTTAGAGAATTTGTTTAATAATAGTAACATAAACTACTGGCAATATATTGAGCCAGAATCCACCAGGTTCTTTAGTTGTAAGAAAGTCAGTTCCAATGTGCTGATTTACAGTGACTGAGGCTCTAAACCCCTCTGGCTGTTCTCTTCATAACAATTGGAAATGAGAGAATTGAGCAAATACACCCTGAACACTGTGAGTGTTTTGTTCTGTGGTTTTGTTTTGGTTGGTTGTTGGTTTGGTTTTTTATTTTTCAAGAAAGCTTTTCCATTTCTAGCTGGTGTAGGTGTGTCCCTTTGCATTCCCTTTGCATGGCCATCCTGGAGAATTAGCTTTGGTTGAATAAATGCCAATGGAAACAATTAATTTAAGGCAGTTTTGAATTCTAATGTGAGAGCCCAACAACTCTTGATCTTGAGAGATGTGTAGGTGTAGCTGTTGAGTAAGAATAGTGTAGAGTGACATACATACCATTTTAAAGGAAAAGAAAAACAAAAACAAAGAAAAGAGAAATCCCACAAACCTTACAGCTCAAAATACAGTTAAACTTGAAACAGTTTGCTTGCAAACAGATGGATTAGGTTTGGGTCCAAACCAGCAGAAAGACTTCAGGAAAGTGAGTAAATCCAATACAGAGTTTGTGTGACAGATCACTGAGAAATAAGGAAAAGGTCAATTTCCAGCACATTTTATACTTTTCCAATTTTATTGTCAAGTTGCACCTAATATTAACAAATAGACTTTGTTATAGAATAATAAAACTGCATCTGAGTTTCACTGCTCATTTAAGACTGAGCAGTAAGACAATGTTATTTCTAATTCCAGTGCCACATTTTAATTTTGCACTGCAAAATTTGGTAGTGAAAATTTTACCAAATGACAAAGTAAAGGATCTTTAAAGATAAGCAAGGGTGTGCAGAGGTTTATGACAGCCATTCAGATGGACTTTCTTTCATCATTAGATTGTTGTTGATTACAATTAGAAAACTTACAGCTTTGAAATGATCTTTTTTATGACCTTGTGGTAGTTTAAAAGCAATACCTCATTGGTTAAATAGGTTTTAGTTCGTGCTTCCTTTTAGTTAATGCTTTGAAAACGTGTTATCCTGATTTACACATAAAATCCTGCTGAAAAGCACGTGGCATTCCCTAGGATATGTGTGTTTAACTAGAATTAAATTAGCAGTGTTTAAAGAAATCTTCCATACTAGGACAATGTCTGTTTGCTTTACTGTGATGTTTATTACAATGACTCTTTAAATGCTCTACAATTCCATTGCATGGTAAATTATGAGTGTAATGGTGATTTTACACTGGGCTGTAATCAGTGCCTTCACACTTTGCAAATCATTCAATGAAATCTGGGTGCCACTAAAATAAGAAGAAATTTTATTTTTTACTTCAGCAGCCAAGATTTCACTTAGACAGAAGTTTTGTTTGATCAAAGAGTGAGAGAGATCTCATCAGGTACAAAATCACAGCCTTTTAATGAGTGTGAACATGGAGCATTCTCTTTTCAAGGATAAGAAAAACAATGCTGTTCCAGAAATTTCCATTGTGGGGAGTACTTGATGGAACTGGATGGAAGATTGTACAAAAGGGAGAGTGACAGAGGACAAAGGAGTATTCCATTGTGAAGTTACTGCTGATCACTGTTTTACAATTATGAGACAATTTTTTTTCCAACATGCATTTCTTTATTTACACTGTATATACTTATTTACAGTTAAAAATTTCTCTGTGGGATTTTTCTCTGTAGTTTCGAAAATGAATTTTAAAAATCTGAAATTTTATATCTGAATTCTTGAAACTCTTTGCATAATTAAAGTATTTTTCCTTCATATAGCTTGTTTCCAACCAAACAGTAGCTTGGATACCACCTGAAAGGGGATATCCTTGTGCTGTAAGGAGTGGAAAATGTAAATCCCTGCAAAATTCTGAGATAATGAGACAAAAAGGCCACTGAGAGTGAAGAGAGAAAAGGAGAGAGAAAGGGAAGATACAGCAGTTTATTCTTTTCTATAGTAATGATATTTGCCAAACATACCTTAATGTCTGAGATTTCTGATGTTGTTTGTTGGCTTTTTTACTGTCATCAGGTGAGTGAATATGACCTTTATGCAAAATAAGACAAGATCACAATTTTTTTTTCAAACTAAAAATAACCTCTTAATTTTCAACTTGTGTTAAAGAAACCTTTTTCCAGAGTTCTCTGCTGCCTTGCCATATAATTGAAGTGAGGGAATGAAAAAGTGCCCAAATAAGTCAGTCATGCCAAAGTCAAGGAAATCAAGATTTGGCCTTCTACCTGCATTTTAGAGAAAAACTGTCACAGCTGTCTCCCAAATAACTTTGATAGAAGAAAGAAGAAAACTGGACTTGAGTTCAGTTTGTGTTCCTCTCAGGAGATGTCTTTCCCGACACTGTCCCTGCTCTTCTGCACTCCCAGGGAGCACTGGGACTTTGTTTTTCATGGTGATTTGCTCCCTTCTAGCCCAGTCTGCAGCCATTGGGATTTCTGTGTAATCAGAAGTTCTGCTCAGATTTAGTGAACAAGTGAGAAGCAGAACTGGTACACAAACTCTCTGTAGTCTGTAGCGTATTAATGAGTAAAATTCTCTCAGTTTTAAGCAGACAGTTGTGTTATTTATCATAGCAAATAAAGTAAAGAAGAATTAGTGAAAATGGGGCAATGCTTGTAATTCTTCCGCATATCTCTAAAATATTTCTTTGTGTGAACTCCTTTTCATCACTCCATAATTGTGTTACACTTATTTGCCTTTTCTGTGACTGTTTCAGAAGGAGGGTTTTTCTGTTCTTGTCTTCACAGCTCATAACTTTTATTCCTGGGATCAACTGTCTTCTCACATTTTTAAAAAAGCAGATTTTTATGATGTGGTAAGTATTAGTGAGCACAGTATGAGTGAAGTCTTGCCAGAGATTTCATTACTACTTCCTTACGTTCACATCCTACATTTATAGCACTGTGTTGGCTTTTAAATTTATTCCTAAAGTCGTCTAGACTTTAGAGAAAAAAGAAAAAGAAGGAACAGGAAAAAATAAGAAAAAAAAAAACCAAAAAGAAAGAACAAGAAAAAAAGAGGAAAAAAAAAGAGAAAGAAAAACGAAAAAAGAGGAATAAAAAAAGGAGGAATAAAAAAAGAAAGAAGCGAAAGAAAGAAAAAGGAGATAATAAAAGAAGACAGAAAAACTAAACCCCCAAAGGCCTATCCTTTCTCGCCGCAAGGACTACAACTCCCACAATGCACCGCGCGGGGCGGAAGCCCAAAGAGGGCGGGCAGGGGCCGTGGCCGCGCGCTGATTGGCTGCGGGGCGAGTTTCTAAGGACGATGCGCGCGCAGAGCGAGCGCCATTTTGTCCGCGTGGAAAGAAGTGCGGGAGAGGCGGCGTCCGCTGCGCTGAGCTGTGAGGGCTGGGGGGGCGGCGAGAGCGGGGTCTGGGGATCCGCTCGGGGGCTGCGGGGAGCGCGGCTGTGGGTGGAAAGGCTGGAGGGCTCGGGAGGGTTTAGCGCGGGGGTTCGGGGGTTCCCGGGGTCTTTGTGAGGGGTCCCTGAGGGGGTTCGGTGTCCTGAGGGGACTCAGGGAGGAGTCTGAAGGTCCCTGAGTGGGTTTGGGAGTCTCCAAGGGGGTTTTGGTTTCTGAGGAGATTTGGGGGGGTCCCAGGTGGGCTTTGGGGGTCTGTGAGGAGGTTTGGGGGTCCTGGGGGGCTTTTCGGGGACCTTTTAGGTAGTTTTGGGGTCTCTAGGGGGTTTACGGGGTCCCAGACTGTTTTGAGGGTCCCTGAGGGGGACTGGAGGTCCCTGAATAGGTTTGGGGGGTCCCAGATATGTTTTGCGTGTCACTGAGAAGGTTTGGGGGGTCCGAGGGCGGGATGAGGTCTCTGAGGGGATTTGAGGGGACCTGGAGAAGGTTTTGATGGGTCAAGGGAGGAATTTCAGGGGTTTTGAGGGGATTTTGGGAGGTCCCCTAAAGCCCAGCAGTGGGGTTCAGGGTGTCTCCCAGCCCCAAGGGGTCCTAGGGATGCCCCCCAAAATCCGGGTGGGGGGAGATGTACCACATCCTGGTAAGGGGATCCCAGTGCCCCCAGTATATCCCAATGACTTCCCAATGACCCTCAGTACAGCTTAATAACCCCCTCAGTAACCACCCAGTGTGTCCCAGTGACCTCCCACTGCCCCCCAGTATGGCCCAGTGATCCTCCAGTGAGCACCCAGTAACCCCCAGTATGGCCCAGTAACCTCCCAGTGTCTCCCCATGTGTCCTGGTAATCCCCCAGTAACTCTCCAGTTCTCTGCCAGTGATCCCCAGTGTGCCCCAGTTCACCTCCAGTCCCTCCCAGTGTCCCTCAGTAACCCCCCAGTGCCCCCTGGTTCCCCCCAGTGTGTCCCAGTATCCCCCAGTAATCCCCCAGTGCCCCACAAAGCCCCCCGACTGTCCCCAGTGTGTCCCCAGATGCCCTTGACCTTTCTGTGAGCGTGGGGGGGGGGCGTTTTTGTTGTCAGAGGGTCAAGGGGGGGGCTCCTGGGGTGAGAATTAGGGTTCGAGACATCAGAGATGGGGTTTGGGGACAGTGGGGAGGGGTTTGGGAACAGAGGAATTGGGGGTGTCAAGGGGGGAACTGGGGCTGTGAGGAGGCCCTGGAGACATTGGAGACACCAGGGGGGTCTTCGGGTGTCAAGGGGGGAACTGGGGACACCAAGAAGGTCTTGGGGACACCAGAGGGGGTCTCAGGACTCACCTGCTTGTGGTGCAGTCCCTCATGTCCCCCCCTGGCCCTTTTAACTCCTCCCAAATGTCTCTTAACCTCTATTTTCCCTTTAATCCTCTCCCCTCATAGATCACTTTGATGCCCCAGTGCCCCAAAACCTGTTTTAACTCCTGCAAATGCACCCAAAGCCCCCCAAGCCCCCCCAAATCCCCATCCAACCGCCCCCAGATCCCTTCAAATCTCCCCAGTGCCCCCTCGAATCCCTCCCAACCCCCCCAAAGAGGGATCACCCAGACCTTGGGACAGGAACACAGTGGGCTGTACTGGGGGCACTGGACTGTACTGGGAGGGCCCTGGGGGGGGCTCAGGTGTCCCACGAAAAGGTGGCCCAGCTCCAGGAGAGATCTGGGGATCAGTGAGGAGGTCCTGGTCTGTCCTGGTCTGTACTGGTCTGTCCTGGTCTGTACCCCCAATCCCCAAAGCCCCTCCCCAGCTCCCCCAGGACCCTCCCAGACTCCAAAGCCCCCCAGGCCCCCCAGGCCCCTGACATGGTCCTGCTGCCTCTTGAGCATCTCCAACTCCTGCAGAACCAGGCATTTCATCAGCAAATGTGCAGGTGACACCAAGCTGGGGGTGTGTTGATGTGCTGGAAGGCAGGAGGGCTCTGCAGAGGGACCTGTGTGAGGAAAAGTGTGTCAGCAGGAGCAGGGAAGTGATTGTTGGGCTGGACTGAGCGCTGGTGAGGCCACCCCTGGAGTGCTGTGTCCAGCTCTGGGCCCTGAGTTGAGGAAGGCCCTGGAGGGGCTGGAGCAGGAGCAGGGAAGAGCAGCGAGGCTGGGGAAGGGAGTGGAGCACAAGTGGTGTGAGGAGAGGCTGAGGGAGCTGGGGGTGTTGAGGCTGGAGAAGAGGAGGCTCAGGGGAGACCTCCTGACTGTCTACAAGTCCCTGCCAGGAGGTTGGAGCCAGGTGGGAGTGGGGCTGTTCTGCCAGGAAGCAACAGCAGGACAAGAGGGCTGGGTCTTGAGCTGTGCCAGGGGAGGTTTAGGTTGGATATTAGGAAGCAATTTTTTGCTGAGAGAGTCATCAGGCCTTGGAATGGGCTGGGCAGGGAGGGGGTGGAGTCAGCATCCCTGGAGGTGTTGAAGGTGAGAGTGGATGTGGCCTCAGTGCCATGGTCTGGGAAGCACAGCGGGGTTGGATCCAGGGTTGGACTTGATGATCTCAGAGGTCTTTTCCAACGTGGCTGATTCTGTGATTCTGTGATTGCCATTCCTATGGCAGCACATGCTTGAGGCTCCATCCCCAGGGTGATAGAGATGTCTGTCCATATCTATCTCCAAGGTTAGTCTGTAAATGTGTGGTGTTAGAAAAGCAGGCTGAGTTGTGGGCTGGTTGTAGAAGGAGAAAGAAGCCCAGAGGCCAGTGCAAGCAGGCAGCCCTCAGCTTGCACCTGATGTCCCCTCCCTGCAGGTTCCTGTCCTTGAGCCCAGGCCCTGAGGTGAGGCTGAGAAGTGGCGCGGAGGTGAGCCCAGAGCTGTCCCTGAGGTGAGGCTGAGAATAAGTGCAAGGCAGAGGTGCTGCTGAGGAAGGAGAGCCCCGTGGTGGGGAAGACAAGAAGCTGTGAGAGCCCCGAGCAGGTGCTGTGTCCATCCCCTGTGTGCCAGGTGAGCTGGGGCTTTGCTGCAGAGCTGCGGGCGCTGATTTGAGCGTCTCCAAGTGCTGAGATGGTGGGCACCCAGGAACACAAACTGTGCCTGGCCACGGAGCCTGCAAGGAGGAGCAGAGACAGCCCTGGCAGTGTGGGGGGGCAGGTTGTCCCTGTGCCTTCCCCTGCAGGCCCTGGCTGTCCCTGCTGGGCCCCTGTCCATCCCCATCAGGTCCCTGCCCGTCCCCCCGGGCTGAGCTCCCCCCAGGAAGTGCCGTGGAGCTGAAGCTGCTGCCATCCCCCCCTGCAGCCGCTGCCCCAGCCAAGGGAGCAGCAAAGGCAGGGCCAGGAGCAGAGGCAGCAGCAGGGGAGCCCTGGGGGGGCCGGGAAGCTCTTGTGTGGGTCAGGAAAGAGGCGCTGGGCACGAGGCCGGGGCTGTGCTGAGCAGGCCCAGCCCTCACATCCCCCCAGCCAACACCGGCTGCCCGGGGGGCTTGGGGGGGACCCCCAGCCCGTGTGCCCCACACTGAGCTGGCAGAGAGAGAGCCAAGGGACAGGGCCACGGGCAGGGCCACGGGTGAGGGACAGGCAGGGCCATTGCAGGGCCACGGTGAGGGCACAGCCTGTGGCAGCAGAGCTGCCCAGGGCCGGGGGCAGCCGGGGGTGTTGGTACCAGCCAGTGCTGGGGCCGAGCAGAGCACGAGGCCTCTTGCAGACCCCTGGGGCAGCCTCCCACTTGCCAGCCCCACCCTGGTGGGGTGACACTGTCCCCTCCCTACAGGACACTCCCCCTAAAAACTTTCAAGGGGGCCTTTTGTGTATATTGCTGATTGATGCTGGGGACCTGAGGGAGCCTCTGCAATCCCATCCATGGGGCACAATCTCCTCTGCAGAGCTTGACTCCCTGCAGACTTTGCAGGGAAATCTGTGCTGGCAGCTGCATCCTGAGCCCGAGGGCAGTTTGTATCCCTGAGTGCTGATCAATCCTGGGGACCCAAGGCATCCTCTGCTGTTCCATCCATGCAGCAGGAGTCACCCTGCTGCCCTTGACTCCCTGCAGAGGAACAAGTGCCATCTCTCTGGGAGAAGCCAGATGCTGCCCCCCAGGCCATCAGAAGTGGTGCTGAAGCCTCTTTCAGCCCAGCCCTGGGTGCAGTTTTCTCATCCCCTCACTGAGTGCCCGCTCCCCCAGCTGGCACTGACCAACCAGGGCGTTTGGCACACTTGGTTTGGTGGTTTGGAGAAACAGCCCCAGACTGGCAGGGGGCCAGAGAACCTCGAGGAACAGCCCTGGAGTGTTTTAAGTGACACTACATTAATACAGCTTTTGATTAATATATAGTAAGTCAATCAAGTGCTCATGAAATGACATCACTCCCCTCATCCTCACAATTAAACACCATGTTTTTGGGCTGAATCTTCATATTTTGGAGTATTTTCTGGCTAAACTTTAAGTTTTTGCCGTTTTTGGGGAGGGTTGCTATTTCTGAAGGGGTTGCTATTTCTGAAGGGATTTTTTGCCTGAATCTCGATGGTTTGGGTTTTTCGGGGCTGAATCGTGGTGTTTTGGGGGGTTTTATGGATACAGGATGCCCGGTGAGTTCTAGAGATGGACTTGGGCAGGAGGAACCCCCAAGCCAACACGCTCAGCCCTTGTTTTCCCCCCATCAGGATTTGTCCTTCCCAAAGCTTGGGCGGATGGAGGAGGAGGCTGCGAGGAAGAGGAAGATGCCTTGGGCCCCCCAGGCAGGTGAGGAGGAAGTCAGTGTCCCTTTGGGCGGGTGTTGTGCTGGCTCTGTCAGCCCAGCATGGCCCCGGCTGCAGGACAACCCCGCTGGCGCCGCCGTCCTGCCGGGGCCGGAGTTGGGGGGATGTCCTTGGCCTTCCCTGTGGGCCGGAGGCAAATCCCCTGCCTGTCCTTGTTGCTTCCTGCCCCAGGCCCCGAGCTGAGGACGGAGAGCCCGGAGGACAAATCCCCCCGTGAGAGCCTGGTGGGAGAGGCCGTTTTGAAGGGCTCCCCGGCGCAGGAAGGCAGCGGGGAGGAAAAGGGCCGGAGATCCCCCTGCAGGAGGGACTCCAAAGCCAGCCCAGGGTGCTCTGAGGAGGAAAGAGCCAGCGTGTGCCGGGAAGGCGGCCGGAGCTTGAGGGGGAGCTCTGAGCTGGTGGTCCCTGAGCAGCCTCCCAGCAGGGAGAAACCCTTCAGGTGCTTGGAATGTGGGAAGAGCTTTAGGTGGAGCACCAGCCTCCTCACCCACCAGCACATCCACACTGGGGAACGTCCTTACACGTGTGGGGAATGTGGGATGAGCTTCAGTGACAGCTCCACCCTTCGCAGACACAAGCACATCCACACCGGGGAACGACCCTACCCATGTGGGGAATGTGGGAAGAGCTTCAGTGACAGCTCCACCCTTCGCAAACACAAGCACATCCACACTGGGGAACGTCCTTACATGTGTTGGGAATGTGGAAAGAGCTTCAGGGACAGCTCCAACCTTCGCAAGCACCAAGTCATCCACACTGGGGAACGGCCATACACGTGTGGGGAATGTGGGAAGAGGTTTCAGACCAGCGGGAATCTCGTCAGGCATGAGCGGACGCACACAGATGAGAGGCCCTTCCGCTGCACTGACTGCGGGAAGGGCTTCAACCGGAACTCCCACCTCATCACCCACCGGCGCATCCACACCGGGGAGAGGCCCTACAAGTGTGGGGAGTGTGGGAAGAGCTTCACCCGCAGCTCTGCCTTGACCCAACACCAACGGACCCACCAGTAAGAGAAGCCCCACCAGTGCCCCGACTGCAGGAAGAGCTTCGGCCGCTACTTCCACCCCGAATGAAGCCCCTGATGGGGAGGCAACCCCTGGAGTCCAGTGACTGTCAGTCCATCCCTTTCCACCACCCAGTCCCCTTTCCCAGGGGCAGGTTCTTCCAACAGAACCCTTCTTGGGGGGTGTGTGGAGATTCCTGCCTTGGCTGGGGACCCCCCCAGGGTCACTCCTGGAGGTTGAGAGCAGAGATCCCCCCACCAGCGTTGGTCTGGGGGAGTTCCATCCCTCTCTAATTAAGAATTTCTCGTTTTGTGGCAGCTTGAGTAGAATTGCTTCAACAATTGCTTTAGTGTAGAGCACTGTCCTATCTTATCCTGTACAGGTAGTTTTAGTGTATATATTGTGCACTAAGTAATTCTGATGAAGATCTTTTGTCTGATCATTTGTATCCCTAAATAAATTCCTTTTTATCAATAGATCTGATTTGCCATCAATAAAACCTAGGGGACCAAAGTGATTCAGTCACACTTCTGTAATTCCTGTAAACTGAAACTGTTGGCATGATCCAAGGTTGAGATTGGATCCAGCAGCCCCCAGCACCGTACAGTAAGTTGTGAGCTCAGAGGGGCCACCCCCCTTTCCCAGCCCTCCTGTGCCCAAAGGCTCCCATGGGACCGTTTATCCCACCACACTACCCCTGCTCTTTTACCCTTCTCCCTGTTCCTCCCACTTTTTCATAGTCCACTCAATCCCCAGCTCCAATTAGGATCACTCTGGGGGTCCCAATCCCCATTTTTCTCCCCTCTCTCACCCCTTCCACATCATCTCCCCACTCCCCAGCCCTCTCATGCTCAGTTTGGGGGTCCCACCCTCCTCTTTCCCCACTCTCCTGACCTCTCCCACTTATTTCCCATCATTCTCAATGGTCCCCCCCTCCACTTTTGGGGGGTCTCACTCCCCTCCCACTCAGTTTGGGGTCCCACTACCCCTTTATCCCCTCTAACCCCCCTTTTCCCACCGACCTCCCCCTTCCCACCCCCCGCTCACCCGAGAGCTCCTCGCCCGCAGCCGGGGGGGCTCCCAGCACCACCAGTGCCCAGAGAAGTCCCCCCAGAAAAGGGGTTGGGTGAGGTCCTGGGGGGGCTTTGAGTGTGTTTGGGGGTCCTCGGGGAGCTCTAAGAAGGTTTTGAGGGGTTCCCAGCACCTTTTGGGATGAGCTGGGTGCCTACTGAGGGGCAGGTGCACTCCCAAAGCCCCCCCAGAGTGGGTTTACACGGGGGGAAACAGGGGAGTCCCTATTCCCGATCCATCCTGGAGCCAGTTCTGCCCCCCCCAAACTCGGCTCCACCCCTCGTTATCCACCCCCCCTCCCCCACTGCCCCGCAATAACCGGGACTGGGGAGAACTGGGAAGCTTTCCTGGGATCAGGAGTGGCAGCAGGGGAGGGGGGGACACACGACCCCCCAAAATCCTCACAGGGACAGGAGGGGTCCAGGCTGGGCCCGAGGCCCCGGGGAGGGGCTGCGGCCGCCGCCGGCTCAGGAGCTCTGTGGGGAGAGAAAAGGGGGTGACAGCGGGGTGGGGGGTCCCCGGGGGGGCACAGACGCTCTGGGGGGACACACGACCCCCTGGGACCCCCCTCACCTTCTGGCGCAGGTAGAAGCCGAGCCCCAGCGCCAGGGAGACGAAGGCCAAGAGGAAGCCCCCGGCCCCTCCTTGGCAGCAATTGCTCAGGCTGATGGAGCCCGGCAGGGCCGGGGCCGCCGGCGGTGTCCGATCCCGGCAGGAAGCGGGGAGGGCCCCGGGGAGCGGCGGCGGCGGGCGGGGCCCTGGGGGAGCCGCCCCGAGGGGTCCCCGCCGCCCGGGGCACTGAAGGAGCCGCCCCGGGACGGGCCCTGGCGGGGGTCGCCAGAGAGGGGGGCGAGCTGGGAACAGAATCAGCTCCGGAGAATAAACCGAGGGAAACCAAAGGGCCGCGCCGGGGGAGTCTCCGCCGCCCCGGAGCTGAAAGAGCTGCCCCGCGGGACGAGCGAGGAGGGGCGGCGGTGAAACAGTCGCCCGGGGTGTGGCGAGGGAGATGGGAATGGGATAAAAGAGAGAGAATAGAGAGAGAAATCGCTTTGTTCCCCCCCTCCCTCCCCACCCCAGCTCCCTTTTGTATACAGATAAAAGCAGGGATCGACATGTGCTTCCCTTCCCCCTTTTCCCCTCAGGGGATGAGAAAACAAAAGAGAAAACCTTGGGAAAGAGGGGGAAAAGCCAACTCTGCAAAACCATCTCCTCCGAGATAAGTTGTGCTGCCAAAGGAAATGCTGACTCCAGAGGTGCCCAAGTGGTGGCAGAGCCCCCACCCTGCACACTCACACACTTCAGCTCAACATTGGGGTTTTCCCCTCCCTGGCACTGCCCAGTCCAGCCCCTCCCTGGTCCCCCCATCTCCCTGCCCCTGCCCCAGCCCAGCAGAGCAGCACACTCAGGTCTGGCCCTGCAGCAGGCCATGGAGGCCATGGAGCTCAGGGACAGGCCCTCTGGGGCTGCAATGCTCAGCACATCATCAGCTCAGGCAGCTCCTGCAGCCCCAGGGCCAGCCCCGCTCCCCAGCACAGCAGCAGAGAATCGGCCCCGGGCTCCTCAGGCCCCATTTGCCATCTCCAGGGGCACTGGCCACCACCAGCACCAGCTGCAGCAGCCTCAGCCCCTCAGCCCCCACAGTGGGACCCTGAGGGCAGCACACGGACTCCAGGGAGAAACCAACAAGGCAAGGACCCTCTGGGGAGTCTGCTCCTTGGCCTTGTTCTTGAGAGCCCTTGAGAAGAAGAGCTGAGGCTTCAGGCTGTGCCCGGAGCAAATGGAGCCCCTTGTGTGGTGGAAAGAGTGCAGTGGAGCCCAGCTCATGCCAGCAGTGCCATGGCCACAGGACTGACCCAGCCCAGCCCAGGGACCAAGGCCCAGAGCACTGAGGCCTCACCGAGGCCCAGAAGGGGAGGGGGGCAGGAGAAAAAGAGCAGCTCTCAACAGGCCAAATGCTGCTGCTCCCTGGCACTGCTGCTGGGCTGGGACTCTGTTTCCCTGCCAGACTCACCAGAGGTCTCAGAAGATTGAACTCAGAGAAACAAGTCACTGAAGGATCCTTGACTTTGTTTCAATGCATTCCTCATTTACCCAGGCTCTGGGTCAAATTCAGGATGTAGACAGTGAACTAGACATGGGATGAATAATCAATATTCACTGTACACAACTTTATCCCAGGAGAAAAAACACATGAAAACCCTGACCCAGCACCACAAAAAACTGAGCAGGCAGGCTGGAACAAGGAGTCCCATTCTGAATGCTATGGAAGAGAAAACAGGCCCTTTGTGCCTTCAGAAAAGCATCCAGTCATCATTTCCCTCAGGGCATCCTTGAAGCAAAAGACTTCTTAAGACAGATGCCAGAGCTTGGCAGCAGGCTGTCCTTCTCAGCTTGGAAAATCTCTGCTAACTTACCTAACAATGGTACAAACCCCCCACATTAATGTTGTCAAACAGCTGCATCTGCAGGATTCATGTTCCAGAGTTACCTAATGCACAATTATCACACCTCTTTTTAAATTTAAAGGGGAGGAGAAAAAAAGCAGGGGGTAGGAGGAGACTCCCCACCCCAGTCATCCATCAAGTGTACATCCTGGCCACTGCTCCCAAGAAATTGAATATATGCTAAAGAGATATAAAAAGACATCAAAAGCTTTCAGATATAAAAGTGCTTCAGAAGCTAGATTTTAAGATTGCCAAGTGGGGTTTTGCCAGATTATAAAGTTGACTGAAATGCCAGGATACTGCATTTTGGAAGCAGCAGCAGCTCACATATTGCCTTGTATTAGTGGCTGAAGTGTATTGCTGATTCCAAAGCTGGACTATCATCATCTGTGAAGGAGATAAATGAATAAATGAAAATTGGCATTCCCTACCAACCCTGCTACCTTGAAGCACTCTTTTCAAGGGCGGCCTCCACAGGAAAAAAAAAGTGAAAACCACTTTATTTTGATTATAGTGCTTTCCCCAGGCAGGAATTTTTATTTCAGTTAGAATCTTTGAACCATTACATTTTCAGTGAGGCATTTTTATATTTACAGTTGACATCTTCATAGAAGAATGAAACCTTTGAGCAACAGCTCTAAAGCATGAAGGTTGCCTGCAGGAAATACTTAAATTATTTTACATCCCAATGGAGCCTGTTGTTTTTAGCTAAAATTTAATAAACCTGAAATCAATGACCTTTCTATTACTGAAAACCTGCCCTTTGGAAAACTAACTTTCCCAAAAAACATATTTTTGTGAATAAATGCCAAACAAAGGGCTATTGAAATCTAAACATTTTCTCCATTTATACCTTGTGAACATTTAGTTCCTAAATTCCCGACTGCTACCTAATGTAGAGAACAGTGGTGCCTTGGTTGAATCACACATCATTGATTTCAGAGTGTCACAGGGATCTCATTGACAGAAATCAATTGGAATCCAAAATCAATCAAATATGTTCGTGCACTATCATTCATTGAATTTGAATATCCCCAAATTAATTGTAAGCATGTGAAAGAACCTGGAAATAAATTTTGAAAAGGTACAAAAATAAAAAAGAGTAAACTTTGAGAAGATAATAGTGCATCTGAGCATGTTTCATGCCTGCTGGGGTAAGTTAATGGTGAATCACACCTTCCCAGCACAGGCTGAGATATATTCTTTTTGGAACATGAAAATACCCAGGGACTGAAGGCAGAGGACACACCAGTCAGTGATCCAGCATTATTTTATGAATAGCCTGTTACACACCCAATATCAAACATGCTGCCAGGATATTACAAAATGCACAAGGATGTTACACTCTGAAAAACTGCACATTGTAAGTGAGCCACTGCACTTCAGGGAGAAAGAAAGGAGAGAATTCCTGAATCTCTACCAAAAAAAACATGAATAGATGTAGCCACTTACCCAAAGAGCTGTTCTTGTTGCTGAGGACTCCTCTCTAAACACCTTGACCTGTAATTCTGTCAAGGTAATAAATCCTCCCACTCATCACAGCACACTCAAAAGCACCCTGCTATTTAATTTCAAGGGAAAAATGGCCCAAAGTGTCTAAAACATTTCCTTTTGCTCCTGTAAAAGTGCTGGCATTTTACTTCCTTCCTGATAAGCCAGTGTCAATGGACCTGATTGTTCTTTTCTTATTCAAAGGACATCAGTAGTTCCAAAACACTCTCCATCTTATCAGGTGTCTGAACAGCACAGTTACTGAAAACAGTTTGTCCTGCTCCTCTCTCCTTCTGCCAGGCTATCAGATAAACCTAACTAACTCTCTGTCTTTACACACAATCAAACATAAGCTGTGTCTTCAACCCACTGCAGCCTGTTTCTGGCATGTTACAGGTTTGCTGCTTGACATCAGTTGTACCCAAAACAGCAGCAGTGAATTAGCTTAGAACAAAAGGGACACAGGATAGGAAGAAAAAAGAGAAACATTTTGTGAAGTAAGAATGATCACTCTCATCTCAGTAGTTCATAGGTATTTATCTGGTGCTACTTGAAAAAGAGCATGGAAGCAGCAGGATTCAAATGCATTCAAAACAGACCTGACAAGGGCCTCAAGAGTAGAAAAATAACTTCTTTTTTTGTGTATTTTGTTCTCCTGTCCTCTAGGAACTGTCTCTGATTTGCAAGGGGTGAGAAAGTGAAAGAAAGGAAAATGGTTACAGCATCTGAAAGCATTTAAATACCTTTACTGTTTTTGTCAGTAACAAGACTGATTTTCATGATCCAACCTTCATTTGGCATTAAAATACCCCCACAAAAACAAACCAAAAAAACACTCTCCCCCAAACAAGCCTCTCAGCAACTCTCTTTTTCATTCAGTGTCTCAGATACAGAATTTTCAGTGCTGACTACTGAGGAATAACACAAGATCAACTCTTTCAGAAGGGCCACAGCTTTGAAGATTTTGCTTCCTGCCCAGCCCTAAGGAATAGGCACAGCATCTCCCTTCCTTCTTCTCAGGATGACAGGATATCCTCGGGATGAGCACAGTGTTGGAAGAGTTAAACATTAACCTGGCTGTGCCCTGGGCACTCTCAACTGGCTAAATGGAAAGTTCTGGAATGCAGGGAGAAATCCTGAGTTGCAGCTCTTTGATTAAGTACAGCCTTCTTTAGAAGCTGAAGCTCCAGCCCCTGAGTGGAGGATCCTTCCCACCCCTTCTCCCACTGACAGTCCCCCTAAGCAATAAAATATCAAACATAAAAAGACAGTGGCATTCATCCTCCACAAAGACAGGACCAAATCCTGCAGCCAATTTGATGACAGAAAAAAAATTTAAAAGGAAATAAAGAATACACAGAAAATTACTTGATCCTTTGTTACATTTCCAGTATATGGAGAACTACACAAACTGCCAGTAGCAGAGTGCTCAGAGTACACAAAGGAGTGTGATTTCACCATTTTGTTAAATGTTGGTTTTACTAGATTTTTGTTTCCTGTATTTCTTTGAAAATATTCACGTGTGAGATTGAAAAAAGTGTTTCTTTCAAAAACAGCTCTAGAAACCAACCCAGAAATAGGGGGAGAGGGGTGAAAGAGCAGCAATAACACGTACAAGAATGGTCTGAATAAAGCAAGTCACCTCCTGCCCACCCATCCTGGCACCTGATGGGAAGGAATTTTGCAAATGCTTAGGAACAAGCTAGCACTACATTTTAGATATGACTTTTTCATCTCTACATCTCCAGGACTTTAAACTGTTTCATGTCTGTAAGGGGGGTACTTTTGAATTAGATGATCAATGGAGCATAGAGGCTTGAGAAAGGAATCATATTAGGATGTGAAACCAGACAGAGTATGGTACAATGTAACTTCATGGCACAAGCGAATTGTAAGGTCCATTGTGCTTTTTAGCAAGTCAGCCTGATATCCCCTATTATCAGAGCTGAGTTCTTCCTTGGTTTTGCTACATATTGCAAGATAGATACATCTACCCTTGAAACACAGTGGGAGAGGTCATCCATAGGGGTGAGAAAGATGCTGGTGAGAGGAAGATTCTGTGGGCAGGGGTCGCTGGCCCCTTGCCCTACAGCAGGGCATGCACAGACTGTTGCTATCAGGTGATGAACAGGCGGGGTTTGGCTGCCACTCAGGCATCACCTTATACTGGGTACTGGCCCTACGTAGTGTAATGTGGAGCTGATAAAATGGGGTGTCAGGACTGCTGGGGTGAGCGATCCTCATCCTGCCATGGAGACTGTGTTGTTCCATGGGGACGCCCGCTAAGCACGGGCACCGACCAGCTGCTGCAGATCCTGGCAGCCCTGGCCTGTCTGTGTGGGTAAGCACAGTTTATTGACAGGAAGCAACTGAGAAAGCAAATGTTTTATATCTTTTTTTGATATCCTTGTAATTCCCTTTTTACTAGTTAATATTGTATTAAAAGCCACTCATAGTATTGTTTTAATATCCTTTAAATGTTCCTTTAATTCCCTTATTACTAGTTAATACTATAATAAAAGCCGTTCATAGTATTGTATGAATGCCAATTGATAAAGTAGTTATTTTGTATTCTTTTTTAGCTTTTGATTCTCTTTGCTAGTTTTTTATTCTCACTGCAATAAAAGATTTTTTGTACTGTTTGAATGTCTGTTGTACTTGTCTTTATTCCAGGCATGTATTCAAATGAACTAATGCACAGGGGCACAGCTCTTTGGGCAGGAGACGAGCAGCAGCCTTGCCAGGACTCGGGGCGGTGGCAGGTCTCCTTGGGCCAGGACTTGCTAGAGCTGCTGATTTGGGTGCAGCCCTGGCCAAAGGGCTGCCAGCAGCATTGATGCCCTTGCCCACACCTTCCTTCTCGGTGTCAGCCCCCCTGTTTAGGATGGCCACCAGCCAGCACTTCTCCCAAGGAGGCCGTGCCAGCTTGTGTGGAAGGCCCCGTGCCCTTCCTGCTGCGACTGAGTCGGCGGCCGAGGGGGCTCCTTGTGCTGCCGTGAGCAGGCACAGGAGGGAATTGTTTGCTCATTTCTTGAGCTCTTCCTACAGTTCAGGTCCAGCCAGATGAGATACTTCAGAGAGCGGATTCCCTCCAAGGTGGGGCAGGTTGGCGGGGCTGGGGTAGGCCCCAGGCCACGTGGCACTGTGTCCCAGGGCCCTTTGTGACACGCTGGGCATGGCCGGTGGGATGGAAGGGGGCAGGGTGTCCAAGGGCCCTTTATGACCCGTGGTGACAGAGGTGCTGCTGGTGACACGGCCACAGTGTCAACAGTGCTCCTCGGAGCAGGCGACGGGACAGGACGGGACAGAGCGGTGCTGTGCGGAGCCCCCGCGCAGCCAACTCGTGCCTTGCTGACCCGGAGCGTTTTGGCGGATTTTCTCATTTCCAGGTGACCTCGAGGCATTTCCACAGGATTTGGAGACCCGGAGTTTCTCCGAGGTGTCTCTAATCCCTGTGGCAGGTGCCCTTGGGACCCTTTTGCAGGACTTGGAGACCCGGAGCTTCTCCGAGGCGTCTCCAATCCCTGCGGCAGGTGGCCTCAAGGCCATTCTGTAACTTAGGGCCCGGAGTTTCTCCGAGGTTCTCTTTCTCTCTTGCAGGTGCCCTGGACACCAGACTGTGGCATGGCAGGGAGACGCTTCAGCCTGCTCAGGCTGCTCCGGAGGAAGAAGGAGGAGGAAAGCCCTGGAGCTGCTCCAGCACAGCAGCCTGAAGAGGTGCAGCAGGTGCAGCCCCCGCAGGAGGGTGAGTGCTGGAGCTGGGCCACAGGGCTGGTGGCTGCAGTCCCCTTGACCTCATCCTGTCCCATCCGCTCTGGACATGCCCAGGGAAAGGGAGGGGGGCATAGGGGCCGGGGCTGATCTCCTGGCAGCCGTGCTCCATCCACTGGGCATCCCAGGGCTGGCCCTGCCTGCTCCTGGAGCCCAGGCCTGGGCTGTGTTCTCCCGCCTCTCCCGCACACCCTCAGCTCTGAGCGCGCTCGCTCTTTGCCAGATGCAGGCCAGGAGTGGACAGAAGAGCAGCTCCGTGCCCGTGGCCGCTTCCGCAGGGCAGCACAGGTACCTGCAGCCATCCCCGCTTGGGCTGGGCCTGCTCTCACTGCTCAGCCCAGCGCCGCTGTTGCGGCCCTCCAGGGGACATCCCTCTCTTCCCTGCCCTTCTTTCTCCTGCAGACATTTATGAAATTCATGGGCAGTCGGCGTAGAAAGTCCAGGGTCACACCAGCTGATGTCCAGGCCCAGCCTGACACCATCCTGACCCAGCTGACAAAGCCTGATGTCAGCACCGCGTCGACTGCTGTCCCAGCACAGTGTGGCACCACAACCAGTGATCACACAACCCACTGGGACACCACGTCCACCGATGATGTGTCACACTGTGACTCTGTGCTGCCTGGTCTCACGGAGGAGGCCGACGCCACAACAATGGAGGGCGTGGCAGGCACTGACACCTTGCCTGTTCAGCGCCTGGCCGATACCCCCAGCCTGGACTTTCTTGAGGAGAGAGCTGTCTCTGCTGAAGTAAGCAGCCTGTGGCCCCCCAAGCTGGGTGCGCTGGGCCCCCTCAGCCTTTGAGGCTGGCACAGTGTGCTGGGAAGGGAAGCATTTCTCAGGGGAAACTGGGCAAGTATCTAACTCTGGAAGCTCTCCACCTCTCCACTGTGCATCCTCCAGGCCAGACTGTGGGACCTGGGGACCTGGGGCTGCTCAAGGCATCTCCAGTCCCTGGGGCAGGTGCCCTTGAGGCCAGACAATGGGACTGGATGAGGCGAGGCATTTCCCAGGCTTCTCTCTTGCAGCTGCCTTCAAGGCACGACTGCAGGACTTGAGGAGTCAAAGCTTTTCCATGGCATCTCTGCTGCAGGTGTCCATAACACCAGACGGAGACATGCAGCAGAGACCACCCACGGTGCCCAAGCTGGCCTGGGTGAAGGAGGAGGAGAAGGAGGAAAGCCCTGGGGCTACTCCAACACAGCAGCCTGAAGAGGTGCAGCAGGTGCAGCCCCTGCAGGAGGGTGAGTGCTGGAGCTGGGCCACAGGGCTGGTGGCTGCAGCCCCCTTGGCCTCATCCTGTCCCATCCCATATGGACATGCCCAGGGAAAGGAAGGGGGGCAGAGGGGCCGGGGCTGATCTCCTGGCAGCCGTGCTCCATCCACTGGGCATCCCGGGGCTGGCCCTGCCTGCTCCTGGAGCCCAGGCCTGGGTTGTGTTCTCCGGCCTCTCCCGCACACCCTCAGCTCTGAGCGCGCTCGCTCTTTGCCAGATGCAGGCCAGGAGCGGACAGAAGAGCAGCTCCGTGCCCGTGGCCGCTTCCGCAGGGCAGCACAGGTACCTGCAGCCATCCCCGCCTGGGCTGGGCCTGCTCTCACTGCTCAGCCCAGCACCGCTGTCGCGGCCCTCCAGGGGACATCCCTCTCTCTTCCTTGCCTTTCTCCTGTAGCTGGTTTGCAGATTCATCAGGTGCATTTGGCATGAAGAGGCCACTTTCATGGCCACTGGGGACACGGCAAACTCGGACCTCTTCAATGCCCAGACCAGCGCTGCCCTGCTGGATATGCTTGTGGAGAACGGTGTCTACAAAGCGAAGCAAGTAAGCAGCCTGTGGCCAGGGCTCCAGTCCCCCAGGGATGCTGTGGCCCCTCACGCCGGCTGCGCTGGGCCCCCTCAGCCTTTGAGACCAGCAGAGTGTGGTGGCAAGGGGAGCACTTCTTGGGGGAAGCTGGGCAAGTTGCTGGCTCTGGCAGCTCTCCAACTGTCCCCCATGTCCCCTCCAGGTGCCGGCCATAGTCAGGTGCATCCACCAGTGGCTCACGTCCAATGTGTCTGCTGAGCACAGGCTGGACAAGACTCTTGTCCTGCTGACCGAGGCACACCCCACGGATGTTGCAGTGACCCTGCTGCGCTCTGCCCCAGCCTGTGACAGGTATGGGGCCCACCTGCCTTGAGGGCTCACCTGCCTTTAGACCCCATCCCCCTGGACAGCCTGTCCCAAATGGTGTGCCAGAGACATGGAGACTTCCAGGACACTCCAGCTCCTCTCTTTGCCAGCTTTGGCATGTCAGCCTCCAATCCTGAGGCCAGCCTGCCTCCCTGCCCCACAAGGCACCGTGGCTCTGTCACCTGGGCCCCGCAGCTGCCCAGGCCACAGAGCTGTGTCCCAGACCCCCCTGAGCCAGAGTTGTGACTCCACAGAGCTGCTCGCACCATGTGGAAGACGCTCATCTCCTCCAGATGGACTAAGGAGCCGGTGCTGCAGATCCTCTTCCGTGTGCTGGAATACTGGCCAGCGCACAGGAGACGCACCTCTGATGGGGATGAGAGGGATGTCTTTGCCCTGGCTGTGAGTTTCTTGAGCTGGCCTCTGCTCGCCCCCAGGTTGCCTCTGGGACGCCTTTCCATCCTCCCTCACCACTGCTTCTCCCTGCCCCAGGCACTGGGCTGCAAGCCTGGCTTAGGGGCAGGTTCAGGGACACCAGGCTGGGGGATCCCCCTGTGTCTCCTCTGGCCTGTCCCTGCCACGCTTGGGCCCTGCCACATGGACATCTGGGCCCTGAGAGCTGTCTCTGGGTGCTTTGTCTTTGGCAGGCAACTGTGGCACTCTGGGAGATCCTCCAGCTGTCCCACTCCTGGTGCCCAGGGGGAGTGAAGGACAATTTCCCGCGCCTCCTTCTGACTCTGCTCTTCCAAGTTTTCATCAGCACAGAGGAGATGTCAGAGGAGGTCGAGACCTTCTGGAGGCGATGCCGGGAGCAGCGCAGCCTTCCCCTCAACCCCAACAGGTGCTCCATCCCAGTCCCCTCTCCCTGCCACGCCCTCGGGGCTGGGGCCAGGGCTCTGTGCCTGACCTGGGCTGTGCTCTGCACACAGGTTTGCAGTGCAGACCGTTAAAGCCCTGCTGCGCCAGCTGCTGGATGAGGACGTGTTGATGGTGATCGGTCGCAAGTGTGGCTGGGACATGCTCCTCAAGGCTGACAGCCACCACTATGCAGTGGGTCTGCTGGCCAGGTGAGAGCCCTTTCTCCCCACTGCCCCACACCCCCACAGGTCATTTCTGCCCTGTGCACAGGCCACCCCTCACAGTGCCCGTGCTGCTGGGCCAGAGGGCCTTGGCAGCCAGGGATGGCTGAGCAGAGTGGAAAAGGCGGAGAGGGGCGGCTGCACAGGAGGACCCACCTCCCAAAGTGCCCACGTCCTCTCCTGGGCTGGTGGCCAAAGACCAGGCCTGTGTGAGTCAGTCCCAGGAGAGCTTTGCCCACCTGGCTCAGGGTCTCTGGCACCTTTATTCCCCCTTGCAGGGAGCTGTGCCGTGTCTCCCGCTCCTTTGGTCGCAGCATCGCCGTCAGCCTGCTCCCGCGGCTCAGCAGGGGAGAGCCCCTGTGGGAACTGCCTGCCCTGGCGTTCCTGGTGGAGGTGAGCCTGATGGCGAGCGCTGCCTGGCCCAGCTGCCTCCCCCTCTCTGCCCTCTCACAGCCGCAGCCGCCCGGGACGGTGCCTGCACCCTGTGCTGCTGCCTGGGCCCAGCCCCGGGCGGGTCTGGGCTCCTGCCGGCCGGGCACCCCGTCACTGCTCCCTGCCTTTCAGGTCCTGCACTGCCTGAACCCCAGACAATGTGGGCCCAGCGTCCTGCAGATTATTTCCAGGCACCTGCGCAGTCAGTGCCCGGAGAGGCGTCGCCTGGCGCTCCGAGGCCTGGTGGTGCTCAGCAGGGATCCCGCAATGGTGAGCAGGGGGCAGGGGCTGAAGCCGGGCCGGCAGCGTGCGGCTGTGCAAGGCAGTAGCTTGGCCTTGGCTGGCCTTTGGCAGCTGTGGCAGCTGCTCCCAGCTCTCCTCCTCCCCGTTCAGCTGCCCGACTCCTTTGGGACGCACCTTTGGCCTCTGGGCCCCGCGGCAGCAGCGTGGGGCTGCACCACAGCATTGTGTTCCACACAGGCTAAGAGCATCCGGAGCCTGAGTGAAAGCCTCCTGGAGCTACTGCAGGATGCAGACACAGACGCGGTTCAGATGACCCTCTCCGCGTTCATCAACGTGCTGCACTTCCAAATCGTCAAAATATCCACCCCTACTGCCCTGAAGTTGCTTGAGGCGCTGCGGCCACTCTTTGACAATGTAAGGCTCTGTGCCCCTCATCGTGGGCACTGAGTGCTGCCAGGAAACTTTGGGCCCAGTGTCTTTTCAGGCCTGTGCCCCGGTGGGCCTGGAGAAGCCAGTGCTGAGGTCTTTTCCTCTTCCTTTGCACCAGGAGCACAGCCAGCTGCAGCAGCTCTCCATGCTCCTCTTCTGGGAGCTGATGGAGGCGACAGAGAGGAGCAAGAGCCTAAAGCCACACGTGTACCTGAGTCTGGTGCCATTCTACTTCAACTGGCACAATGAGAACCAGCGTGTGGCAGAGGTGAGGACTCGTGGGCTCTGGTGTCCCCATGGCAGGAGGCTGCTGTGCCTCCTGCCCTGGCCCATGGTCGCCTGCAGCCTCCTCCTGGCCTTGGCACAGGGATGTGGGTGCTGTGCCCTGGGCTGCGGTGCCATGGCCCGCTCTCTGTTGCTGTGCAGGCCTCTTGGAGAGCACTGTTTGGTGCAGCCAGGTTCCTGAAGTGGAGAGATCTTGAGGACTTGGTGACCATGGAGCAGCCGTGGAGGTTTCCCGAGTGCCTGGTAAGGACGGCCCCAAAGCCCCAGCCCCTGATGCCCAATGTGTGGGGCTGGCAGGGTGCCTGTGTCCACTGCTGCACCCACAGACACCAGCCTGTGCCCCACACACTGCTCCCTTCCCTGGGGCATGCGGGCTCTTTTCCAAGCTCCCCTGCCCCGCAGCCAGGCTGCCATGGAGCCCCGGTCCAGCTGGGCTGTGGGGTAGGGCCGCCCCACGGCTCCCCAGGAGCACCCAGCCCTCTGCTCCCCCCAAAGCCCGGCCCCAGCAGTTGCTGGCCAGGCCTCAGGGCTCTGTGGGCAGGGGAGCCCCGTGCTGGGGGCAGGGAGCGCCCGGCCAAGGGGCAGAGCCTGAGCCGAGCCTTCCCTCTCTGCCCTGGCGCTCTTTGCAGCTGGAAAAGGACAGGAGCCGAGTGGGCCAGTACGTGCGCCAGGCCCTGCCGTTCCTGGAGAGCCCAGAGAAGCCCCTGCGAAAGCTGGCCATCAAGTTTCTGGGTGAGCCACAAGGCCGGGGTCCCTCCCCGCCCCACTGCAGCTCGGCCCCAGCCCCGGCTGCTGCAGCGGCAGCAGGATGCGGCCCAGGGCATGTGGAGCCCCGAGTGGCCCCGGGCGCCTGCTGCCGCCCTGTGCCAGCCCAGCCCTGGGGCGTCCCCATGCGGGAAGGCCCCGGGCTCAGCCCTGCCAGGGCAGGAGGCCGTGTGGCCGGGCTGGCAGCGCCGCTGCGGGGGACCTGTGCCTCTGGGGCCTGACAGGCTCTGTGTTCCCAGGGATCGCCGCCAGGTCCATGAAGCAGGAGCAGCCAGAGCTGCAGCTCATCTGCCAGGGTGAGCGAGAGCACCTTCCAGCTGATCCCCTTGGGCCCTGCTCCCTCCTGGCCATGGCAAGAGCTGGCTGGAATGGCCCTGGCAGGAGGGGCTCCTCACGTCCCCACACCCCTGGCCTCTCACCTTGGCTCTCTTCCTTTCTCTTCCAGCCCTTCAAGACATCACTGATGACAGCCCTGCCGTCTCAAACCTGGCCCAGGAAACGCTCCACATCATCAGAGCTGTACGGAGAACTTCATTCTTCCCATTCTGGTAGTCTCCGTTGCTGCCTCTTCCAGCCCGTAGAGGTGTGACAGAAGACATCAGACTCGCCATGGCAGGCCTGGCAATTCAACACTGCTACGTGCTGAGAGCTGTACAGATGGCTCCCTAGTGCAGATTCCAGCAGCTCCAAGACTGGCTGTGCAGGGCATGGCAGGCCCGGCCTTTTCCGCAGGGCAGTGTCTGCCTGTGCTGCTGCAGCTCTGTGGAGAACTGATGCAGGAAGCTCCATCTCCTGGGGCCACCTGAGCCTGTGGGGAAGATGCCTCTTCCCTGCAAGCACCTCCTTTGAGCTCAGCATGGGAATATTACATCCATGTTGTCACATACAGAAGCCCAGGAGGTTTTTTTGGTGCCCAGTGTGCACAGGGCCTTGGAGAAGAGGGGAAAAGGGCTCCTTGTGCTCAGCAACACTTGCCCCGCTGTGCAGTGGGCCAGCAAAAGTGGGCAGAAGCCCCTTGGCCTTTGGTGGTTCTCCTGGAGCCTCAATGTTTCCAGAAATGGAGGGCCAAAGGCTGGAGCTGTGGGGATGCCTGAGGACCTTGTCCTTGGAGATGGCCACAAGCCCTCCCCAGCCAGGAAGCAGCGTCTGTGTCCTGCCAGTGTGTCACTGGCTGGATTGCTCCGGGCTCCCAAGTGCCTCTGGAGCAGCTCCTCTGGAGCTCCTTCAGGGCTGCACCACTGCTGGGCAGGTTGGCGGGGCTGGGGGAGACCCGCAGGGGAGGGGGCGCTGGGAGGCCAGGAAGGGGTGAGGTGCTGTGGAGGCCCTGATGGGACAAAGGAGCGGGAAGCCTTGAGGGGAATCTGTGAGGGGATGGGTGGCAGAAGGCTGTGAGGGGACAGACTGGGCGCAGGCCCCGAGGGGCAGGGTGGAGGGAAAAACCCCCAGGACTTGGGGGGGCAGAGGCCATAAGCAGCCCCCAGGCAGCCACCTCCTTCCCTGCCAGCTGGCTTCTCTGGTGCTTTCCCGAGGCATTCCCAGCCCTGTGGCAGAAGCCCTGGAGGCCAGGCCTCAGCAGCAGGGTGGGCACACCCCCAAGGGGGCCAGGCTGGCCTGGCTGGGGACAAGGAGGGCAAGGGGGCCCTGCCAGGGCACGTCCGCCGGGTGCTGCCGGCGAGGGGCAGTGGCACAGGCAGGGCTGGCGGCCAGCCCGGGCCCCCACGGCTGCCCAGGCCACGGGACTGTGGCTGACACCCCCCTGAGCCAGAGCTCTGGGCCCACAGAGCTGCTGCCACCACGGGCAGGGCGCTGGGCTCCTCGGGCAGGGCTGCGCACTCGCTGCTGCCCAAGCGGCTCCACGCCCCACAGACAACAGCACCAGAGGCTGCCCAGGAGCAGCAGCACCCACAACGCCTGGGCCTCCTCACCCAGGCACCCACACCCGCCAGGACACCAAAAGTGGGCAGATTGTGGGCACAGTTGCACCCGCTTTGGCAAAAGGCTTCAGGGCAAGTGGCCACCACAGCTTTCCAGTGACTCCCCAGCCTCACAGCAACCCTTGGCAGCTTCAGCTGCAGCCTGTCATCCTGACTGACTTCAATGGCCCTGCTTGAGGCTGGACACGCCTTCCACACTCAGGTGTCCTTAGAGACTCTACTGGGACACCAGCCTCTGGCTGCAGCTGTTCAACCTCTCCTCCACACAGGCACCTTCAAAACACGGGCATGGGCTTCTAAACTCTACTTAAAGCACTTGAGGGCAACAAAGGAAGAAGCAACAGAAGCTGAAGCAAAGCAGGGCCTCGTGTGGTGGAGCTTCAGGGATGGAGGCAAGTAAGCACTGTGGTGTCTGCTGAAGAGATGGCCCAGTTCACCAGCTCACACTTTGCTGCTGGACGTTCCTCCTTTGGTCCTGCTGGAGCCCATTCCCTACCAGTGCATGGCCCTGCCTTGTTCCTGGATCCAATCTCCAGGACCCCTGGCAACAAGTGGGCCCTGTGTCCACCTGAGAGCAGAAACTGCCAGAACGTCTCTGCTTCCAGCACTTCTCTTGGCTGCTCCTGCAGGCGGGTGGCACCTTCAGGGGAGACACAGAACAGCTTCTCATCCCAGACTTCTCCCTGTCCCCTGCACTTCCCCAATGGACTGGACATCAGCTGCTGGCCACAGCTGAGCACACAGACATTGGAGTGTTGAACATGCGAGACTGGGCTGATTTTTTTTCCAGAAGGCAAGAAAACAAGCAAAAAGAACACAAGGAAGCTTGAGAGTCTCTCTGTCTAATCTACTTGTCCTCTGAAACTCAGCAGCTGATGGTGGCTTTGTGCTGCTGCTAATCACTTCCACCCCAAAATCATGCCAGGAAGGAGCAACAGCTTCTGCCTTCTGACAGATGCCAAGTCTTGCCACCAATTGCTCCAGCTGCCACTCCCAAAAGCCACCTGCAAGAGGGCAGACCTCAGTGCCCCTTGGCTTTGGCTGCCCTCTGGCAGAGAAGTCCCCTGAGGACACAGCTCTTTGGGGCAGGAGACGGGCAGCAGCCTTGCCAGGACTCAGGGCAGTGGTAGGTCTCCTTGGGCCAGGACTTGCCAGAGGCTGTCCCTCAAGAATCCCGGGAGCAGGCAGGGAATGCTGAGCAGAGCAAGCCCTGCCCGGATCTCCCATCAGGAAGACACTGTTCTAGGGGGAATTCACTGGGTGTACCAACTCTTCCTGACTGGCTTACTGACTCAGCCATGGTGTGTCCCTGTCACTCAGATCCCTTCTTGGCCGCACCTGATGTTGTGATTCATGTGACTGACAATACCTTTAACATCCCTGTAAATATTCCTTGTTATTTTAGTTGTATCAAAACGTGTCTACCCTCCATTTATTATTAATAATTCCCATGGGCAGAAGAGCCAAACTGTGGCTCCCAGGGAAGCAGAAGCTGGGAGGATGAGGCAGGATACAGTGAATGAAGGAAACTGTGAAATGCAGAAATCCTCAGTGGGTGGCTGATTGCTCGGATCATCTCTGCAGCAATCCCGGCAGCTGCCACAGCCACGGCTCCTGCTGCACTGGCCATTCAGTGCAGGCCATGCCTGCAGTGCCAGTGTGTGGGCACTGTGGCAGCATCAGGAGCAGGGGTTCAGAATCTGTCTGGTTTCAATATTCCAAGTCCTCAGGAAGCGCATGGGACAAGCCCAAAGACAAGGAGCCCGGGTCCTGGCCCTCTTGGCCGTGAACTCTGCGTGTCCAAACAAAACAGGGGCAGAGGTGGGACCAAGCGGAGTCACTCTGCACCTGCCCTGAGTTCATGGGAAGGCAAAGGGAGGATGGACCTTGGCTGAGTGCTTGGAGAGAGAGAAGGTTGTTTCTCCAAGTGGAAATGCACTTGAACCAGCCTGCATGACCAGCCTGTGTTTTTCTCTGGTGGCTGAACACAGGCAGCACATGAGGGGAGGGGAATGTGTGGGATCAGGGCACTGCTTTGGGGCCATGCTGGGAATTCTGGTGGACTAAAAGACAAACACTGAGCACTGTTCACAAGAGAAGAGGAATAAAACGGGACACAGAAAAGTGTCAGTGGACAAGTCCCAAAGTGGAACTCTGTGTGTGCAGCCTCATTTTCTCCTTCAGCTCCCACAGGAGAGGAGGCAAAAAGTGGGGGTTGGGACCCCAAAACTGTTCGTGGGGGAAACTGGGGACTGAGGGGACAGTGAGAAAGTGGCAGGAACAGGGAGAAGGGTGGAAAGAGGGGGGTGGTCTGGTGGGTCCAACGGTCTCATGGGGGCCTGTTGGTACAGAGGGGTTGGCGTAGGAGGGTGGCCCCCTGAGCTCCCAACTTCCTGTGGGGTGCTGGGGGCTGCTGGATCCAATCTCAGCCTTGGATTATGACAACACTTTCAGTTTAGAGCAATTACAGAGGTGTGACTGAAACACTTTTGTCCCCCAGGTTTTAATGATGGCAAATCAGATCTATTGATTGAAAGGAATTTATTTAGGGTTCCAAATGATCAGACACTACATCTTCATCAGAATTTTTTACTGCACAAAATACACACTAAAACTACTCGTAGTACAGGATAAGATAGAATGGTGCTCAAGCAATTGTTGAAGTGATTCTACTAGACCTGGCAAAACCCAGTAATTCTTAATTAGAGGCAGATGGAACTCCAGTAGACCAACGCCCAGGGGGAGATCTCTGCTCTCAACCTCCAGGAGTGACCTTGGGGGGTCCCCAGCCAATGCAGAAATTTCCACACACACCCCCAGGAAGGCTTCTGTTGGTGAAAGGGGACTGGCCCTTTCTGGTCAAAAGGGATGGACTGACAGTCACTGGACTCCAGGGGTTGCCTCACCATCAGGGGCTTCATTCGGGGTGGAAGTAGCGGCCGAAGCTCTTCCCGCAGTCGGGGCACTGGTGGGGCTTCTCTTACTGGTGGGTCCGTTGGTGTTGGGTCAAGGCAGAGCTGCGGGTGAAGCTCTTCCCACAATCCCCACACTTGTAGGGCCTCTCCCCGGTGTGGATGCGCCGGTGGGTGACAAGGTGGGAGTTCCGGTTGAAGCCCTTCCCGCAGTCGGTGCAGCGGAAGGGCCTCTCATCCCTGTGTGTCCGCTCGTGCAGGAGGAGACTGGAGCTGGTCTGAAACCTCTTCCCACAGTCCAAGCACTTGTAGGGCTGTTCCCCGGTGTGGATGAGCTGGTGGGAACGGAGGTTGGAGCTGTTCCTGAAGCTCTTCCCACACTCTTCACACGTGTAGGGCCGTTCCCCAGTGTGGATTCGCTGGTGTTGGATCAGGTGGGAGTTCCTGTTGAAGCTCTTGCGACACTCCCCACACGTGTAGGGACGTTCCCCAGTGTGGATGTGCTGGTGTCTGAGCAGGTCTGTGCTCCACCTAAAGCTCTTCCCACATTCCAAGCACTGGAAGGGCTTCTCTCTGCTGGGAGGCTGATCAGGGACCACCAGGTCAGAGCTCCCCTTCAAGCTCCGGCCACCTTCCCAGCACAGGCTGGCTCTTTCCTCCTCAGAGCACCCTGGGCTGGCTTTGGAGCCCCTCCTGCGGGGGGATCTCCGGCCCTTTTCCTCCCCGCTGCCTTCCTGCGCCGGGGAGCCCTTCAAAACGGCCTCTCCCACCAGGCTCTCACGGGGGGATTTGTCCTCCGCGCTCTCCCTCCTCAGCTCGGGGCCTGGGGCAGGAAGCAAGAAGGACAGGCAGGGGATTTGCCTCCGGCCCACAGGGAAGGCCAAGGACATCCCCCCAACTCCGGCCCCGGCAGGACGGCGGCGCCAGCGGGGTTGTCCTGCAGCCGGGGCCATGCTGGGCTGACAGAGCCAGCACAACACCCGCCCAAAGGGACACTGACTTCCTCCTCACCTGCCTGGGGGGCCCAAGGCATCTTCCTCTTCCTCGCAGCCTCCTCCTCCATCCGACCAAGCTTTGGGAAGGACAAATCCTGATGGGGGGAAAACAAGGGCTGAGCGCGTTGGCTTGGGGGTTCCTCCTACCCAAGTCCATCTCTAGAACTCACCAGGCATCCTGTGACCATAAAAACCTCCAAAACACTAAGATTCAGCCTAAAGAAACCCAAACCACCAAGATTCAGGCAAAAAACCCATCAGAAATAGCAAGACGACTTTTATTTCCCCCAAACTGCAAAAAGTTGCGACTCAGGTAAAAAATATTCCAAATATGAAGATTAGCCCAAAACATCTCTCCCAGAAGTTACCCCTTCTCTGGTTTCCCCCCATGGGGTACAGAGAGTCTCCCCTGTCTGGGATGCTGGGAGTTTTGGGGGTCCCAAGGGTCCCTTCTCCTCTGACTCGCTTTCAGGTGCCACATTCCCTGATATTCCCCCTCTCCAGGTTCTCCACTCTGTTGCCCCAGGGATCCCAGGGGTCCCCACTGTCCAGGCTTCCCCTTCTCCATGCTCCCCCTTTCAGGTTCCTGGGGGTCCCAGGGCTCCTCCCTCTCTGTGCTCCCCCCTCCAGGCTGCCGGGGGTCCCCCAGCTCCGCCATCTCCCCGCTCCGCCCTCCACACTCGGCAGCTCCCGGGCTCCACACCCACCCCCGGCACTCCCGGGGGGCCCCAAACCCGCTGTGTCCCCCCCGCCGGCACCGGGCTGACAATGGAGCCGGCGGGGCCTGACCCAGCAACACCAACCCCCACCGTGGGGGGGACCCGCATCCCCCCACCCACCGCCGGGGCTCTGCCCCCATCCCAGCCCGGCACCCCCAAAAAACACCTCCTGCCCACCCCCAAGAGCCCCCAAGGGCACAGCCCTGCACAAGGGCCGGCTGTGCCCAAGGCAACCAAACAGCCCCACAGGTGGGGGACACCAGAGGCTGCCCCAGGGCAACGAGAGCAGGGAGTGGATCGGGCCCCATGACACGTGGGCAGGCTCTGGGTTCAGCCTGACCAGGGGCAATTTGGCACCAACAGCACGGCCCCGACCACTGGCTCAGCACAGGGGGCCCGAGCTCCCCCCTCTCCAGGCTCTCAGGGCTCTTGCACCTCTCCCCTCTCTCCAGCCTCACCCACTCTCCAGGGTTCAAGGCAAGTAACCCTGTCCCTTGGCTCTCTCTCTGCCAGCTCAGTGTGGGGCACATGGGCTGGGGGTCCCTCCCAAGCCCCCCGGGCAGCCGGCGTTGGCTGGGGGGATGTGAGGGCTGGGCCTGCTCAGCACAGCCCCGGCCTCGTGCCCAGCACCTCTTTCCTGCCCCACACAAGAGCTTCCCGGCCCCCCCAGGGCTCCCCTGCTGCTGCCTCTGCTCCTGGCCCTGCCTTTGCTGCTCCCTTGGCTGGGGCAGCGGCTGCAGGGGGGGATGGCAGCAGCTTCAGCTCCACGGCACTTCCTGGGGGGAGCTCAGCCCGGGGGGACGGGCAGGGACCTGATGGGGATGGACAGGGGCCCAGCAGGGACAGCCAGGGCCTGCAGGGGAAGGCACAGGCACAACCTGGCCCCCCACACTGCCAGGGCTGTCTCTGCTCCTCCTTGCAGGCTCCGTGGCCAGGCACAGTTTGTGTTCCTGGGTGCCCACCATCTCAGCACTTGGAGACCCTCAAATCAGCGCCCGCAGCTCTGCAGCAAAGCCCCAGCTCACCTGGCACACAGGGGATGGACACAGCACCTGCTCGGGGATGGGCACAATTTTTCCTTTTCTCCACCACAGGGCTCTCCTTCCTCAGCAGCACCTCTGCCTTGCACTTATTCTCAGCCTCACCTCAGGGACAGCTCTGGGCTCACCTCCGCGCCACTTCTCAGCCTCACCTCAGGGCCTGGGCTCAAGGACAGGAACCTGCAGGGAGGGGACATCATGGGCAAGCTGAGGGCTGCCTGCTTGCACTGGCCTCTGGGCTTCTTTCTCTTTCTAGAACCATCCCAGAACCTCTTCTGTTTTTCTAACATTACACTGGGCACGCTCTGCCTCCTCTTCAGCTCCCTGTCCATCCCCACTCCCAGCTCCCTTTCTGCCTGCCTGCTCTCTAGACACTCTGGCCCCAGCCCGGGGGGCTGACGGGGCTTCTTGTGGCCAAAGGGCAGGACCCGGCCCTTGGCCTGCTGGAACCTCATCCCCTTGCAATCAGCCCATGGATCCAGCTGGGCCAGGTCCCTCTGCAGAGCCCTCCTGCCTTCCAGCACATCAACACACCCCCAGCTTGGGGTCACCTGCACATTTGCTGATGAAATGCCTGGTTCTGCAGCAGCTGCAGATGCTCAAGGGGCAGCAGGACCAAGTCAGGAGCCTGGGAGGGCCTGGGGGGCTTTGGGGTATGGGAGGGTCCTGGGGGACTTGGGGAGGGGCTTTGGGGATTGGGGGTACAAACCAGGACAGACCAATACAGATCAGGACAAACCAGGACAGACCAGCACCTCCTCACTGCTCCCCAGATCTCTCCTGGAGCTGGGCCACGTTGTCCTGGGACACCTGAGCCCCCCCCAGTGCCCTCCCAGCACAGCCCAGTGCCCCCAGTACAGCCCACTGTGTTCCTGTCCCAGGGTGCCAGGTGATCCCTCTTTGGGGGGGGTTGGAAGGGATTTGAGAGGAGCTGGGGGAGATTTGGGGAGATCTGGGGGGGGGTTGATGGGGATTTGGGGGATTTTGGGGTGCTTTGGGTGTATTTGGGGGAGTTAAAAGGGGTCTTGGGGGGGTCAAAGGGATCTGTGTGGGGAGGGGATTAAAGGGAAAATGGGGGCTAAGGCACATTTTGGGAGGTTAATGATGTCTGGGGGGAAAGAGGACTAGCAGCACTATGAGCAGGTGACTCCTGAGACCCCCCTAGTGTACCCAAGACACTCTTTGTGACCCTCAAAACCCTCTGGGACTCCCAAAATCCCCCGAGAAACCCCCTAAACTGCTTCAAAGACACCCCCCCAAAGCCCTCCAGGACTTCTCAGTTCCCTCAGAGACTCCAAAACTCTCTCACGGACTCGCAAACCCCTTCAGGGACCTTCAACCTCCTCCCTAAGTCCCCTCACGACATCAACCCCCCCCAGAGATACCTTAAAACCGCCTCAGGGACCCGGAAAAGCCCCTAAGGGACCACAAAACCACAGAACAGCAGAAGAGCTTTCTGTAAAGGAAGGGAGCAGAGAATCTGAGAAGGAGGAGACCGACGAAAAACCGAACCAAAGCAATAAAATCATCCTGGCCCTTGCAGTTTTTCCTTCACCTTTTTCTCATTTTTCCTTTTTTTAGGGTTCTTCGACGAAAAACCGAACCAAAGCAATAAAATCATCCTGGCCCTTGCAGTTTTTCCTTCACCTTTTTCTCATTTTTCCTTTTTTTAGGGTTCTTTCTTTGGTTGGGTGGTTTTGAATTTTTTTTCCGAAGGAATTTCTCAGGACCCGAATCCAACATCCGGGTTCTTGGGAGGCCTCCCGGGCCCCGCGGCCCCCGACAGGGTTGCAATCCCGCGCTCTGCCTCTCGGGAACTCCCGAACCCCCGCGCTAAACCCTCCCGAGCCCTCCGGCCTTTCCACCCCCAGCCGCGCTCCCCGCAGCCCCCGAGGGGATCCCCAGAGCCCGCTCTCACCCGCTCCCGCCCGGTCTCACAGACAAAGGAAGGCCCCAGCGCCATCGTGACTTCCCGGCAGCCAACGCGGCGCTCTGCACAGACCCCGCTGCAGCCAATCACCGCGCGGTCACTGCCCCGTCCGCCCGCCTTCTGCCACGCCCACCGCCCTGCGCGATGCACTGTGGGACTTGTAGTTCTCGAGGGTGTCAGCGGCCATTTGCATGGACTTTTTGGTTTTTCTGTCTTTTTTTCCCCTCTTTCTTCTTTCTTTCTTCTTTCTTCTTTCTATTCCCCCTTTTTTCTTTCTCTTTTTTCTTCCTTTTTTTCTAATTTCTTTCCCGTTCTTTTTTTCCCTCTTTTTTCTCCTTTTTCTCTTTTTCCTTCTTGTTTTTTGTTTTTTTTTTATTTCCCTTTTTCTTTTTTTTTTTAACATTTTTTGTATCAGTTATATTTGCAAGGAAGATTTAAACACAGGTCAAAACAATCTCCAGGTACATATCTTAAGACAACAGATAATCTGGCATTGTTCCAGGTTCATGAGGATTCCCAAGATCACAAACACTGAGACACAAAGGGTGCTTACATCAAAAACAGCTTTCCCTGCTTTTTTCCACAGGTGAAGGGGCACTTGGCCAAGTGTGGAAGGGGCACTTGGCCCCAGGCAAGATGCTTTTACAGCCACTTTAAGCAGCCCAAAGTGGATCTGGCTGGCAAATGGGATTATGCGCATGCTTTCAAGGAGGATTTGCGGAGTACACTGAGGGGAAACATTGAGGGCCATTTATTCACCTACTGCAGGGATGAGAAGAGGGGGGAGCAGGTGCTGTGGCCCCAGAGCTTCTCTCTGCTTTGGGGACACTTCTGTGTTTTACTCTGTCCACTGAATTCCCAACAAAGAAGGAAAAAGCTACAGGAACTCCAGTCTGGAGTGCTCAGGACATGTGGAAGCAGGGGAATTTTTCTTCCCAGCTGGGATTGAGGGTGCAATTTCACACTCCTTTGCAGAGCATTGACTAAGACATCCCATTTCTGCCCAGGGATCTTCCAGGGGGAACTCAATCCGGGCTCTGGGCAGGTCCCTGCAGGGGCAGCAGCTTCCTCTGCACATTTGAGGGGATAAAGCTGCTCTAACCCTGCACTCCAACTACTCCACAGCAATTTAGGACCTCTGAGGACAGTTCTCCACTGTTTCCAGCCCAGCAGAGACCTGAACACATCCCGTGGGCACTGTGTGACCACCCCTGGCATTAACACCCTGCAGAGATGAAGACACTGACTGTAAAGACACTTATCTACCTGGAAACCTCCACTTTCTTTGCTACTATACAGCAATAACATTTTCTATTCATATTGCAGCTACAGACCTAACAAATAGAATTGCATATATTGTGCTTTAGAAATTAAAATGCATTCCAAAGTCAGGCAATGCTAAACAATGAAAGTCTTGAAACCCTCCCCCCCTCTTTCCAGTTTCAGAACCAGCCCACTTCCTCACTCTTCACAAAGGGAGAAACTCTCTCTCTACACCTCTGAAACAAAAATTCCCTCCCCAAAAGTGATCAGAAAGAGTCTACTTAGGCACTACTGCAAATGGAAGTTGTCTAATAACCATTCCTTCTAATTCAGGAAGAGGAGGAGGAGAAGAAAGTCACAACAAATGTTTGGATTCCTTCCTCTTTGACGTCTTCTCTTCCCTATCTGATGCTCTGGGACATGTGCAGGGGGGTCAGCATCTCTTCAGAGATGGCTCCTTTCACATCAGAGCCCCTCAAATTGGCTTCCTGGAGGTCACAACCTGATAGGTCACAATTCTGAAGGGGAAAAGAAAAAGAAGTGTCAATGGAATGCACCCAGAACTCTGTTCAAAGCTTTACTGGAAGTCCATTTACCTGAACTCCATTGTACTCTGAAGCTGGAGAGGTCAGCCAAAAGCCACCAATCCCCCCAATTACCAGCTGACTACAGGAGAGAAAGGAATAGGATGGAAAATGAATCCCAACTCACTTCCAAATCAGTTCCTGCCAACGTTGCTCCCCTGAGGTTTCAGTTCTTTAGTCTGGCGTTTCTCAGCGTTGCAACTCGGATGTTCATTCCTGTCATCTGACTGCCCTCCATGGCCACTCCTTTCAGGCTGGCACCTGGAACACACACAGAAAGGGGTTCTGTGAGGAAAACCAGTCAGAAACACAGCAGCTGCACACTGGTGCTGCCTCAGAGCTGTGTGAATTGGAGGAGGACAAGGGGATTTGGGGCTGAGACGGTCACAGACTCAGTGCAGCCCTTGTGGGCCCTTCTCAGGGTTGGACAAACCACAGCTGGACCTTTTCTGGGCCATAGAAATGCACAAACACAGGCTTCAGTTGGCACAGATTGACAAGGCAAAAGCTTCTCACCTTCCAGATGAGCTTGAAGGCCTGATGGGTCCTCAGAGTTGCAGCCTTTCAGGGACGCTCCCTCTGCGTTGGAGCGCAGCATCTTCACCCCTGGCAGGTTGGCACACTGGCACAGACAGGAGTCACTGAGAGCCAGAGGAACAACACCAAAGACAATCAAGAAGACACTTTTAATTTCTGCTTTGGGAGTCAATCCCATTAAATCATTACTGGGAGGAAGTGTAAAAGCTTTGGGAACCAGAACAACTCTAGAATATATTTAAGAACTCGATGTTTTACACCCCTCTGTTTGTTCCAGCTCCTCTCTGTTAACACAAGCCCAGCCTTCCCAAGCTGCAGCAGCTCTTCCATCCAGCACAGAGCCTGACAGGTCAGCCCTCTCCAGGCTGGCACAGCACAGGCTGGCACGGGCCAGGTTGCAGCGGCTCAGATTGGCCACCTTGAAGTTGATGCAGCAAAGATCCAGGTGGGAAAGATCCACTCCACTGAAAGTGAGACCCTGGAAATCCCAAGGAATAAACCCCCCAAAAAGGTTACACAGGGGAAAGGGGTAGGTCTGGACACAAAGTTATCATCATTGTGTAGACAGGTGTGCATTAATATTTACAGTGTGTAAATATCTATGTCTAAATATATGGATAGAAATGTATTAAAATATATCCTGTCTATAAATATAGACAGATACAAGATAGATACAGACACACACAGGTCCTGGGAGGAGCTGAAGACACCCCACCAGGGAAGGGGGCTTATAAAAAGGAGGGAGAGGGACTTTTGATATGGGCCTGGAGGGACAGGACAAGGGGCAGTGGTTTTTAAACTGAAAGAGAGCAGGGTTAGATGGGAGACTGGGAAGAAATCCTTCCCTGGAAGGGTGGGGACGGGCAGGGATGGAATTCCCAGAGAAGCTGTGGCTGCACCTGGATCCCTGCAAGTGTCCAAGGACAGGCTGGATCAACCTGCTCTAGTGGAAGGTGTCCCTGCCCATGGCAGGGGGTGGAATGAGAAGACCTTTAAGGTCCCTTCCAACCCAAACCAGTCCATGATTCTATACAGACAAATACACACAAGACCATTTATTTTACTACTTCAGACTAATGAAATCTAAATGCAAAGCTCTCAAAAATTGTCCTTGGTTCATTTTATATTTAAACAAATGTAAGGGGGGTACTTTGAATTAGATGATCAATGGAGCATAGAGGCGTGAGAAAGGAATCATATTAGGATGTGAAACCAGCCAGAGTATGGTACAATGTAACTTCATGGCACAAGCGAATTGTAAGGTCCATTGTGCTTTTTAGCAAGTCAGCCTGATATCCCCTATTATCAGAGCTGAGTTCTTCCTTGGTTTTGCTACATATTGCAAGATAGATACATCTACCCTTGAAACACAGTGGGAGAGGTCATACATAGGGGTGAGAAAGATGATGATGGGAGGCAGATTCTGTGGGCAGGGGTCACTCGCCCCTTGCCCTACAGCAGGGCATGCACAGACTGTTGCTATCAGGTGATGAACAGGCGGGGTTTGGCTGCCACTCAGGCATCACCTTATACTGGGTACTGGCCCTACGTGGTGTAATGTGGAGCTGATAAAATGGGGTGTCAGGACTGCTGGGGTGAGCGATCCTCATCCTGCCATGGAGACTGTGTTGCTCCGCGGGGACGCCCGCTAAGCACGGGCACCGACCAGCTGCTGCAGATCCTGGCAGCCCTGGCCTGTCTGTGTGGGTAAGCACAGTTTATTGACAGGAAGCAACTGAGAGAACAAACTTTTTAATATCCTTTTTGTGTTCCTTTAATTCCCCTTTTATGTTTATAGTATTTTTTCCTTAGTTTCCCTTTTTACTAACCAGTTTCGTGTTATCCATAATATTGTGTTAAGATCCTTTTTTAGTATCCCTTTTCACTAGTTAATACTGTATTAAATGCTGTTCGTAGTATTTGTTTTAATGCCATCCAATAAGACAGTTACTTTGTATCCTTTTTTTAGTTTTTAATCCCTCTTGCTAAGTTTATTACTATTATTATTATTCTCATTGTAATAAAAGATATTTTGTGTGTTTGAGTATTTCTGGCACTTGTCTTTATTCCGGACATGTATCTGAACGAACTGTTACATAAGGTTGGAATGTGCCATATCACTCAACAAACAACCCCACAGTATCCTAACAAACCCTAATGGGATGCAGGATCCAGCTCAGTGTAACTGCATGACCCTTATAGACCTTTTGCACAGGAGAGCAACAACTCACATGCCTCACATGCACTCCCCAGCCCACCCCAAATGTACAGGGGTGGCTTCACTGTACCCACAGCATTCTCTTGATCTGGTTCCACGGAGATGAGAGTGTGATCTCTGAACTGCAGTCTGATTTTGCTGTCTATTTTTGGCACTTTCCCACCTAAGAAAAATGAATCCTCCTTAGAAAGGAAGAAAACCAGACAAACGGTTAAACTGACCCCCCTGTGCTCTCCCCACTCTCTCAAGGCTGGACTGTTTGTTAAGCTATGTTTCAACACCCACATGTCCTCAAACTTGTTGTGGAGGGGGCAAGGAGAAAGAGATTTTTTAATTCTCTCCCCTTTCCTGTCTGCAAATAACTATAATAAATAGCAAGCTAGAGCCCAGGGAAAACTGCTACCAGTTAAATGCTCTCGGGATACAGTTTATCACAGCTGCCAGTTCCAGTCTAGGATAATCTTTATTCCACTCTAAGGGAGTGTCATCTCTCCCACTAGACACGGGGAGCAAACACACACGTGGGGCCTCACGGCACATGAAGCTGATGCTGGACTGTGATCTGGCAGAGTTCAGGCACACGGTGTGACTCTTGGGGTCGGTGCTGTGCCGGGCAAAGGCTTGGACTCGACGCTGCTCGTGGGTCCCTTCCACCTCAGCCTGTTCTGTGACGGTGCGATGAGTTCCCTCTCTTCCAACACTTTTGTTCTTTTTAGGGCTCCTCGCTGCCCGGGGCCCGGAGCCCGCCTCCCGCGCGCCTGCTTCCCTGCCCGTTTTGGCGGCCGCAGCCGGGCGCTGAGTGCCCGCTCCCCGGGCGGGCCCGGCCGCTGCTCCAGGAGTGGGGGGGCAGCGCCGGCGCCTCGAGGATTCCCGGGATTCCCTGGCCGGAGTGGGCGGGGCGAGGCGGGGCTTGGGCGGGGCGGGGGCGGGGCCGAGAGGGGCGGTTGGTGGGGTTTGGGTGGGAGCGGGCGGGGCGGGGCCGGGAGCGGGAGCGCTGCCGCTGAGCGGCCCCCGGGCAGAGACCCCGGGCAGCGGCCCCGAGACCCCCGGCGAGTGGCCCCCGGTGCGCGGCCCCGGGGGAGGGACCCCCCGTGCGCGGCCCCCGGCGAGTGGCCGCTGGTGAGCGACCCCCGGTGAGCGACCCCCAGTAAGTGACACCCGGTGAGCGACTCGCGGGGGAGAAGCCCCGGTAAGTGACACCTGCGGAGGGACCCCCGGTGAATGACCCGCGGTGAACAACCCCTGGCAAGTGATCCCCGGGGAGGGAGCCCCGGTAAGTCACCCCCGAGGAGGGACCCCCGGGCAGTGAGCCCCGGGGACAGTCCCCAAGTGAGCGGCCCCCGGGGGTGTCGGGCCGGGGCTGGGCGCGTTCCTTCCCCGTGCAGAGCCGAGCGGGGCCGTGGCGGGAGCGGGGCCGGAGCGGAGCCGGCCGGGGGGGCAGAGGGGAGCCCTGAGCCGCCTTCTGCCGAGGGGGCTGCTGGAAAGGAGCCTGCGCTGGGAGGAGCGGGGGACGTGGCCCGAGGCTGAGGCAGGGGAGCTTCAGGTCAGCTCCTGGACAAAGGTTTCTCGCTGTGTTTTTCAGGGGGGGCTCGGGCACTGCAATGGGTTGCCCAGGCGGAGCCAGCACCCCGGCAGGTGTTTCAGAGGCGCCTGCATCTGGCCATGGCTGACACGCTTTAGTGGTTTGGGGGTTGCTGGGGCAGTGCTGGGCTGACAGATGGACTTGATGGAATCATGGAACGTGCTGAGTTGGGAGGGTCCCACCGGCACCGTGGAGTCCAGCTCCTGAGTTTTAGGCACCACTAAAGGAACTGAATCTGGATCGAGCTGTTTGGCTCCAAAAACTCTTCTGCCTCTAGTCTACACTGCCAAGTGAAACAAAACAGAGCGTGCAAAATAGAGGCCTGTGTTCCCCCCAAAGGGAAGGCAGGCAGTTACACACCAGGACAGTAAAGCAAAGCTCAGAACACTCATGGTCCCCACAGTTGTATGACTCATCAAACCAGTCCGCTGTTACCCATGTAGAACTCTCATCAGGAACCCCAAACTTTCTTGTGTGTATTTGTATAGATATGTATAGATATGTATAGATAGATACATATACATACATAGATATGTATAGGTCTATATTTGTGTGTATCTCTGTAAGATTCTGTATCTTTGGATGTGATGTTGGCATGCTATTGTTGTGTGGCAATAAGTGGACTTAAAAGGTTACAAGACTTTAGGAGATCGCCTTTCTGCTTGTGGGTTCTGTTTTTTAAAGAAGGTAACAAGAAAAGAACTCTTTAGCCAAATATCATTTAAGGGCTCCTCGCTGCCCGGGCCCGGAGCCCGCCTCCCGCGCGCCTGCTTCCCTGCCCGTTTTGGCGGCCGCAGCCGGGCGCTGAGTGCCCGCTCCCCGGGCGGGCCCGGCCGCTGCTCCAGGAGTGGGGGGGCAGCGCCGGCGCCTCGAGGATTCCCGGGATTCCCTGGCCGGTTTCCAGGCAACGCTCCCCGCGCGCTCCTCGCTCCAGGGCCGAACGTGCGCAGCCAATGGGAGGCGGCGGAGTGGGCGGGGCGAGGCGGGGCTTGGGCGGGGCGGGGGCGGGGCCGAGAGGGGCGGTTGGTGGGGTTTGGGTGGGAGCGGGCGGGGCGGGGCCGGGAGCGGGAGCGCTGCCGCTGAGCGGCCCCCGGGCAGAGACCCCGGGCAGCGGCCCCGAGACCCCCGGCGAGTGGCCCCCGGTGCGCGGCCCCGGGGGAGGGACCCCCCGTGCGCGGACCCCGGCGAGTGGCCGCTGGTGAGCGACCCCCGGTGAGCGACCCCCAGTAAGTGACACCCGGTGAGCGACCCGCGGGGGAGAAGCCGCGGTAAGTGACCCCTGCGGACGAACCCCCGGTGAGCGGCCCCGAGGGAGAGACCCTTGGCAAGTAACCCCCGGGAAGTGACCCCCGGTGCGCGGCCCCCGGGGGTGTCGGGCCGGGGCTGGGCGCGTTCCTTCCCCGTGCAGAGCCGAGCGGGGCCGTGGCGGGAGCGGGGCCGGAGCGGAGCCGGCCGGGGGGGCAGAGGGGAGCCCTGAGCCGCCTTCTGCCGAGGGGGCTGCTGGAAAGGAGCCTGCGCTGGGAGGAGCGGGGGACGTGGCCCGAGGCTGAGGCAGGGGAGCTTCAGGTCAGCTCCTGGAGAAAGGTTTCTCGCTGTGTTTTTCGGGGGGGCTCGGGCACTGCAATGGGTTGCCCAGGCGGAGCCAGCACCCAGGCAGGTGTTTCAGAGGCGCCTGCATCTGGCCATGACTGACACGCTTTAGTGGTTTGGGGGTTGCTGGGGCAGTGCTGGGCTGACAGTTGGACTTGATGGAATCATGGACCGTGCTGAGTTGGGAGGGTCCCACCGGCACCGTGGAGTCCAGCTCCTGAGTTTTAGGCACCACTAAAGGAACTGAATCAGGATCGAGCTGTTTGGCTCCAAAAACTCTTCTGCCCCTAGTCTACACTGCCAAGTAAAACAAAACAGACCGTGCAAAATAGAGGCCTGTGTTCCCCCCAAAGGGAAGGCAGGCAGTTACAAACCAGGACAGTAAATCAAAGCTCAGAGCCTACATTCATGGTCCCCATAGTTGTATGACATATCAAACCAGTCCTCTGTTCATTACCCGTGTAGAACTCTCATCAGGAACCCCAGACTTTCTTGTGTGTATTTGTATAGATATGTATAGATATGTAGAGGTAGATAGATATGCATACATAGATATGTATAGGTCTATATTTGTGTGTATCTCTGTAAGATTCTGTATCTTTGGATGTCATATTGGCATGCTGTTGTTGTGTGGCAACAAGTGGACTTAAAAGGTTGCAACACTTTAGGAGATCACCTTTCTGCTTGTGGGTTCTATTTTTTATAGAAGGTAACAAGAAAAGAACTCTTTAGCCAAATATAACTTAAGACATTAATCAGAGCAAATGTATTGATTTTTATTTCCAATTGTACAACAAGTCATTCAACTATTTGCATACTCCAAAGCTGGGTTGGAAACTTCTCCCTCAGAAATAAGAAAAGCTGTTTTCCAAGGCTGTTACTGACAGCCATGGCAGAGTTTCCAATAACAACTCCCCATTCTTGAAATGCAAAGCCTGAAAAATGAAACAAGCGTTAACCTGGAATTCTTGTTGCCAGCACTGATCTGGACAGAAGTTATTAGAGCGTGGAGCAAAGCTAGCACCACAAACAACCTTGGACTCTGCATTCGTTGGTCATGGCAACAAAGTTTTGCTTTTCAACCCATCTGCTAAGGAAACCTTGCCAGAACTGTGAGCTTAGAACACTACTTTTCTTAAGAAGTTAGGAGGCCTTAATCCAGTGTACACAGATGAGACCCTGAAATAGGAGAGAGGCCAGTTGCTGATGATCAGTGCAGATGAGGAATCAGCTCTGCTGAGTAGACTTCAAGCTTTGTGATTTTTACAAGTGGACTATTTCAAATCTGTTGTAGAAGAAACAGTCTTTTCTGTTTGATCAACTTTCCACTTTCAGAATACTGGAGTTTATCCCTAAAATTCAGCCTGTAGTTTCAAAAGATAAAAATCCTTCGAGGAAACCTTTCAGCCTCAGTAGCCAATTGCAATGTGCCCAGGGAAGTTCAGCAACAGCACCATTCATTAAATGAACTGTTCTGGACCAGCCATCCCAGAGAGATTGAGCTCCAGTGCCAAACCCCATAGAGTGCCAAGTGCCATAAGAGCTGATTTTTGGCTTCACTGAGATTCTCTCTGGTTTCACTGGGTGTAGCTGGCACATCTGGAGCAAAGGGTGTGGGCAAAAGTACATCCTTAGAAGGGTCCAGTACAAATCATGTCACAAGATTAGCAATTTCTCTAATTGAGGAAGGCAATTAGATACAGAACTGAATTTTTCTACCTCCTCTTTCCACACTGCTGCTGAATTCCTTCAACATGCCCTGTGAGCAGTCCCAGAGCTCTGTGCTTCACACCATAAGGGACTTGCTTAACAGGGAACAAACACCTCAGAGACAAAAGGTGCCACCACAGAAAGGTCTTGGTGCCCAAGAAGTGCCCAGGCTGCCCCAAAAACTGCGCCTCAAAACTAAAGCTTCCAGACTTTTTTTTCCTGGTGGAAAGAGCTCCCGATTCCCTTTTTTCAGCCCCGCTCTGCAATGGCCGGTCCCACCTTTTAAAAAATTGAATCCAAATGAAGATTCCTGCCAGACAAAAGGTGCCATCACAGAAAGGTCTTCCTGCCCAAGAAGTGCCCAGGCTGCCCCAAAAACTGCACCTGAAAACAAAAGCTTCCAGACTTGTTTTCCTTAGAGAAAGAGCTGCTGTTCCCTTTTTTCAACCCTGCTCTGCAATGGCCGGTCCCACCTCCTGAAAAATTGAATCCAGATGAAGATTCTTCCCAGAAAAATGGTGCCACCACAGAAAACTCCTCCTCCCCAAGAAGTACCCAGGCTGCCCCAACTACACCTGAAGCCAAAGGATCAAGACTTTTTTTCCGGGTGGAAAGACCTGGTGTTCCATTTTTTCAGCCCTGCACTACAATGGCTGGTCCTACCTCCTTGAAAATTTAATGTAAAAGAACATTCCTGCCAGACAAAAGGTGCCACTACAAAAAACTCTTCCTGTCCATGAAGTGCCAAGGCTGCTCCAACAACTGCACCTCAAAACAAAAGCTTCTAGACTTTTTTTCCTGGTGGAAAGAGCTGCTGTTCCCTTTTTTCAGCCCTGCGCTCCAATGGCCCGTCCGACCTCCTGGAAAATTCAATGTAAATGAAGATTCCTGCCAGACAAAAGGTGCCACCACAGAAAGGTCTTCCTGCCCAAGAAGTGCCCAGACTGCCCCAACAACTGCACCTCAAATCCACAGCTTCCAGCCTTTTTTTCCTGATGGAAAGAGCTGCTGTTCCCTTTTTTCAGGCCTGCGCTGCAATGGCCCGTCCCACCTCCTGAAAAATGGAATCCAACTGAAGATTCCTGCCAGACAAAAGGTACCACCACAGAAAACTCTTTGTTCCCGAAGAAGTGCCCAGGCTGCCCAACCGACTACACTTCAAGGCCAAATGATCCAGACTTTTTTCCCTGTGGAAAGAGCTGCTGTTCCATTTTTTCAGCCCTGCAATGCAATGGCTTGTCCCACCTCCTGAAAAATTTACTCCAAATTAAGATTTCTGCCAGACAAAAGGTGCCACCACAGAAAACTCTTGCTGCCCAAGAAGTGCCCAGGCTGCCCAACAACTGCACCTGAAGCCAAAACTTCCAGACTTTTTTTCCTGGAGGAAAGAGCTGCTGTTCCCTTTTTTCAGGTCTGCGCTGCAATGGCCGGTCCCACCTCCTGGAAAACATAATGTAAATGAACATTCGTTCCAGACAAAAGGTGCCACCACAGAAAGCTCTTTGATGCCCCAGAAGTCTTCAGGCTACCCGAACAACTGCACGTCAAAGCCAAAGGTTCTAGACTTTTTTTCCTGGTGGAAAGAGCTGTTGTTCCCTTTTTTCTGCCCTGCGCTGCAATGGCCGGTCCCACCTTTTAAAAATATCTATCCAAATGAAGATTCCTTCCAGACAAAAGGTGCCACCACAGAAAGGTCTTCCTGCCCAAGAAGTGCCCAGGCTGCCCCAACATCTGCACCAGAAACCAAAGCTTCCAGACTTTTTTTCATGGTATAAAGAGCTGCTCTTCCCTTTCTTCAGGCCTGCGCTGCAATGGCCGGTCCCACGTTTTAAAAAACTGAATCCAACTGAAGATTCCTGCCAGACAAAAGGTGCCACCACAGAAAGCTATTTGATGCCCAAGAACTCCCCAGCCTGCCCAACAACTGCACCTCAAAGCCAAAGCTTCCAGACTTTTTTTCCTGGTAGAAAGAGCTGCTGTTCCCTTTTTTCAGCCCAGCGCTGCAATGACCGGTCCCACCTCCTGGAAAATTTACTCCAGCTGAAGATTCCTGCAAGACACAAGGTGCCACCACAGAAAACTCTTCCTGCCCAAGAAGTACCCAGGCTGCCCAACAACTGCACCTGAAGCCAAAGCTTCCAGACTTTTTTTCCTGGTGGAAAGAGCTGCTGTTCCCTTTTTTCAGGTCTGCGCTGCAATGGCCGGTCCCACCTCCTGGAAAACATAATGTAAATGAACATTCGTGCCAGACAAAAGGTGCCACCACAGAAAGCTCTTTGATGCCCAAGAAGTCTTCAGGCTACCCAAACAACTGCACCTCAAAGCCAAAGGTTCTAGACTTTTTTTCCTGGTGGAAAGAGCTACTGTTCCCTTTTTTCTGCCCTGCTGCAATGACCGGTCCTTCCTCCTGGAAAATTGAATCCAAATGAAGATTCCTGCCAGACAAAAGGTGCCACCACAGAAAACTCTTGCTCCCCAAGAAGTGCCCAGGCTGCCCAACAACTGCACCAGAAGCCAAAGCTTCCAGACTTTTTTCCCTGTGGAAAGAGCTGCTGTTCCCTTTTTTCAGCCCTGCTCTGCAATGGCCGGTCCCAACTCCTGGAAAATTGAATCCAACTGAAGATTCCTGCCAGACAAAATGTACCACCACAGAAAGTCCTTCCTGCCCAAGAAGTGTCCAGGCTGCCCAACAACTGCACCTGAAGCCAAAGGATCCAGACTTTTTTTCCTGGAGGGAAGAGCTGCTGTTCCCTTTTTTCAGGTCTGCGCTGCAATGGCCGGTCCCACCTCCTGGAAAACATAATGTAAATGAACATTCGTGCCAGACAAAAGGTGCCACCACAGAAAGCTCTTTGATGCCCAAGAAGTCATCAGGCTACCCAAACAACTGCACCTCAAAGCCAAAGGTTCTAGACTTTTTTTCCTGGTGGAAAGAGCTGCTGTTCCCTTTTTTCAGGCCTGCGCTGCAATGGCCGGTCCCACCTTTTAAAAATATCTATCCAAATGAGGATTCCTGCCAGACAAAAGGTGCCACCACAGAAAGGTCTTCCTGCCCAAGAAGTGCCCAGGCTGCCCCAACATCTGCACCAGAAACCAAAGCTTCCAGACTTTTTTTCCTGGTGGAAAGAGCTGCTGTTCCCTTTTTTCAAACCTGCGCTGCAATGGCTGGTCCCACCTTTTAAAAATATCTATCCAAATGAAGATTCCTGCCTGACAAAAGGTGCCACCACAGAAAGCTATTTGATGCCCAAGAACTCCCCAGGCTACCCCACAAACTGCACCTCAAAGCCAAAGGATCCAGACTTTTTTTCCTGGTGGAAAGAGCTGCTGTTCCCTTTTTTCAGGCCTGCGCTGAAAGGGCTTGTCCCACCTTTTAAAAAACTGAATCCAACTGAAGATTCCTGCCAGACAAAAGGTGCCACCACAGAAAGCTATTTGATGCCCAAGAACTCCCCAGCCTGCCCAATAACTGCACCTTGAAGCCAAAGCTTCCAGACTTTTTTTCCTGGTAGAAAGAGCTGCTGTTCCCTTTTTTCTGCCCTGCGCTGCAATGGCCGGTCCCACCTTTTAAAAATATCTATCCAAATGAAGATTCCTGCCAGACAAAAGGTGCCACCACAGAAAGGTCTTCCTGCCCAAGAAGTGCCCAGGCTGCCCCAACATCTGCACCAGAAACCAAAGCTTCCCGACTTTTTTTCCTGGTGGAAAGAGCTGCTTTTCCCTTTTTTCAAACCTGCGCTGCAATGGCTGGTCCCACCTTATAAAAATATCTATCCAAATGAAGATTCCTGCCAGACAAAAGGTGCCACCACAGGAAGCTCTTTACTGCCCAAGAAGTGCTCAGGCTGCCCCAAAAACTGCACCTCAAAGCCAAAAGAATGCAGACTTTTTTTCCTGGTGGGAAAGAGCTGCTCTTCCCTTTTTTCAGGCCTGCGCTGAAAGGGCTTGTCCCACCTTTTAAAAAACTGAATCCAACTGAAGATTCCTGCCAGACAAAAGGTGCCACCACAGAAAGCTATTTGATGCCCAAGAACTCCCCAGGCTGCCCCATAAAATGCACCTCAAAGCCAAAGGATCCAGACTTTTTTTCCTGGTGGGAAAGAGCTGCTCTTCCCTTTTTTCAGCCCTGCGCTGAAAGGGCTTGTCCCACCTTTTAAAAAACTGAATCCAACTGAAGATTCCTGCCAGACAAAAGGTGCCACCACAGAAAACTCTTCCTGCCCAAGAAGTGCCCAGGCTGCCCAACAACTGCACCAGAAGCCAAAGGATCCAGACTTTTTTCCCTGTGGAAAGAGCTGCTGTTCCCTTTTTTCAGGTCTGCGCTGCAATGGCCGGTCCCACCTCCTGGAAAACATAATGTAAATGAACATTCGTGCCAGACAAAAGGTGCCACCACAGAAAGCTCTTTGATGCCCAAGAAGTCTTCAGGCTACCCAAACAACTGCACCTCAAAGCCAAAGGTTCTAGACTTTTTTTCCTGGTGGAAAGAGCTGCTGTTCCCTTTTTTCTGCCCTGCGCTGCAATGGCCGGTCCCACCTTTTAAAAATATCTATCCAAATGAAGATTCCTGCCTGACAAAAGGTGCCACCACAGAAAGCTATTTGATGCCCAAGAACTCCCCAGGCTGCCCCACAAACTGCACCTCAAAGCCAAAGGATCCAGACTTTTTTTCCTGGTGGAAAGAGCTGCTGTTCCCTTTTTTCAGGCCTGCGCTGAAAGGGCTTGTCCCACCTTTTAAAAAACTGAATCCAACTGAAGATTCCTGCCAGACAAAAGGTGCCACCACAGAAAGCTATTTGATGCCCAAGAAGTGCCCAGCCTGCCCAATAACTGCACCTCGAAGCCAAAGCTTCCAGACTTTTTTTCCTGGTAGAAAGAGCTGCTGTTCCCTTTTTTCAACCCAGCGCTGCAATGACCGGTCCCACCTCCTGGAAAATTTACTCCAGCTGAAGATTCCTGCAAGACACAAGGTGCCATCACAGAAAACTCTTCCTGCCCAAGAAGTGTCCAGGCTGCCCAACAACTGCACCTGAATCCAAAGGATCCAGACTTTTTTTCCTGGAGGAAAGAGCTGCTGTTCCCTTTTTTCAGGTCTGCGCTGCAATGGCCGGTCCCACCTCCTGGAAAACATAATGTAAATGAACATTCGTGCCAGACAAAAGGTGCCACCACAGAAAGCTCTTTGATGCCCAAGAAGTCTTCAGGCTACCCAAACAACTGCACCTCAAAGCCAAAGGTTCTAGACTTTTTTTCCTGGTGGAAAGAGCTGCTGTTCCCTTTTTTCTGCCCTGCGCTGCAATGGCCGGTCCCACCTTTTAAAAATATCTATCCAAATGAAGATTCCTGCCTGACAAAAGGTGCCACCACAGAAAGCTATTTGATGCCCAAGAACTCCCCAGGCTGCCCCACAAACTGCACCTCAAAGCTAAAGGATCCAGACTTTTTTTCCTGGTGGAAAGAGCTGCTGTTCCCTTTTTTCAGGCCTGCGCTGAAAGGGCTTGTCCCACGTTTTAAAAAACTGAATCCAACTGAAGATTCCTGCCAGACAAAGGTGCCACCACAGAAAGCTATTTGATGCCCAAGAACTCCCCAGCCTGCCCAACAACTGCACCTCAAAGCCAAAGCTTCCAGACTTTTTTTCCTGGAGGAAAGAGCTGCTGTTCCCTTTTTTCAGCCCAACGCTGCAATGACCGGTCCCACCTCCTGGAAAATTTACTCCAGCTGAAGATTCCTGCAAGACACAAGGTACCACCACAGAAAACTCTTGCTGCCCAAGAAGTGCCCAGGCTGCCCAACAACTGCACCTGAAGCCAAAGCTTCCAGACTTTTTTTCCTGGAGGAAAGAGCTGCTGTTCCTTTTTTTCAGCTCAGCGCTGCAATGGCTGTTCCCAACTCCTGAAAAATTGAATCCAAATGAAGATTCCTGCCAGACAAAAGGTGCCACCACAGAAAGGTCTTCCTGCCCAAGAAGTGCCCAGGCTGCCCCAACATCTGCACCAGAAACCAAAGCTTCCAGACTTTTTTTCCCGGTAGAAAGAGCTGCTGTTCCCTTTTTTCAGCCCAGCGATGCAATTGCTGGTCCCAACTCCTGAAAAATTGAATCCAAATGAAGATTCCTGCCAGACAAAAGGTGCCACCAGAGAAAGGTCTTCCTGCCCAAGAAGAACCCAGGCTGCCCAACAACTGCACCTGAAAGCAAAGCTTCCAGCCTTTTTTCCTGGAGGAAAGAGCTGCTGTTCCCTTTTTTCAGGTCTGCACTGCAATGGCCAGTCCCACCTCCTGGAAAAGATAATGTAAATGAACATTCGTTCCAGACAAAAGGTGCCACCACAGAAAGCTCTTTGATGCCCAAGAAGTCTTCAGGCTACCCAAACAACTGCACCTCAAAGCCAAAGGTTCTAGACTTTTTTTCCTGGTGGAAAGAGTTACTCTTCCCTTTTTTCTGCCCTGCTGCAATGGCCGGTCCCACCTTTTAAAAATATCTATCCAAATGAAGATTCCTGCCAGACAAAAGGTGCCACCACAGAAAGGTCTTCCTGCCCAAGAAGTGCCCAGGCTGCCCCAACATCTGCACCAGAAACCAAAGCTTCCAGACTTTTTTTCCTGGTGGAAAGAGCTGCTCTTCCCTTTTTTCAGGCCTGCGCTGAAAGGGCTTGTCCCACCTTTTAAAAAACTGAATCCAACTGAAGATTCCTGCCAGACAAAAGGTGCCACCACAGAAAGCTATTTGATGCCCAAGAACTCCCCAGCCTGCCCAATAACTGCACCTCGAAGCCAAAGCTTCCAGACTTTTTTTCCTGGTAGAAAGAGCTGCTGTTCCCTTTTTTCAGCCCAGCGCTGCAATGACCGGTCCCACCTCCTGGAAAATTTACTCCAGCTGAAGATTCCTGCAAGACACAAGGTGCCATCACAGAAAACTCTTCCTGCCCAAGAAGTGTCCAGGCTGCCCAACAACTGCACCTGAAGCCAAAGGATCCAGACTTTTTTTCCTGGAGGAAAGAGCTGCTGTTCCCTTTTTTCAGGTCTGCGCTGCAATGGCCGGTCCCACCTCCTGGAAAACATAATGTAAATGAACATTCGTTCCAGACAAAAGGTGCCACCACAGAAAGCTCTTTGATGCCCAAGAAGTCTTCAGGCTACCCAAACAACTGCACCTCAAAGCCAAAGGTTCTAGACTTTTTTTCCTGGTGGAAAGAGTTGCTGTTCCCTTTTTTCTGCCCTGCGCTGCAATGGCCGGTCCCACCTTTTAAAAATATCTATCCAAATGAAGATTCCTGCCAGACAAAAGGTGCCACCACAGAAAGGTCTTCCTGCCCAAGAAGTGCCCAGGCTGCCCCAACATCTGCACCAGAAACCAAAGCTTCCCGACTTTTTTTCCTGGTGGAAAGAGCTGCTGTTCCCTTTTTTCAGCCCTGCTCTGCAATGGCTGGTCCCACCTTATAAAAATATCTATCCAAATGAAGATTCCTGCCAGACAAAAGGTGCCACCACAGGAAGCTCTTTACTGCCCAAGAAGTGCTCAGGCTGCCCCACAAACTGCACCTCAAAGCCAAAGGATCCAGACTTTTTTTCCTGGTGGGAAAGAGCTTCTCTTCCCTTTTCTCAGGCCTGCGCTGAAAGGGCTTGTCCCACCTTTTAAAAAACTGAATCCAACTGAAGATTCCTGCCAGACAAAAGGTGCCACCACAGAAAACTCTTGCTGCCCAAGAAGTGCCCAGACTGCCCAACAACTGCACCTGAAGCCAAAGCTTCCAGACTTTTTTCCCTGTGGAAAGAGCTGCTGTTCCCTTTTTTCAGCCCTGCTCTGCAATGGCCGGTCCCACCTTTTGAAAAATTGAATCCAACTGAAGATTCCTGCCAGACAAAAGGTGCCACCACAGAAAGTCCTTTCTGCCCAAGAAGTGTCCTGGCTGCCCAACAACTGCACCTGAAGCCAAAGCTTCCAGACTTTTTTCCTGGTGGAAAGAACTGCTGTTCCCTTTTTTCTGCCCTGCTGCAATGACCGGTCCTTCCTCCTGGAAAATTGAATCCAAATGAAGATTCCTGCCAGACAAAAGGTGCCACCAGAGCAAGGTCTTCCTGCCCACGAAGTGCCCAGGCTGCCCCAACATCTGCACCAGAAACCAAAGCTTCCAGACTTTTTTTCCTGGTAGAAAGAGCTGCTCTTCCCTTTTTCCAGGCCTGCGCTGAAAGGACTTGTCCCACGTTTTAAAAAACTGAATCCAACTGAAGATTCCTGCCAGACAAAAGGTGCCACCACAGAAAACTCTTCCTGCCCAAGGAGTGCCCAGACTGCCCAACAACTGCGCCAGAAGCCAAAGCTTCCAGACTTTTTTCCCTGTGGAAAGAGCTGCTGTTCCCTTTTTTCAGCCTTGCTCTGCAATGGCCGGTCCCACATTTTGAAAAATTGAATCCAACTGAAGATTCCTGCCAGACAAAAGGTGCCACCACAGAAAGGTCTTCCTGCCCAAGAAGTGCCCAGGCTGCCCCAACATCTGCACCAGAAACCAAAGCTTCCAGACTTTTTTTCCCGGTAGAAAGAGCTGCTGTTCCCTTTTTTCAGCCCAGCGATGCAATGGCTGGTCCCAACTCCTGAAAAATTGAATCCAAATGAAGATTCCTACCAGACAAAAGGTGCCACCAGAGAAAGGTCTTCCTGCCCAAGAAGAACCCAGGCTGCCCAACAAGTGCACCTGAAAGCAAAGCTTCCAGCCTTTTTTCCTGGAGGAAAGAGCTGCTGTTCCCTTTTTTCAGGTCTGCGCTGCAATGGCCAGTCCCACCTCCTGGAAAAGATAATGTAAATGAACATTCGTTCCAGACAAAAGGTGCCACCACAGAAAGCTCTTTGATGCCCAAGAAGTCTTCAGGCTACCCAAACAACTGCACCTCAAAGCCAAAGGTTCTAGACTTTTTTTCCTGGTGGAAAGAGCTGCTGTTCCCTTTTTTCTGCCCTGCGCTGCAGTGGCCGGTCCCACCTTTTAAAAATATCTATCCAAATGAAGATTCCTGCCAGACAAAAGGTGCCACCACAGAAAGGTCTTCCTGCCCAAGACGTGCCCAGGCTGCCCCAACATCTGCACCAGAAACCAAAGCTTCCAGACTTTTTTTCCTGGTGGAAAGAGCTGCTCTTCCCTTTTTTCAGGCCTGCGCTGAAAGGGCTTGTCCCACCTTTTAAAAAACTGAATCCAACTGAAGATTCCTGCCAGACAAAAGGTGCCACCACAGAAAGTCCTTCCTGCCCAAGAAGTGTCCAGGCTGCCCAACAACTGCACCTGAAGCCAAAGGATCCAGACTTTTTTTCCTTGTGGAAAGAGCTGCTGTTCCCTTTTTTCAGCCCAGCGCTTCAATGGCTGGTCCCAACTCCTGAAAAATTGAATCCAACTGAAGATTCCTGCCAGACAAAAGGTGCCACCACAGAAAGGTATTTGATGCCCCAGAACTCACCAGGCTGCCCCATAAACTGCACCTCAAAGCCAAAGGATCCAGACTTTTTTTCCTGGTGGAAAGAGCTGCTCTTCCCTTTTTTCAGGCCTGCGCTGAAAGGGCTTGTCCCACGTTTTAAAAAACTGAATCCAACTGAAGATTCCTGCCAGACAAAAGGTGCCACCACAGAAAACTCTTGCTGCCCAAGAAGTACCCAGGCTGCCCAACAACTGCACCAGAAGCCAAATCTTCCAGACTTTTTTCCCTGTGGAAAGAGCTGCTGTTCCCTTTTTTCAGCCCTGCTCTGCAATGGCCGGTCCCACCTTTTGAAAAATTGAATCCAACTGAAGATTCCTGCCAGACAAAAGGTACCACCACAGAAAGTCCTTCCTGCCCAAGAAGTGTCCTGGCTGCCCAACAACTGCACCTGAATCCAAAGGATCCAGACTTTTTTTCCTGGAGGAAAGAGCTGCTGTTCCCTTTTTTCAGGTCTGCGCTGCAATGGCCGGTCCCACCTCCTGGAAAACATAATGTAAATGAACATTCGTGCCAGACAAAAGGTGCCACCACAGAAAGCTCTTTGATGCCCAAGAAGTCTTCAGGCTACCCAAACAACTGCACCTCAAAGCCAAAGGTTCTAGACTTTTTTTCCTGGTGGAAAGAGCTACTGTTCCCTTTTTTCTGCCCTGCTGCAATGACCGGTCCTTCCTCCTGGAAAATTGAATCCAAATGAAGATTCCTGCCAGACAAAAGGTGCCACCACAGAAAACTCTTGCTCCCCAAGAAGTGCCCAGGCTGCCCAACAACTGCACCAGAAGCCAAAGCTTCCAGACTTTTTTCCCTGTGGAAAGAGCTGCTGTTCCCTTTTTTCAGCCCTGCTCTGCAATGGCCGGTCCCAACTCCTGGAAAATTGAATCCAACTGAAGATTCCTGCCAGACAAAATGTACCACCACAGAAAGTCCTTCCTGCCCAAGAAGTGTCCAGGCTGCCCAACAACTGCACCTGAAGCCAAAGGATCCAGACTTTTTTTCCTGGAGGGAAGAGCTGCTGTTCCCTTTTTTCAGGTCTGCGCTGCAATGGCCGGTCCCACCTCCTGGAAAACATAATGTAAATGAACATTCGTGCCAGACAAAAGGTGCCACCACAGAAAGCTCTTTGATGCCCAAGAAGTCATCAGGCTACCCAAACAACTGCACCTCAAAGCCAAAGGTTCTAGACTTTTTTTCCTGGTGGAAAGAGCTGCTGTTCCCTTTTTTCAGGCCTGCGCTGCAATGGCCGGTCCCACCTTTTAAAAATATCTATCCAAATGAGGATTCCTGCCAGACAAAAGGTGCCACCACAGAAAGGTCTTCCTGCCCAAGAAGTGCCCAGGCTGCCCCAACATCTGCACCAGAAACCAAAGCTTCCAGACTTTTTTTCCTGGTGGAAAGAGCTGCTGTTCCCTTTTTTCAAACCTGCGCTGCAATGGCTGGTCCCACCTTTTAAAAATATCTATCCAAATGAAGATTCCTGCCTGACAAAAGGTGCCACCACAGAAAGCTATTTGATGCCCAAGAACTCCCCAGGCTACCCCACAAACTGCACCTCAAAGCCAAAGGATCCAGACTTTTTTTCCTGGTGGAAAGAGCTGCTGTTCCCTTTTTTCAGGCCTGCGCTGAAAGGGCTTGTCCCACCTTTTAAAAAACTGAATCCAACTGAAGATTCCTGCCAGACAAAAGGTGCCACCACAGAAAGCTATTTGATGCCCAAGAACTCCCCAGCCTGCCCAATAACTGCACCTTGAAGCCAAAGCTTCCAGACTTTTTTTCCTGGTAGAAAGAGCTGCTGTTCCCTTTTTTCTGCCCTGCGCTGCAATGGCCGGTCCCACCTTTTAAAAATATCTATCCAAATGAAGATTCCTGCCAGACAAAAGGTGCCACCACAGAAAGGTCTTCCTGCCCAAGAAGTGCCCAGGCTGCCCCAACATCTGCACCAGAAACCAAAGCTTCCCGACTTTTTTTCCTGGTGGAAAGAGCTGCTTTTCCCTTTTTTCAAACCTGCGCTGCAATGGCTGGTCCCACCTTATAAAAATATCTATCCAAATGAAGATTCCTGCCAGACAAAAGGTGCCACCACAGGAAGCTCTTTACTGCCCAAGAAGTGCTCAGGCTGCCCCAAAAACTGCACCTCAAAGCCAAAAGAATGCAGACTTTTTTTCCTGGTGGGAAAGAGCTGCTCTTCCCTTTTTTCAGGCCTGCGCTGAAAGGGCTTGTCCCACCTTTTAAAAAACTGAATCCAACTGAAGATTCCTGCCAGACAAAAGGTGCCACCACAGAAAGCTATTTGATGCCCAAGAACTCCCCAGGCTGCCCCATAAAATGCACCTCAAAGCCAAAGGATCCAGACTTTTTTTCCTGGTGGGAAAGAGCTGCTCTTCCCTTTTTTCAGCCCTGCGCTGAAAGGGCTTGTCCCACCTTTTAAAAAACTGAATCCAACTGAAGATTCCTGCCAGACAAAAGGTGCCACCACAGAAAACTCTTCCTGCCCAAGAAGTGCCCAGGCTGCCCAACAACTGCACCAGAAGCCAAAGGATCCAGACTTTTTTCCCTGTGGAAAGAGCTGCTGTTCCCTTTTTTCAGGTCTGCGCTGCAATGGCCGGTCCCACCTCCTGGAAAACATAATGTAAATGAACATTCGTGCCAGACAAAAGGTGCCACCACAGAAAGCTCTTTGATGCCCAAGAAGTCTTCAGGCTACCCAAACAACTGCACCTCAAAGCCAAAGGTTCTAGACTTTTTTTCCTGGTGGAAAGAGCTGCTGTTCCCTTTTTTCTGCCCTGCGCTGCAATGGCCGGTCCCACCTTTTAAAAATATCTATCCAAATGAAGATTCCTGCCTGACAAAAGGTGCCACCACAGAAAGCTATTTGATGCCCAAGAACTCCCCAGGCTGCCCCACAAACTGCACCTCAAAGCCAAAGGATCCAGACTTTTTTTCCTGGTGGAAAGAGCTGCTGTTCCCTTTTTTCAGGCCTGCGCTGAAAGGGCTTGTCCCACCTTTTAAAAAACTGAATCCAACTGAAGATTCCTGCCAGACAAAAGGTGCCACCACAGAAAGCTATTTGATGCCCAAGAAGTGCCCAGCCTGCCCAATAACTGCACCTCGAAGCCAAAGCTTCCAGACTTTTTTTCCTGGTAGAAAGAGCTGCTGTTCCCTTTTTTCAACCCAGCGCTGCAATGACCGGTCCCACCTCCTGGAAAATTTACTCCAGCTGAAGATTCCTGCAAGACACAAGGTGCCATCACAGAAAACTCTTCCTGCCCAAGAAGTGTCCAGGCTTCCCAACAACTGCACCTGAATCCAAAGGATCCAGACTTTTTTTCCTGGAGGAAAGAGCTGCTGTTCCCTTTTTTCAGGTCTGCGCTGCAATGGCCGGTCCCACCTCCTGGAAAACATAATGTAAATGAACATTCGTGCCAGACAAAAGGTGCCACCACAGAAAGCTCTTTGATGCCCAAGAAGTCTTCAGGCTACCCAAACAACTGCACCTCAAAGCCAAAGGTTCTAGACTTTTTTTCCTGGTGGAAAGAGCTGCTGTTCCCTTTTTTCTGCCCTGCGCTGCAATGGCCGGTCCCACCTTTTAAAAATATCTATCCAAATGAAGATTCCTGCCTGACAAAAGGTGCCACCACAGAAAGCTATTTGATGCCCAAGAACTCCCCAGGCTGCCCCACAAACTGCACCTCAAAGCTAAAGGATCCAGACTTTTTTTCCTGGTGGAAAGAGCTGCTGTTCCCTTTTTTCAGGCCTGCGCTGAAAGGGCTTGTCCCACGTTTTAAAAAACTGAATCCAACTGAAGATTCCTGCCAGACAAAGGTGCCACCACAGAAAGCTATTTGATGCCCAAGAACTCCCCAGCCTGCCCAACAACTGCACCTCAAAGCCAAAGCTTCCAGACTTTTTTTCCTGGAGGAAAGAGCTGCTGTTCCCTTTTTTCAGCCCAACGCTGCAATGACCGGTCCCACCTCCTGGAAAATTTACTCCAGCTGAAGATTCCTGCAAGACACAAGGTACCACCACAGAAAACTCTTGCTGCCCAAGAAGTGCCCAGGCTGCCCAACAACTGCACCTGAAGCCAAAGCTTCCAGACTTTTTTTCCTGGAGGAAAGAGCTGCTGTTCCTTTTTTTCAGCTCAGCGCTGCAATGGCTGTTCCCAACTCCTGAAAAATTGAATCCAAATGAAGATTCCTGCCAGACAAAAGGTGCCACCACAGAAAGGTCTTCCTGCCCAAGAAGTGCCCAGGCTGCCCCAACATCTGCACCAGAAACCAAAGCTTCCAGACTTTTTTTCCCGGTAGAAAGAGCTGCTGTTCCCTTTTTTCAGCCCAGCGATGCAATTGCTGGTCCCAACTCCTGAAAAATTGAATCCAAATGAAGATTCCTGCCAGACAAAAGGTGCCACCAGAGAAAGGTCTTCCTGCCCAAGAAGAACCCAGGCTGCCCAACAACTGCACCTGAAAGCAAAGCTTCCAGCCTTTTTTCCTGGAGGAAAGAGCTGCTGTTCCCTTTTTTCAGGTCTGCACTGCAATGGCCAGTCCCACCTCCTGGAAAAGATAATGTAAATGAACATTCGTTCCAGACAAAAGGTGCCACCACAGAAAGCTCTTTGATGCCCAAGAAGTCTTCAGGCTACCCAAACAACTGCACCTCAAAGCCAAAGGTTCTAGACTTTTTTTCCTGGTGGAAAGAGTTACTCTTCCCTTTTTTCTGCCCTGCTGCAATGGCCGGTCCCACCTTTTAAAAATATCTATCCAAATGAAGATTCCTGCCAGACAAAAGGTGCCACCACAGAAAGGTCTTCCTGCCCAAGAAGTGACCAGACTGCCCCAACATCTGCACCAGAAACCAAAGCTTCCAGACTTTTTTTCCTGGTGGAAAGAGCTGCTGTTCCCTTTTTTCAGGCCTGCGCTGAAAGGGCTTGTCCCACCTTTTAAAAAACTGAATCCAACTGAAGATTCCTGCCAGACAAAAGGTGCCACCACAGAAAGCTATTTGATGCCCAAGAACTCCCCAGCCTGCCCAATAACTGCACCTCGAAGCCAAAGCTTCCAGACTTTTTTTCCTGGTAGAAAGAGCTGCTGTTCCCTTTTTTCAGCCCAGCGCTGCAATGACCGGTCCCACCTCCTGGAAAATTTACTCCAACTGAAGATTCCTGCAAGACACAAGGTGCCATCACAGAAAACTCTTCCTGCCCAAGAAGTGTCCAGGCTGCCCAACAACTGCACCTGAAGCCAAAGGATCCAGACTTTTTTTCCTGGAGGAAAGAGCTGCTGTTCCCTTTTTTCAGGTCTGCGCTGCAATGGCCGGTCCCACCTCCTGGAAAACATAATGTAAATGAACATTCGTTCCAGACAAAAGGTGCCACCACAGAAAGCTCTTTGATGCCCAAGAAGTCTTCAGGCTACCCAAACAACTGCACCTCAAAGCCAAAGGTTCTAGACTTTTTTTCCTGGTGGAAAGAGTTGCTGTTCCCTTTTTTCTGCCCTGCGCTGCAATGGCCGGTCCCACCTTTTAAAAATATCTATCCAAATGAAGATTCCTGCCAGACAAAAGGTGCCACCACAGAAAGGTCTTCCTGCCCAAGAAGTGCCCAGGCTGCCCCAACATCTGCACCAGAAACCAAAGCTTCCCGACTTTTTTTCCTGGTGGAAAGAGCTGCTGTTCCCTTTTTTCAGCCCTGCTCTGCAATGGCTGGTCCCACCTTATAAAAATATCTATCCAAATGAAGATTCCTGCCAGACAAAAGGTGCCACCACAGGAAGCTCTTTACTGCCCAAGAAGTGCTCAGGCTGCCCCACAAACTGCACCTCCAAGCCAAAGGATCCAGACTTTTTTTCCTGGTGGGAAAGAGCTTCTCTTCCCTTTTCTCAGGCCTGCGCTGAAAGGGCTTGTCCCACCTTTTAAAAAACTGAATCCAACTGAAGATTCCTGCCAGACAAAAGGTGCCACCACAGAAAACTCTTGCTGCCCAAGAAGTGCCCAGACTGCCCAACAACTGCACCTGAAGCCAAAGCTTCCAGACTTTTTTCCCTGTGGAAAGAGCTGCTGTTCCCTTTTTTCAGCCCTGCTCTGCAATGGCCGGTCCCACCTTTTGAAAAATTGAATCCAACTGAAGATTCCTGCCAGACAAAAGGTGCCACCACAGAAAGTCCTTTCTGCCCAAGAAGTGTCCTGGCTGCCCAACAACTGCACCTGAAGCCAAAGCTTCCAGACTTTTTTCCTGGTGGAAAGAACTGCTGTTCCCTTTTTTCTGCCCTGCTGCAATGACCGGTCCTTCCTCCTGGAAAATTGAATCCAAATGAAGATTCCTGCCAGACAAAAGGTGCCACCAGAGCAAGGTCTTCCTGCCCACGAAGTGCCCAGGCTGCCCCAACATCTGCACCAGAAACCAAAGCTTCCAGACTTTTTTTCCTGGTAGAAAGAGCTGCTCTTCCCTTTTTCCAGGCCTGCGCTGAAAGGACTTGTCCCACGTTTTAAAAAACTGAATCCAACTGAAGATTCCTGCCAGACAAAAGGTGCCACCACAGAAAACTCTTCCTGCCCAAGGAGTGCCCAGACTGCCCAACAACTGCGCCAGAAGCCAAAGCTTCCAGACTTTTTTCCCTGTGGAAAGAGCTGCTGTTCCCTTTTTTCAGCCTTGCTCTGCAATGGCCGGTCCCACATTTTGAAAAATTGAATCCAACTGAAGATTCCTGCCCGACAAAAGGTGCCACCACAGAAAGGTCTTCCTGCCCAAGAAGTGCCCAGGCTGCCCCAACATCTGCACCAGAAACCAAAGCTTCCAGACTTTTTTTCCCGGTAGAAAGAGCTGCTGTTCCCTTTTTTCAGCCCAGCGATGCAATGGCTGGTCCCAACTCCTGAAAAATTGAATCCAAATGAAGATTCCTACCAGACAAAAGGTGCCACCAGAGAAAGGTCTTCCTGCCCAAGAAGAACCCAGGCTGCCCAACAAGTGCACCTGAAAGCAAAGCTTCCAGCCTTTTTTCCTGGAGGAAAGAGCTGCTGTTCCCTTTTTTCAGGTCTGCGCTGCAATGGCCAGTCCCACCTCCTGGAAAAGATAATGTAAATGAACATTCGTTCCAGACAAAAGGTGCCACCACAGAAAGCTCTTTGATGCCCAAGAAGTCTTCAGGCTACCCAAACAACTGCACCTCAAAGCCAAAGGTTCTAGACTTTTTTTCCTGGTGGAAAGAGCTGCTGTTCCCTTTTTTCTGCCCTGCGCTGCAGTGGCCGGTCCCACCTTTTAAAAATATCTATCCAAATGAAGATTCCTGCCAGACAAAAGGTGCCACCACAGAAAGGTCTTCCTGCCCAAGACGTGCCCAGGCTGCCCCAACATCTGCACCAGAAACCAAAGCTTCCAGACTTTTTTTCCTGGTGGAAAGAGCTGCTCTTCCCTTTTTTCAGGCCTGCGCTGAAAGGGCTTGTCCCACCTTTTAAAAAACTGAATACAACTGAAGATTCCTGCCAGACAAAAGGTGCCACCACAGAAAGTCCTTCCTGCCCAAGAAGTGTCCAGGCTGCCCAACAACTGCACCTGAAGCCAAAGGATCCAGACTTTTTTTCCTTGTGGAAAGAGCTGCTGTTCCCTTTTTTCAGCCCAGCGCTTCAATGGCTGGTCCCAACTCCTGAAAAATTGAATCCAACTGAAGATTCCTGCCAGACAAAAGGTGCCACCACAGAAAGGTATTTGATGCCCCAGAACTCACCAGGCTGCCCCATAAACTGCACCTCAAAGCCAAAGGATCCAGACTTTTTTTCCTGGTGGAAAGAGCTGCTCTTCCCTTTTTTCAGGCCTGCGCTGAAAGGGCTTGTCCCACGTTTTAAAAAACTGAATCCAACTGAAGATTCCTGCCAGACAAAAGGTGCCACCACAGAAAACTCTTGCTGCCCAAGAAGTACCCAGGCTGCCCAACAACTGCACCAGAAGCCAAATCTTCCAGACTTTTTTCCCTGTGGAAAGAGCTGCTGTTCCCTTTTTTCAGCCCTGCTCTGCAATGGCCGGTCCCACCTTTTGAAAAATTGAATCCAACTGAAGATTCCTGCCAGACAAAAGGTACCACCACAGAAAGTCCTTCCTGCCCAAGAAGTGTCCTGGCTGCCCAACAACTGCACCTGAAGCCAAAGGATCCAGACTTTTTTTCCTGGAGGAAAGAGCTGCTGTTCCCTTTTTTCAGGTCTGCGCTGCAATGGCCGGTCCCACCTCCTGGAAAACATAATGTAAATGAACATTCGTGCCAGACAAAAGGTGCCACCACAGAAAGCTCTTTGATGCCCAATAAGTCTTCAGGCTACCCAAACAACTGCACCTCAAAGCCAAAGGTTCTAGACTTTTTTTCCTGGTAGAAAGAGCTGCTGTTCCCTTTTTTCAGGTCTGCGCTGCAATGGCCGGTCCCACCTCCTGGAAAACATAATGTAAATGAACATTCGTGCCAGACAAAAGGTGCCACCACAGAAAGCTCTTTGATGCCCAATAAGTCTTCAGGCTACCCAAACAACTGCACCTCAAAGCCAAAGGTTCTAGACTTTTTTTCCTGGTAGAAAGAGCTGCTGTTCCCTTTTTTCAGGTCTGCGCTGCAATGGCCGGTCCCACCTCCTGGAAAACATAATGTAAATGAACATTCGTGCCAGACAAAAGGTGCCACCACAGAAAGCTCTTTACTGCCCAAGAAGTGCTCAGGCTGCCCCACAAACTGCACCTCCAAGCCAAAGGATCCAGACTTTTTTTCCTGGTGGGAAAGAGCTTCTCTTCCCTTTTCTCAGGCCTGCGCTGAAAGGGCTTGTCCCACCTTTTAAAAAACTGAATCCAACTGAAGATTCCTGCCAGACAAAAGGTGCCACCACAGAAAACTCTTCCTGCCCAAGGAGTGCCCAGACTGCCCAACAACTGCACCAGAAGCCAAAGCTTCCAGACTTTTTTCCCTGTGGAAAGAGCTGCTGTTCCCTTTTTTCAGCCTTGCTCTGCAATGGCTGGTCCCACATTTTGAAAAATTGAATCCAACTGAAGATTCCTGCCAGACAAAAGGTGCCACCACAGAAAGGTCTTCCTGCCCAAGAAGTGCCCAGGCTGCCCCAACATCTGCACCAGAAACCAAAGCTTCCAGACTTTTTTTCCTGGAGGAAAGAGCTGCTGTTCCCTTTTTTCAGGCCATTCGCTGCAATGGCTGGTTCCACCTTTTAAAAATATCTATCCAAATGAAGATTCCTGCCAGACAAAAGGTGCCACCACAGAAAGCTATTTGATACCCCAGAACTTCCCAGCCTGCCCAACAACTGCACCTCAAAGCCAAAGCTTCCAGACTTTTTTTCCTGGAGGAAAGAGCTGCTGTTCCCTTTTTTCAGGTCTGCACTGCAATGGCCGGTCCCACCTCCTGGAAAACATAATGTAAATGAACATTCGTGCCAGACAAAAGGTGCCACCACAGAAAGCTCTTTGATGCCCAAGAAGTCTTCAGGCTACCCAAACAACTGCACCTCAAAGCCAAAGGTTCTAGACTTTTTTTCCTGGTGGAAAGAGCTGCTGTTCCCTTTTTTCTGCCCTGCGCTGCAATGGCTGGTCCCACCTTTTAAAAATATCTATCCAAATGAAGATTCCTGCCAGACAAAAGGTGCCACCACAGAAAGGTCTTCCTGCCCAAGAAGTGCCCAGGCTGCCCAACATCTGTACCAGAAACCAAAGCTTCCAGACTTTTTTTCCTGGTGGTAAAGAGCTGCTCTTCCCTTTTTTCAGGCCTGCGCTGAAAGGGCTTGTCCCACCTTTTAAAAAACTGAATCCAACTGAAGATTCCTGCCAGACAAAAGGTGCCACCACAGAAAACTCTTGCTGCCCAAGAAGTGCCCAGACTGCCCAACAACTGCACCAGAAGCCAAAGCTTCCAGACTTTTTTCCCTGTGGAAAGAGCTGCTGTTCCCTTTTTTCTGCCCTGCGCTGCAATGGCCGGTCCCACCTTTTAAAAATATCTATCCAAATGAAGATTCCTGCCTGACAAAAGGTGCCACCACAGGAAACTCTTTACTGCCCAAGAAGTGCTCAGGCTGCCCCACAAACTGCACCTCAAAACCAAAGCTTCCAGACTTTTTTTCCTGGTGGAAAGAGCTGCTGTTCCCTTTTTTCAGGCCTGCGCTGAAAGGGCTTGTCCCACGTTTTAAAAAACTGAATCCAACTGAAGATTCCTGCCAGACAAAGGTGCCACCACAGAAAGCTATTTGATGCCCAAGAACTCCCCAACCTGCCCAACAACTGCACCTCGAAGCCAAAGCTTCCAGACTTTTTTTCCTGGAGGAAAGAGCTGCTGTTCCCTTTTTTCAGCCCAGCGCTGCAATGACCGGTCCCACCTCCTGGAAAATTTACTCCAGCTGAAGATTCCTGCAAGACACAAGGTACCACCACAGAAAACTCTTGCTGCCCAAGAAGTGCCCAGGCTGCCCAACAACTGCACCTGAAGCCAAAGCTTCCAGACTTTTTTTCCTGGTAGAAAGAGCTGCTGTTCCCTTTTTTCAGCTCAGCGCTGCAATGGCTGGTCCCAACTCCTGAAAAATTGAATCCAAATGAAGATTCCTGCCAGACAAAAGGTGCCACCACAGAAAGGTCTTCCTGCCCAAGAGGTGCCCAGGCTGCCCCAACATCTGCACCAGAAACCAAAGCTTCCAGACTTTTTTTCCTGGTGCAAAGAGCTGCTCTTCCCTTTTTTCAGGCCTGCGCTGAAAGGGCTTGTCCCACTTTTTAAAAAACTGAATCCAACTGAAGATTCCTGCCAGACAAAAGGTGCCACCACAGAAAGTCCTTCCTGCCCAAGAAGTGCCCAGGCTGCCCAACAACTGCACCTGAAGCCAAAGGATCCAGACTTTTTTTCCTGGAGGAAAGAGCTGCTGTTCCCTTTTTTCAGCCCAGCGCTGCAATGGCCGGTCCCACCTCCTGGAAAACATAATGTAAATGAACATTCGTTCCAGACAAAAGGTGCCACCACAGAAAGCTCTTTGATGCCCAAGAAGTCTTCAGGCTACCCAAACAACTGCACCTCAAAGCCAAAGGTTCTAGACTCTTTTTCCTGGTGGAAAGAGCTGCTGTTCCCTTTTTTCAAACCTGCGCTGCATTGGCATGTCCCACCTTTTAAAAATATCTATCCAAATGAAGATTCCTGCCAGACAAAAGGTGCCACCACAGAAAGCTATTTGATGCCCAAGAAGTCTTCAGGGTACCCAAACAACTGCACCTCAAAGCCAAAGGTTCTAGACTTTTTTTCCTGATGGAAAGAGCTGCTCTTCCCTTTTTTCAGGCCTGCGCTGAAAGGGCTTGTCCCACCTTTTAAAAAACTGAATCCAACTGAAGATTCCTGCCAGACAAAAGGTGCCACCAGAGAAAACTCTTCCTGCCCAAGAAGTACCCAGGCTGCCCAACAACTGCACCAAAAGCCAAATCTTCCAGATTTTTTTCCCTGTGGAAATAGCTGCTGTTCCCTTTTTTCAGCCCTGCTCTGCAATGGCCGGTCCCACCTTTTGAAAAATTGAATCCAACTGAAGATTCCTGCCAGACAAAAGGTGCCACCACAGAAAGCTATTTGATGCCCAAGAACTCCCCAGCCTGCCCAACAACTGCACCTCGAAGCCAAAGCTTCCAGACTTTTTTTCCTGGTAGAAAGAGCTGCTGTTCCCTTTTTTCAGCCCAGCGCTGCAATGACCGGTCCCACCTCCTGGAAAATTTACTCCAGCTGAAGATTCCTGCAAGACACAAGGTGCCACCACTGAAAACTCTTGCTGCCCAAGATGTGCCCAGACTGCCCAACAACTGCACCTGAAGCCAAAGCTTCCAGACTTTTTTTCCTGGAGGAAAGAGCTGCTGTTCCCTTTTTTCAGGTCTGCGCTGCAATGGCCAGTCCCACCTCCTGGAAAACATAATGTAAATGAACATTCGTGCCTGACAAAAGGTGCCACCACAGAAAGCTCCTTGATGCCCAAGAAGTCTTCAGGCTACCCAAACAACTGCACCTCAAAGCCAAAGGTTCTAGACTTTTTCTCCTGGTGGAAAGAGCTGCTGTTCCCTTTTTTCTGCCCTGCTGCAATGGCCGGTCCTTCCTCCTGGAAAATTGAATCCAAATGAAGATTCCTGCCAGACAAAAGGTGCCACCACAGAAAGGTCTTCCTGCCCAAGAAGTGCCCAGGCTGCCCCAACAACTGCACCTGAAGCCAAAGCTTCCAGACTTTTTTTCCTGGTAGAAAGAGCTGCTGTTCCCTTTTTTCAGCTCAGCGCTGCAATGGCTGGTCCCAACTCCTGAAAAATTGAATCCAACTGAAGATTCCTGCCAGACAAAAGGTGCCACCACAGAAAGTCCTTCCTGCCCAAGAAGTGCCCAGGCTGCCCAACAACTGTACCTGAAGCCAAAGGATCCAGACTTTTTTTCCTGGAGGAAAGAGCTGCTGTTCCCTTTTTTCAGCCCAGCGCTGCAATGGCCGGTCCCACCTCCTGGAAAACATAATGTAAATGAACATTCGTGCCAGACAAAAGGTGCCACCACAGAAAGCTCTTTGATGCCCAAGAAGTCTTCAGGCTACCCAAACAACTGCACCTCAAAGCCAAAGGTTCTAGACTTTTTTTCCTGGTGGAAAGAGCTGCTGTTCCCTTTTTTCAAACCTGCGCTGCATTGGCATGTCCCACCTTTTAAAAATATCTATCCAAATGAAGATTCCTGCCAGACAAAAGGTGCCACCACAGAAAGCTATTTGATGCCCAAGAACTCCCCAGGCTGCCCCATAAACTGCACCTGAAAGCCAAAGGTTCTAGACTTTTTTTCCTGGTGGAAAGAGCTGCTCTTCCCTTTTTTCAGCCCTGCTCTGCAATGGCCGGTCCCACCTTTTGAAAAATTGAATCCAACTGAAGATTCCTGCCAGACAAAAGGTGCCACCACAGAAAGCTATTTGATGCCCAAGAACTCCCCAGCCTGCCCAACAACTGCACCTCAAAGCCAAAGCTTCCAGACTTTTTTTCCTGGTAGAAAGAGCTGCTCTTCCCTTTTTTCAGGCCTGCGCTAAATGGGCTTGTCCCACCTTTTAAAAAACTGAATCCAACTGAAGATTCCTTCCAGACACAAGGTGCCACCACAGAAAACTCTTCCTGCCCAAGAGGTGCCCAGGCTGCCCCACACACTGCACCTGAAGTCAAAGGATCCAGACTTTTTTTCCTGGTGGAAAGAACTGCTGTTCCCTTTTTTCTGCTCTGCGCTGCAATGACCAGTCCTACCTCCTAAAAAATTTAATTCAAACGAAGAATCCTGCCAGACAAAAGGTGCCACCACAGAAAGGTCTTCCTGCCCAAGAGGTGCCCTGGTTGCCCCAACAAACTGCACCTGAAGCCAAAGCTTTCAGATTTTTTTTCCCAGTAGAAAAGAGCTGCTGTTTTTTTTTTTTCAGGCCTGCGCTTCAATGGCTTCTCCCATTTCCTGAAAACTTAACTCCGAATGAAGATTCTTGCCAGACGAAAGGTGCCGCCACAGAAAACTCTTCCTGCCCAAGAAGTGCCCAGGCTGCCCAAAAACTGCACCTGAAGCCAAAGGATCCAGACTTTTTTTCCTGGTGGAAAGAGCTGCTGTTCCCTTTTTTCAGGCCTGCGCTGCAATGGCCGGTCCCGCCGCCTGGAAAATTGAATCCAAATGAAGATTCCTCCTAGATAAAAGGTGCCACCACAGGAATCTCATGCTGCCCAAGAAGTGCCCAGGCTGCCCCACCAACTACACCTGAAAACCAAAGCTTCCAGACTTTTTTTTCCTGGTGGAAAGAGGTGCTGTTCCCTTTCTTCAGCTCAGCGCTGTAATGGCTGGTCCCACCTCCTGAAAAATTGAATCCAAATGAAGATTACTGCCAGACAAAAGCTGCCACCAGAGAAAGGTTTTCCTGCCCAAGAAGTGCCCAGGCTGCACAACAACTGCACCTGAAGCCAAAGCTTCCAGACTTTTTTCCTGGAGGAAAGAGCTGCTGTTCCCTTTTTTCAGGTCTGCGCTGCAATGACCGGTCCCACCTCCTGGAAAACATAATGTAAATGAACATTCGTTCCAGACAAAAGGTGCCACCACAGAAAACTCTTCCTGCCCAAGAAGTGCCCAGGCTGCCTAACAACTGCACCTGAAGCCAAAGCTTCCAGGCTTCTTTTCCTGGTGGAAAGAGTTGCTGTTCCCCTTTTTCTGCCCTGCACTGAAATGACTTGTCCCACTTTTTAAAAAATTGAATCCAACTGAAGATTCCTGCCAGACAAAAGGTGCCACCACAGAAAGGTCTTGATGCCCAAGAAGTGCCAAGGTGCCTAAAAATTTCACCAGAAACCAAAGCTTCCTGCCTTTTTTCCTGGTGGAAAGAGCTGTTGTTCCCTTTTTTCAGGCCTGCGCTGCAATGTCTTGTCCCACCTCCTGAAAAATTTACTCCAAATGAAGATTCCTGCCAGACAAAAGGTGCCACCGCAGAAAACCCTTCCTTCCCAGGAAGTACCCAGGCTGCCCCACAAGCTGCACCTGAAGTCAAAGCTTCCAGACTTTTTTTCCTGGTGGAAAGAGCTGCTGTTCCTTTTTTTCAGGCCTGCGCTGCAATGACCGGTCCCACCTCCTGGAAAATTCAATGTAAATGAAGATTCCTGCCAGACAAAAGGTGCCACCACAGAAAACTCTTGCTGCCCAAGAAGTGCCCAGGCTGCCCCACCAACTACACCTGAAGCCAAAGCTTCCATGCTTTTTTCCTGATAGAAAGAGCTGCTGTTCCCTTTTTTCAGGCCTGCTCTGCAATACCTGGTCCCACCTCTTGGAAAATTAGATAGAAATGAACATTCCTGCCAGACAAATGTGCCACCGCAGAAAACTCTTTGATGCCCAAAAAGTGCCCAGGCTGCCCGAACAACTGCACCTCAAAGCAGAAGATTTCAGACTTTTTATCCCGGTGGAAAGAGCTGCTGTTCCCTTTTTTCAGCTCTGCGCTGCAATGGCCGGTCCCACCTCCTGAAAAATTGAATCCAAATGAAGATTACTGCCAGACAAAAGGTACCACCACAGAAAGCTCTTTGCTGCCCAAGAAGTTCCCAGGCTGCCCCACAAACTGTATCTCAAAGCCAAAGCTTCCAGACTTTTTTTCCTGATGGAAAGAGCTGCTGTTCCCTTTTTTTAACCCTGCGCTGCAATGGCCGTTCCCACCTCCTGGAAAATTCAATGTAAATGAAGATTCCTGCCAGAGAAATGGTGCCACCACAGAAAGGTCTTCCTGCCCAAGAAGTGACCAGACTGCCCCACAAACTGCACCTGAAGCCAAAGCTTCCAGACTTTTTTTCTTGGTGGAAAGAGCTGCTGTTCCCTTTTTTCAGCCCTGCTCTGCAATGGCCGGTCCCACCTCCTGAAAAGCTGAATCCAGCTAAAGATTCCTACCACAGAAATGGTGCCACCACAGAAAGGTCTTTTCCTGCCCAAGAAGTGCCCAGGCTGCCCCAACAACTGCACCTGAAGGCAAAGGATCCAAACTTTTTTTCCTGGTGGAAAGAGCTGCTGTTCCCTTTTTTTAGCTCTGGTCTGCAATGGTCGGTCCCACTTCCTGAAAAATTGAATCCAACTGTCGATTCCTGCCAGACAAAAGGTGCCACCCCAGAAAGTTTGAGTTCCAACTATCTGATACAGTTCTGAGCCTCCGGTCTGTTCAGGTAGTCTCTCCAGAGTCCAGGAAAGAAAGTTTACTTTCTTTAAAGTTTGTCCTTGGGGTATCTGAAAGAAAGTATACAAGCTAGATCTTACAACATCTCCATCAGGGTTCATCTGTTGGCTGTACTCTTTTAATCCTCATATGCAAATCTCCGGGGCTTGATGTTACTTTCCACTCAGAGTCCTTTACTGGTCCTTTCCCCCTTGACGCCTGGGTCCACCCTCGCTCAGCTGTTGGCACGGCAGTATCTGTGGTGAGAAGAACAACAAAAGGCCCCTCCCATCGTGGAGTTAAAGAGGTCTCTTTCCATGTTTTAATTAACACCTTGTCACCTGGCCGGAATTTGTGAATGGATATATCTAGAGGTGGTCTTTGAGTTACAAGTCCCTTTTTCCTTAATCTGTAAACACGATCCCTGTTTTTCCATTCAACAACTGCAGAGATCTTAATAGAGCATATAACTCACACACTTGGGCTGACCATGTATTACTCAAGGATCCAGATTCCCTAACTTGAAAGGTAATTTCATCCACTATGGCATAACCAGATCTTCTCTTCCCATCTACAACTCTAGATGAACCATCGATATAAAGGTTTTCACCTGTATCTAACTCTTCTTCTTCAAGATATTCTCTAATTTTAGTTTGGAGGCTTATGACCTGTGTGCAATCATGTACTACACTCCCTTGGGGTTCACCATACAGAAACTGAGCTGGGTTTTGCAAGTGTGTTAGTTCTAATTTGGAAGTATTAAGCAGAATACTTTCATACTTTAATAACCAGCTATCAGTTAACCATTTTTCTGCCCTCTGTTTCAATACTCCTCGGATATCATGTGGAGTATACACCTTCAGTTCTCCTCCAAAGGTTACTTTAGTTGCCTCTTCCACTAATAGTGCAGTAGCTACTATCGCTTGTAAACAGGTGGGCCAACCTCTACTAACTGGATCTAGAATTTTAGAATAGTACCCCACAGGTTTTTTGTGCTCAGCCCATTTCTGCGTTAAGACCCCGTAAGCTGTTCCATTTTCAACATTTACAAACAAATAGAAAGGTTTTCTAATGTCTGGAAGACTAAGCACAGGGGCATTTATCAGATCTTCTTTTAATCTTTCTAGCCTGCTCTCATCCTCGTTGCTCCACTTCACCAATCCTTCTTTAACTAGCTTCTCATACAAGAATTTTACTTTATTATTGTAGTTCTCTATCCACTGTCTGCAGTATCCTAAGAGACCTAGAATTTGCCTAATTTGTCTTTTATTCTTGGGTATAGACAAGGGCAGTATTCCTTTCACTTTATCAGGATCCAGTCTTTTACATCCCTTACTTAACCAATGCCCTAGATATTTTACTTTCTCTTCTGTAAATTGTAGTTTGGAGTTGGACACTTTCAGACCCTTTTCACCCAGGAAATTCAGGAGTCTGATATTCTCATCTCTCACAGTTTCAGCATCTTTTCCAGCTATTAGCAGATCATCAACATAATGTACCAAAACTGTTCCTTCACAAGGTTTGAAGGACTCTAATAGCTGTTCCAGGGCTTGCCCAAACAAGTTTGGAGACTCTGTAAACCCCTGGGGCAAGACTGTCCACCTCAGTTGTTGTTTTCTATGAGTGTCTGGGTCTTCCCACTCGAAGGCGAAGTAATTTCTACTCTCTACCTTAAGGGGACAGGTCCAAAAAGTGTCTTTCAGGTCTATCACACTGTACCATTGATGTTCTGGGGAAATTTGGCTTAGTAAGGTGTAAGGGTTAGCGACTACTGGGAACCTTGTCACTGTTTGTTTATTTACCTCCCTCAGATCTTGTACCAGTCGGTAGATCCCATCAGGCTTTTTCACAGGTAGGATGGGCGTGTTATGGGGAGACATGCAAGGTTCTAGCAATCCCTGTGCCAACAGTCTCTCTATAGTAGGCTTAAGGCCGATTCTTCCTTCATGAGGGTTTGGGTATTGTTTTACTCTAATAGGTTTGTCTGGATCCTTCACAGATATTTCAAAGGGCTCAATATTCAATTTTCCTACGGTCTCAGGGGTATACCACACTTCTGGACTGATCCTTTTTTCATCCTCAGCCATAAGGGCATAGATTTTCACCTTCAACTTTTGCTCTGATACAAAATCTTTGGTGACTGAAGCCCTACCATGATGCACATGGCAGTCTTTTAGATCCAAACAAATCAGTGCACACCCTCAAAATGCAGTAATAGCACTCACAAATGGAAACACAAATGCCCTCTCCAGATCTGTTTCAAAGCATTTTAGCAAGTAAATAGAGCAACAGAAGCAAATTCCAAAGTATACAGGTTCAATAGACATGTTTGTGTCTGTTAACAGCAGAGAGATTCCAGTGTTATGTATTTACCTTATGTGAAGACTGGACCTGCTGCCTACAAACATGGTATAAATACAGTTAAGTTTAGGAATCAGAAGCACCACAGCAAAACTACAGCTCAGACCACTGTATAAAAGCAGGTATAAAAAGCTTAATTACCAGTAGCATTATGCTGCCTATATTGTTAAATGGGAACTCTGTCATCAAGAGGTAGATTGGCTTGTGAGCACTGGATTAAAGAGCTCTGAAATGAAGAGTAAAATATAAGTACTCTGTAGAAACATCAAGGAAAAAAAATCTGTTTTTAACACATTTTAAAATGAGAGGTACTAATGCACGGTACTGTATTAGAACATCTTTAAGTAACAATTTGATAAACATAGATTTGGGATCAAATCAGAACTTCAATATGATGTCTTTATGTATAGTTCTCTGTATGACTATATGAACTCAAAATACAGGTCCTACAACCTGATTTACATGTGCACATGAGCAAAACATGAAAATGCAAATATATTGTTTGTCCTGAGTATCTCTCCAGGTGTCTATTTATAGATTTGGTTCTTTTTCAATATTTTTTATTCCAAAATGCTTTCAAATCTTTGCATGTGTATGTGTTCTCTCATATAAAAATCACTCATAAGGAATCCCTATACATGTGTCATTTGATGGGGTCACTTTTCTGTGTTAAGGTCCCTGGAATACACCCTCCTTAAAATATGACAGCTGATCCATCTGGAAACTCACCAAAGGACAGGTGAGCTTCATTTCTACTTTCCTTCATGATCTCCTAAGATTTGATATTCAGGGGCTGAAACCTGATGGTCCTTCCTTCTGTCCTGATCTGTCTCCTCCAAGCCCTCCTTTTCCTGTTCATGTGGCTTCCACTACCTTGTTAGCTTGTCATCCCCCCCCAGCTTTACAGCCCCAAATAACACGTTTTTCCTCTCCCCCTGTGAGCCATCACTACTTTTCTCTCAACCCTCTTCCATCCAAGCCAGCAGCTCTTCCCTGCCAGTGCTGCTGCTTGGAGAACCAGAAATCCTGGACTGTCCTTTGCATGTTGATAAACAAAGCAGTGGCTTCTTCCCCTGGGGACTGAAAGTGTCACCTCCCCCAGACTGGGGCCTGGAATTCCAACCACATTCCTGACCTTGGGTTTCACAGTTACCCATCAGTTTGGGGGAAGGGAAAAGAAAAAAGGTGAAGAGATTACAGCAGCAAGTGAACTGGGGCTAAGTGTACCTTCATTTTCTCAAGCTGCTCTGGAGAAATAAATAAAAACAGTACTATGGGGGGGGGGGGGGGAAAAGCTCAAGCCAGGTATCAGTTTACTGAATTTGATCCAGGAATACAGAAGAAGAACATGCCTGCAAACACACATCTGCACTAACTTATCAAACTGTACAGTGCAAAATCTTCCCACAAATAGTCTGTAAAAAACAGTGGGAATGGAATCAGAGAGGGGAAGTTAAAAATCCTCAGCAGTGCCTGTCCCAGTCAAGGGGCATTACTGAGCAGCACCTACATTTCCATGGCTCTCTGGGCAGGGAATTTTTCCTGTGTGCCAAACAGCACATCTTGAAGCTTCTTCCCATTGAAATACTAGAGACATTTCAGGGCATCTGAACAGCCACATTCTTAAAGTACAACTACCTCAAGGCAAGGGAAGAAGTGAGATTCAGTGGCACTTGGCAGAAGCTGCCCAGTGCATTGTGTCAAATGGGTATTTACCAAAAGGAGCAACAAGCTCAAGCCATCAGGGAAAGAGCCAGATGATGAAAGGGTGTTAGCTGCTGAGAATTTCTTTGGGAAGTAGACTGTTACCTTGAGATAGAAATTTGCAATATACCATGGAACCTTATTCAAAGTCCAGCTGCAAAATACCTTCTTGTTAAGAGTGTGGAAATAAATCCTAAAGTGTCATGAAATATGTGATTTTCTCTTTATTCCTAATCACTAATTAAAGAAACGTAACTCAGAAGTGATCTCACTCTGTGCTCCAGTGACATTAACATTAGAACAATGTTGTCAATGTCTACTCATCTCTTGTGCTCCTTACTGGAAGGCACTTGGTGCACCCCTGGATATCCTTCTGATGAGGTAAAAAAATTACCCTTCTAAACTTCCCGATTTTCCTCACCTGTTTGGACACAGTTGGACAAACTGGACCAAGTTAGTACTTGAAAACCACCTGCTGGATTTAGCATTAATTACTCCTTGTTTTGATCTGAGGGAAAAAGGCTCACACAACACAGTCTCTGTGGACCCAACAGAGAAAACATCCCCAGGGTCTTGTTAGAGCACAAACCTGCAAACAGGGATGACAGGTCAGAGAATCACAGAATCATCAAGGTTGGAAGAGACCTTCCAGATCTTCTAGTCCAACTGTCAACCCAGCACCACCAGAATCACCCCTAAACCCCATCCCAAAGTGCTACATCCAGATGCCACCTGAATGTTTCCAGAGACTCCACCACCTCCCTGGGCTGCTTGTTCCAATGCCTGAACACTCTCTCAGTGGAAAAAGGGTTTTTGAATATCTAATATGAACCTTGCCTGATGCAATTTAAGGCCATTTCCTCTCTTCCTGTCACTAAAGGCTTTCCAGAAGACACCGACCCCCACCCCACTAAAACCTCCTTTCAGGTCATTGCAGAGAGCAATGAGGTCCCCCCTGAGCCTCCCCTTCTCCAGACTCCACAAGCCCAGTTCCCTCAGCCATCCCTCAGCAGACATGTTTTCCAGAGCCTTCCCCAGCTCCGGTCCCTTCTCTGGACACGCTCCAGCCCCTCAAGGGCCTTTTGGCACTGAGGGGCCAGAACTGGACACAGCACTCCAGGTGGGGCCTCCCTGTTGGAGGCGATAAGGAGGAAAGAGAAAAATATGAGGCATGGAGACGCATTTACAACCCTTAAATGGACTTTTAATACCGGACTTGACCCTTAATACCAATAATGACACTCACTGGATATGTCTGTTGTACCCCAGTTGTTCCCCAGTTTGATGTTATGATGTTATACAGTTCTATGTACCCCTGTTGTTGTTTTAAAATTTATCCACCATATTGTCCCCTTCTTCTTCCCTCAGTTTTCCCGCCTTTTCCCCTGTTTTCCCGCTCCTCTGCCTGCCATTGGCTAGGTTTTGGTGCAGTGCAGAGGTAGCTCCCATTGGTCCTTTCCATGATTACGCACAAACTCCTCCCCTCCTTACCCGATCATCCAATCACCCTCTTTCCTGAAGCTGTCAATCCCATGCTCCTCCCATGCTCCTCCCAGTTCTGGAACCTTCCCCAGACCAACCCTATTTAAGTCCCTGAGCTGCTTAATAAATTGGCATTGCTTCACCGGACCTTCGACCGTGTCTGAACCCTCATTCGCAGTGCTGTGACCCTATTCCTTACCCCAGCGGGTTGCGGCAAGTGGCGCCCAACGTGGGGCACAGTCGAAGGTCCCTTGTATCAAGGGAACTCCTGTGACTCCACTTGGGATCAGGCAGCGTCAAGAGGGACGCCTGCTCCGCCGACCCTCCCTCGTGCAGCCGACGGCTACAGGCTTCGACAGTCGTGTGGGCCGCGCACCGGACAGGTGAGCCACGAGGGACATCCCTGACACCTTCCCCTTACTCCACACCCCGTAACTTATTTCACCGAGAGGAATAACATCGGAGAGTGTTCCCAAGTACCACCATGGGCTTAACGCTCTCCACCTCTCAGAAATTCGTTTATAGACGCCTCAAGGACTTTGTCATCGAGCACGGCCACCCGCTCGATAAAAAATCGGCCAAAGCATTAGCGAGGTGGCTGGACCGCCAGGGCTGTGCCATAAACGATAACATTACAATGGACAAATGGCAAGCCCTAGGATACCAACTGTGGCGGGACTCTGAACGAGGCAACGAATTGGCCAAGCAAGCGTTAATCGCTTGGAGGCTCGTTCTGATGGTGCTACAGCACCAAATGATGAACGCGAACACCAGCCTCACTAAAGACACACTTAAGGACACTAAAATCGATATGGACAATGAGGGCACACAAAATGGCGGGGAGACGGACACTGACACCACTCAACAAGATGGCGGGAGGGAGCGCGGAAGAAGGACGCGTCGATCACGAAATGGCGTCGAGGAGGGACCCCAGCGTCGCCCAGAGAGAAGGGGGGAGGGTGAAGAGCGCGAAAAGTCAGCGCGGGAAAAGAAAAGGCGGGCCCCTGTAGCTCCACCCCGTGGGCCGCCCCTCTCTCCTCCCACTCGTGGCGCGAGAAGTCCCTCCCCCGACGCGCCTTCGGACACGCCCACTTCCGTCACCCCAGTCTCCTCCCCGGATGTGTCTCCCTTACGGCACCGGCAGGAAGTAGTGGGCGGGGCAAGGGCAAAGGCCAAGCCTTCCTTCCGGGAATATGGCCGTGCCCGTAGGGCCCATAACACCAGGGCCTACCCCGCTCACCGAGATTCAGACAATGACTATGGGTGGGCACCGCGTTCCCCGGAAAGGCAACCATCCGTGCCTGATATCTGGGAGGCCTTCCGGGAGGAAGCTGCGCGGGCCCAGGATGTGGAATTTTTAAGGGCATTCCCGGTTTACTACGAGGAGGGGAAACCCCCCGAGTGGAGACCGGTGTCCTATCCCATGCTTAAGGATATTAAAAAGGCAATCGTAGAGTACGGGTTGGGGGCCCCATTTACAATCGGCCTCTTGGAATCCTTCTTTCTTGCCTACACCTTAATCCCCTATGACATTCGGGCCGTCATAGGAGGGCTTTTTACTACCGTTCAGGCCTCAGTCTTTGAGACTGAATGGAAAAAACGTATCGTTGCATTTGTCAACGAAAAAATGGAAAGAAGGGGGATTCCAACAAGGCAGGCCGTTGATATGCTTTATGGGGAGGGGAACTACTCCAGCAGAGGGGATCAGACCAGATTAGACCCCAAATTATTAAACACAACTAAAGAATTGGCTTTAGAAGCAGTGAAAAGAGTGGCGGACGCGTACGTGCAAGCGCCCTCTTTTACACTGATCAATCAGGGAGTTAAAGAGCCTTTCGTAGATTTTATTACGAGGCTTAAAGAAGCGATCGCTCGGCAAGTCCATCAAAAAGAATCTCAAGAAATTTTATTTAACAAATTAGTGATTGAAAAAGCAAATGAGGACTGCCAGAGAGTTTTGAAAATGCTCAAAGATCCAACTCTGCTGGAGATGATAGAGGCTTGCAAGAATGTAGGTTCCAATGCCCAGAAAGCAAGAATCATGGCCGCTGCATTTTCAGGGCCCCAACACTGTTTCGAGTGTGGGGAAAAAGGTCATTATCGTAAGCACTGCCCCAAATTTAGGTCGGAGCCTAACCTAAACCTGCCGAATACATTGTGCAGAAGGTGTGGGAAGGGTCGCCATTGGACCTCCAACTGTAGGTCCAAAACCAACATCAATGGCGAACCCCTTTCCCCAAAACAATCCCCACGGCTCCAAAAGCGAGTTACATTTTCATCAATGCCAGACCTTAGACAGTGTGCATGTGAGCACTCGGGAAACGGGGAGCTGAGCGCCAGGGGGGGCGCGATGACACAAGTTGCCCCCCACTCCATCTTGCGCCAGCCACGCCCAGCTACCCCGTAGTCCGACGGCCACCAGCGGACCCTGTTCCCCTTCGGGAACAGTGTAAACCCCTACCTTGGATTGTCCTACAAGCTATTCATCCATCTACACATTTAAGCTCATATGAACAGCTCGCAAGGGTCGTTCCATCCAACCCTGTAGACCCTGACTTGACATATTTAATTACATCTCACCTTTCAGCAGTCGGTAAAGGGATTGTAGTTGTACCCACACTCCTGACGGGCTTGACACCTAATAATATTGCCATCTGTCTAACTGTGCATCTTCCCCCCGTACAGCTGGAGGACCGCTTCCCCGTAGCGAAGATGGTCTCCACCGAAGACCTGCTGTGCGTTCTCTCGGCCGATGAGGAAGAGAGTCAGGCAGCGGAAAGGGAGGTCCTGTGGACCACCACCGTAAAAACATCACGCCCACTCCTAACCTGTTTTATTTACTTTTCGCAGCCGAGGAAACCGCAGCGGGTCAAGGTGGAGGGCCTACTCGACACGGGGGCGGATGTAACCATAATTGCCTCCAGAGACTGGCCGCACGCGTGGCCAGCTCAGTCAGCCTACATTCAAGTGAGCGGCGTGGGGGGAACACAGTACCCCGTCAGGAGTCGGGAGGTTTTAACGATCTACGGGCCGGAGGGTAGACCAGCGTCCCTTCAACCGTATGTATTAAACATTCCAATTACTTTGTGGGGACGGGACGCTATGGAGCAGTGGGAGCTCAAATTGGGCACCCTGACTCCAGAACAAAATTTTTAGGGGGGGTCACTGAAGTAAAGCAGCTCCCCAGACTGAGCTGGAAAACCGACACGCCAGTCTGGGTGGATCAGTGGCCCCTACCAACAAAAAAGCTGCAAATTCTTAATAATTTGGTCAATCAGGAACTCGAAAAAGGACACTTGGAGTCTTCCACCAGTCCCTGGAACACTCCAGTGTTCGTGATCCAAAAATCCTCAGGTTCCTGGAGATTTCTCCAGGACCTGTGCAAAGTTAATGAAGTCCTTGAGCCAATGGGAGCCCTCCAGCAGGGAATGCCTTCACCATCCATGCTCCCTGCTGAATGGCCCCTAGTGGTGATTGATATAAAGGACTGCTTTTTTCACATATTCCTCAATCCGGCTGATTTGGCTCGATTCGCTTTCTCTGTCCCTGCAATCAACTCTTGTGAACCTCACCGCAGGTTCCAGTGGCGTGTGCTTCCCCAGGGGATGAAAAACTCCCCAACGCTCTGCCAAATGTTCGTGGCAGAGGCGTTGAGGCCAATTCGGCTACAATACCCGCAGTCAATCATCTTCCATTATATGGATGATGTATTGATCTGCGCAAAAACTCAATTGGCAGTCGATGAGACACTAAATTCTACGATTTTGGCCCTAAAGAACAAAGGATTGGAGATCTCCCCTGAGAAAGTGCAGAGGGAAGCACCTTGGAGGTATCTCGGACTCCAAATTAATGCAAAAAATATCAGACCCCAGTCAGTAGAAATTGACAAAAATGTCCGAACTTTAAACGACCTCCAAAAGCTACTGGGTGCGATCAATTGGATCCGGCCTGTGTTGGGGATCACAACAGGAGATTTGCACCCCTTATTTGAGCTGCTACGAGGAGACGCTGACCTGTCCTCCCCCCGGCATTTAACATCAGATGCCATCAGATCCCTTACCACTGTTGAAAAGAAAATTTCTGAGAGACAGGCATGTAGGAGGATGGAGGGACTGCCATCCTCCTTAGTGGTGTTAAAAGAACAAAGACAACCGTTGGCCCTTCTGGGTCAGTTTTCTGGCGACTACCGAGACTTTTGCTTGTGGGAGTGGATGTTCCTCCCTCATCAATTCGGAAAAACCATCACCACTATAACTGAAATGATTGGAAAGATAATATTTAAAGGTCGCACTAGGTGTTTAGAACTTAGTGGGGAAGAACCAAATTTCATCTACCTCCCACTGACTTCTGAACACCTAGATCAACTGCTGCAGACCTCCATTGACTTTCAAATAGCCATCGGGGGTTACCCGGGAGAAATTCGGCTGCATCTCCCGGCGTGCCCATTTATACAAAGATTAGTACATATACCAATCAGGCTCAAAATTATGCAATCGGATATTCCAATTCCAAATGCAAAAACAATTTTTACCGATGGCTCGGGGAGAACCGGGAACGCTGTAATAGTGTGGAAGGAAAACAATGATTGGCACCAAGATATCCACAAAGTTCAAGGTTCTCCTCAGATCGTGGAACTCTCAGCAGTTGTACGCGCCTTCCAAATTTTTAGTGGTGAGTCAATTAACATTGTTTCTGATTCGGCGTATGTAGTGGGTGTGGTAAAGAGAATCGAAAATTCCTATTTAAAAGATGTCACTAATCAGAATCTGTTTCAATTGCTAACTAAATTATTGTTTCTAATAGAAAGACGCGAATTCGGCTATTACATCGTCCACACCCGCTCGCACACTACTCTACCCGGTCCTGTGGCGGAGGGGAACCAACTTGCTGACCATCTAGCAGGTATGGTTGTAACCCCCAATTTATATCAACAAGCGAAACTCTCGCATGAGTTTTTCCACCAGAATGCGCGATCGCTACAAAAACAATTCGGACTCAAATTATCTCAAGCAAAAGAAATCTTAAAGGCTTGCGCTGACTGCCAAACACTTACACCTGTTGTCCCAGAGGGGACAAACCCAAGAGGCTTGTCACCCCTAGAGATATGGCAGTCAGACGTGACCCATGTGGCTGAGTTTGGGAGACTAAAGTATGTACACGTGTCTATTGACACATTCTCAAAAATGATTGTAGCCACCGCGCATGCTGGAGAGAGGAGTAGCCATGTCAAAAAACACTTCCTGTCTGCATTCGCAAGGATGGGAGTCCCAAAACAGATTAAGACGGATAATGGACCCTCCTATGTGTCTGCAGACACGAAGAAGTTTTTTGAACAGTGGGGGATACAACATACCACAGGAATCCCCCACAACCCCACAGGGCAAGGTATTGTAGAACGTGCACACCAAAACATAAAGAACATGCTTAAAAAACAGAAAGGGGGGAGTATTGGCCTCTCCCCCCAAGAAAAATTAGAGAAAGTTATGTACGTTCTTAACTTTCTCAACATGATGGAGGATACAGAAACTCGCACAAGTAAAAGTCCTGTGGACCGCCATTTCAGGACCACAACATCGGTCCTATCCGATCAAAAAGCGAAAGTATTGTACCGGGACCCACTAATGGAGAAATGGACGGGCCCTTTCCCCTTAATCACCTGGGGGAAGGGCTACGCTTGTATTGCAGGTCCTGACGGGCCAAAGTGGGTCCCTGCCCGGCGCGTGAAAATCTTCCGGGAGCCAGCAACGACTACCAATTAAAAGAAGACACCTACAACACAACGAGAAACGACGATGCTGCAGATACCACACCTCATATGGATCTTCCTCCTGGCTACAACCGTCCATCGAGTGAATAACATCCCGCTTCAAGGATGGATGAACCAACCCGATCAAAATTTATGGGTAACGCTGGCCAAGGCTACAGGCACTGACACTCTATGCCTAGCCTTGACCAGCGCAGGCAGTCCCTTCAAGACTTGCCTAGTAGGGATCCCCATCTCTCCATCTGAATGGCCCGCGTTTGTATCACAAACGCGGGTCCGGGGACCCCTACCTCTAAACTCCCCCAACATGGCACAAGCCATATCAGCGCTCTCCTTCGTAGACATCCCTTTTCAAGAAATAGATCTTTTAGGTTCGCTTCCCGCTACCGCTTGCATTATTTTTCACCGCTATACCCAACCCATTCTGTTTACCCCTCTTAATGTAACTGCAACCAAGCCCATTTATAAAGGGACACACTCTCCGTGGTGCAATGGCTCAGTGGCCACCACCGTACCCACTGAGCACGTCCCACGGAACATGAGGCTCCCTAAGGGATTTTTCCTACTGTGTGGAGATCGGGCATGGCCTGGGATTAGAGCCTACCCGGAGGGAGGTCCCTGCACAATAGGAAAACTCGCCTTATTCAATCCAGCTAAATTCTATTTTGAAAATCAATTAGTGCACCAAAAAGAAAGAGCCAAAAGGTCCCTTTCATTTTCCATGGGCGCTCCCCTTCGTTTCCCTAATGCTAAGCCCGCGATTCCCAAACCTGCTGCTCCTAAAACACTACCTAAGTTCGATGTAACACCCCAGCCGATTCGGACTCTAGATTTTCTCCCTGCACCACATCTGAATCTTGGTAAGACCCAGTATTGGCCCACTCCTCTGCCCTTCCCAGAGGATTGCGATTCCAATATTCATATCTGGTCCAGGGTAAAAAACTTCTGGGCGTCTTTCCCTATCCCTGGGATAGGGACAGCGCATGCCCTCTCTCTCCTAACGCACCTTGGATGCTGGTTGACCAAGGAGGCGAATGCTACCACCCAGGCGATAGAGGGCTTGCTCGAAGACACCCAGAAGTTAAAAGAGGTGTCTTTGCAAAATCGGGCCGCCATAGATTTCCTTCTCCTGGCACACGGTCACGGGTGCCAGGAATTCGAGGGCATGTGTTGCATGAATTTTTCGGACCACTCCGAGTCTATACATCAAAGTATCAACCAGCTTAAGGGATTGGTCCGGGAAATTCATCAAGACAGAGGAGGCGGCCTCGATAGCCTCTTCGATTGGATCCAGTTGCCAAATTTTCCCCCTTGGACTAAAAAACTTATTATGCTTGGTGCTTTATTTCTTTTCGGTTCGGTCTCTATTTGTGTTTTTTTACCATGTTTGATTGTTTGTCTACGAAGGATGCTGCTAAAGACCATCGAAGCCAACATCGCAGCCGCTGCTGAAAGAAATAAAGAAGGGGGAGATGTTGGAGGCGATAAGGAGGAAAGAGAAAAATATGAGGCATGGAGACGCATTTACAACCCTTAAATGGACTTTTAATACCGGACTTGACCCTTAATACCAATAATGACACTCACTGGATATGTCTGTTGTACCCCAGTTGTTCCCCAGTTTGATGTTATGATGTTATACAGTTCTATGTACCCCTGTTGTTGTTTTAAAATTTATCCACCATATTGTCCCCTTCTTCTTCCCTCAGTTTTCCCGCCTTTTCCCCTGTTTTCCCGCTCCTCTGCCTGCCATTGGCTAGGTTTTGGTGCAGTGCAGAGGTAGCTCCCATTGGTCCTTTCCATGATTACGCACAAACTCCTCCCCTCCTTACCCGATCATCCAATCACCCTCTTTCCTGAAGCTGTCAATCCCATGCTCCTCCCATGCTCCTCCCAGTTCTGGAACCTTCCCCAGACCAACCCTATTTAAGTCCCTGAGCTGCTTAATAAATTGGCATTGCTTCACCGGACCTTCGACCGTGTCTGAACCCTCATTCGCAGTGCTGTGACCCTATTCCTTACCCCAGCGGGTTGCGGCACCTCCCCAGTGCCCAGCACAGAGGGGCAATCAGTTCTCTGCTCCTGCTGGCCACACTCTTCTCCACAAAGGCCACGATGCCCTTGGCCTTCTTGCCCCCCTGGGCACACTCTGCCTCATATCCAGCTGCTGCCAAGCAGCACCCCCAAGTCCCTTCCTGCTGAGCAGCTCTCCAGCCCCTCTGCCCCCAGCCTGGAGCGTTCCAGGGGGTTGTTGGGACCCAAGGGCAGGCCCTGACACTTGGCCTCATTGATCTAGCCTTTCCAGATCCCTCTGCAGAGCCTTCCTGCCCTCCAGCACATCCACACTCACACCCAGATCAGTCAGTCTCCCAAACAGGACAAAGTCTGACCACCAGCAGTCCAGGCTGTCAGTTCTGCTGCCCCCTCCTTCCTCCACCCAGAATGGAAAACTCCATCATTTTGGGGTCTCTCTGCCCGTCAGCTCCGACCACCACATCCCCCACCAGTCACAGAATCATGGAATGGTTTGGTTTGGAAGGGACCTTAAAGAGCATCTCAGTCCAACCCCCTTCCACTAGATCCAGAGCTCAGAACCCCATCCAGCCTGGCCTTGAACACTTCCAGGGATGGGGCAGCCAGAACTTCTCTGAGCAACCTGTACCAGGATCTCACTACCATCGCAGTCCAGAAATTCTTCCTAATATCCCATCTAACCCTTCCCTTTCTCAGTGTGAAGCCATTCCCCTTGTCCTGTCACTCCAGGCCCTTGTCCAAAGTCTCTCTCCATCTTTCTGGTTGGCTCCCTTCAGGCACTGCAAGGCCACAATTAGGTCATTCCAAAGCCTTCTTTTCTTCAGCCTGAACAATTCTAATTCTCTCAGCCTTTCCTCACAGCAGAGCTGCTCCAGCCCTCTGATCACCTTGATGGTCTCCTCTGGACTCGCTCCAACAGGTCCATGTCCTTCCTGTGCTGGAGCCCAGAGCTGGAGGCAGCTCTGCAGGGGTGACAACATTACAGCCCTGTGTGTTCCAGCAAGGACACTGTGGAACCTCCTGGAACCAAGGGGTCATTGTGAAAATCCAAGGCTTCATGAAATCAGAGGAACCCTGGGACACTGTGGAACCTCATGGAACCAAGGGTTCATTGTGCCATGAAGGGCCTCATGGAACCAAGGGAGCCCTGAGACATTTCGGGCCCTCATAGAATCAGTGGCCATTGTGACACTGTGGAACCTCGGGGACTCAAAGGCCACTGTGACCCTGCAGGGCTCATGGAACCAAAGAATTCCTGGGACACTGTATTATCTCATGGAACCAAGGGGCCACTGTTTTATGTGTGGCCTCCTAGAACCAAAGGAGTCCTGAGACATTTTGCAAACTCATGGAATCAAGGGTCCATTATCACACTGCAGAGCCTTACGAAGCCAAATGGACCCTGTGACTCTGTGGAACCTCATGGAATCCAGTGGCCATTCCCACACTGTAAAACCTCATGGATACTCTCAGGTTCCCATTATTAAAAGACGTCTCTGCCCAAATTCAGCTGCAAGGGAGACCATGTGCCAAAGTCAGCAGTCCAGGTCTGATTTAACAGTAAATAGGAGGGAGAGAGAAAGAAAGAAAGAAAGAAAAAGAGAGAGAGAGAGGGGAAGGGGGTGGTGGGAAGACAGTGAGAGAGAGACAGAGATGAAGTCAATGTATCACACCATGTAGATCCCTGAGGCTCCCACCTGTCCTTCTTCACCCTGCTCTGCTCGGTGGAGGGTCCCCAAGTTGTGCTTCTGGGCTATCACTTTTATACAGTCCAAGCCCTGGGTATTCAGGGGGGTAGATGCTGTTCCCACAGCTTGGGCTGGCACATCTACAAGGACTTGCTTCCTTTCCCACAGCTTGCCACGGTGGGAGTTTTGCCCAGTGTGCTTCCAGTCTGCAGGTGGGAATCTTTGTCTGGATGGGTTCCCCAGACCTGCCTTACCAGCCCTGGCTTCCTGTTGGGGTTGTCTGCTCTTTCCCACACTCTGCACAGTGCAGTTCTGTCCTGGGGGCTACTTCCAAAGCTTCACCTCCCTTTAGGCCTTGGAATTAAAGGCCTTCCTTTTTGCCACCAGTGCTTGTGTGTTGTGGTGCCTTATGGGATTTTCCTGCTTTGACAGTGTTTTGAGACAGTTCATTGTGCCCTTCAAGTCCTTCCATGTGCACACACACACCACTCTCACCAGTGTCTGGCCCTCCAAAGAACACAAGCCCTGATGATTTGTAGCTCCCACTCCAGTGGTTGGCACTTGGAGCTCCCTCCTTACCCAGAACTCAGAGCTCCCTTGTGCCAGAAAGTTTAAAGAGATTGTGCCTCATTCTGCCAAGACAACCCTGGGAAAAAAGTGTCCCTCTGTGTTTCCTGGGATAAGAGCACTCTATTGTCATCTTCCAAAACCTTGGAGAGGTCCCAGAGATCTCCCAGGAGGGAATTTGGGGTCTCAGGCACAGGACCCGTATATAGAGGCTGAGGACTCAGGGGTCAGTGATGTGGAAATTGAGGACAGTAGAGGAGTAGGCTGAGAGGTCTGGAAGGGGGGTGTGAGAGCTGGTGGAGCTTTTCTTCATGGCAGAAAAGAGCCTAAGAAAGAAGTAGTGCCACCAAGGGCAGCTGGGGTGGCCTAGACTGGTGACAAGAAGTAAGAAATTTCCCTCCAAGGTCAGTGTTGTGGTGCAATATGTCACCAAGAAGGAGTCTGGATGAGCCCAAGGCTTTGTGTGTGCAGGAAGAGCCAGGGAGGACGCAGAGATGTCAGTGCAGGAAGGTGCCAGCCAGGTGGGGCAGCCGGGGGGATGACGACAGCCTGCAGGGAAAGGGGCAGGGCATGGACACCGTAGGACAGCCTGGGCTGGAGAGGAGACAGGGATGGGGAGAAGCTGAAAGGCCCTGACAGAGCCACCTTCTGCAGGCCTTTGGCCAGGGCTGCTGTCTGTGCCCCTGATGCCAGGAGGAGGGGAGTGCCCCTTGCAGCCCTGGGGCCTTATGGCCTCCTTGTCCCTGCTCAGCAGCCTGGCAGGTGCCACCCCATGGTCCTGCCCTTGGCATTGCACATCCCACATCCCAGTGCCCCAGGAAGAGACCTGAGGAACGAGAGAGGGACAGGATGTCCCTTCCCAGGGGCTGGGGGTAAGGGCTTGGTCCTCTGGATTAAGGAAACAAGTCAAGGTTTATTCAGCATCAGAGCCACCTTTCCCTTGCTTTTCCATCCTTGTCATCACTGTCTGCAGTTTTCTGCTCTAACTGGAACCTGGGGACACGTTCTCAGTTATGCCCCTCAGTGAGACTCATTAGCACTAAAGGAAACTTTAGTGTTTCAATCTCACTTTGACTTTTTGAGAAGTTGTTTGAACTTCCTCTCAGGGACTGAGTCTCTTGTAAACAACATCAAACCCCCCGAGGGTCATGAAATGCCTGGGGCTGTTGCTGTACTGCTGAGCTGGGCAGGGCTCCTGACACACAGGGAGCTCCTGGCAAGCAAGAAGAGCTTCAAAGAGACAGCTCTGCTGGTGAGCAGCTCCTCTGCACAGCCCAGCAGGGCTGAGGGCACTGCCAGGGCAGCTCAGGGACACCAGCAGGGCACAGACAGAGCTTCAAGGGGCTCAGCACTGGCAGGAGGGCTGAGAGCTTCCTGCAGGAGGAATCTTGGCAGGGTGCACACGGTGAGTCTGTGGCTGCAGGGCAGTGCAGGGGCAGCTCCTGGAGGCATCTCCTAAAGTTGGCCCAGCCCCAGCTGATGGGATGGGTGAGCAGGGGCTGTTTTGGGGCACTTTGGAAGAGCTGTGAAGCCGGGGGTGCAGCCAGGGGTGCCCAGGGCTGTGGGGCAGAGCAGGGTCCTGCAGCCCAGGGTGCTGTGCTGGGCAGGGACTCTGCTGCCTGCCAGGGGCAGCTCTCAGCCGGCCCAGGGAGCTGCTGCCAGGGCTGGGGGAGAAGGGCTGTGGGCAAGGAGCAAACCTGGCAGCTGAGGGAGGATCTTTTCCATGTCTTGCTATTGCAGGATCAGACCTGCTCACAGCTCCACACCACTACAGGATATTGAATGGAGAAATTTTTGCAAGTTCAGAAAAGACAGGGGCTACAGGAAAGAAATTAGTCCTGAGGTGTGTTTCCTGCTTAGGCATTGTAGCAGAGACATTGTTCTCTCAGTTCTGGAGGCTGCACTGAAATTTAAACTCTTTTACTCTCAGAGGTGAATATTTCAGGCAGGATCAGAAATGAGCACAGGACCCTGGGCAGTGCTGAGCCTTCCCTTGGGGGTGGGCACTCTCTTGTCCCAGCCCTTGGCTTCTCTGCAGGAGGGGTCCTGTCCTGCTCTGTCCAGCACAGCTGCATCTCTGGGCTGGCACAGGGGACACTTCACAGAGCTGCCCTTTCAAGCAGCACTGCCCTGCTCTCAGGACAGATCTTGGTGGGGTTTTTAAAGATGAATCTGTGTGTGTAGTCATCTTCAAGGCAGCCCAAGGGAAAGTGCAGGGCAGATGGGAAACAGGCTGAGAGGCACTGCAGCTCTCCTGGCTCTGGAATAAACAAGGGAGAGCTCAGCCCTTCTGCCTGTCCTGTCTCAGTACTCGTCAGATTTGTCATCAGAAAAATTTGCCCTTAAATAACCAGATGTTATGATTGTAACCAAACAACCCATTCAAAATTATTTTAAGGATACTCTCTGCCTTTCTTCTGCAGCCCAAATTGCTCCAGGACAACAGTACAGGAATTGAACTTTTCCATTAAAGGTGGGTTCCATGTGACAACCCCTGTGATCATGAGAGCTGTCCCAAACCAGCTCCATGTCTGCACTGCAGCAGAGCAAAGCTGAGTCCTTGGCAGCACATGGCCAGAGCTCCTGCTCCTCACAGCACCCTCAGAGAGCACAAACCAGAAATGAAATGCCTTGACTTGGAGGGGATTTCCCTAAAATCTGCACTGGCTTTGCTGAGAGGGGGCTGTCTTAATTGTTCGCTTTATTTTCCTTTTTTGAACAGACTCTGTCCTAAGGAGCAGCAAATGTCCAACAGCAGCTCCATGGCCCAGTTCCTCCTCCTGGCATTCGCAGACAGGCGGGAGCTGCAGCTCCTGCACTTCTGGCTCTTCCTGGCCATCTCCCTGGCTGCCCTCCTGGCCAACGGCCTCATCCTCAGCGCCGTAGCCTGTGACCACCACCTGCACACCCCCATGGGCTTCTTCCTGCTCAACCTCTCCCTCACAGACCTGGGCTGCATCTGCACCACTGTCCCCAAAGCCATGCACAACTCCCTCCAGAACACCACAACCATCTCCTACACAGGATGTGCTGCACAGCTCTTTTTCTTTGTCTTCTTCATGTTATCAGAGTACTGTCTCCTCACTGTCATGTGCTACGACCGCTACGTTGCCATCTGCAAACCCCTGCACTACGGGACCCTCCTGGGCAGCAGAGCTTGTGCCCACATGGCAGCAGCTGCCTGGGCCACTGGCTTTCTCAGTGCTCTGCTGCACACAGCCAGTACATTTTCCCTGCCCCTGTGCCAGGGCAATGCCCTGGGCCAGTTCTTCTGTGAAATCCCACACATCCTCAAACTCTCCTGCTCACACTCAGGCTACCTCAGGGAAATTGGGCTCATTGGGGTTGGTGTCTGTTTGGTGTTTGGTTCTTTAATTTTCATTGTTTTCTCCTATGTGCAGATCTTCAGGGCTGTGCTGAGGATCCCCTCTCAGCAGGGACAGCACAAAGCCTTTTCCACGTGCCTCCCTCACCTGGTCGTGGTCTCCCTGTTCCTCAGCACTGGCATGTTTTCTGACCTGAAGCCCCCCTCCATCTCCTCCCCATCCCTAGATCTGATTGTGTCAGTTCTGTACTCGGTGGTTCCTCCAGCACTGAACCCCCTCATCTACAGCCTCAGGAACCAGGAGCTCAAGGATGCCATAAGGAAAATGATGACTGGATGCTTTTCAGGAGCAACAACCTGCCTCTTTTCTTCTGCAGAACACTCACTGTGTAATCTTTTACTGGCCCAGCCTGCCTTCTAAAGCTTTTGAGAGTGCCAGTGGGGGGTGGTTTCTAACTTTTTTTCTCTTTTAATGTTGTTAACACAGAAATTTATTCTTCATCTCATACCTAATTCACTCTCTAATTCTTTCTTTTGACCCACAATTGTTTAAATGAGGGATCATTCTCTGTGTGCATTTAAACAAAGTAAAAGTTCCTGCAGCAACTTCTTTGTCAAACATCTTGCCTTTGTTATTCTGTACATGAGGAACCAAAATCTCTGAGTAGAATAAAGGACTTGAATTCTTTTTTCCAGATTCTCCCTCCAAGAACTTCCCTGAAGCTGGAGGGCAGTGCCTGTGTGCAGAGGAGAAGGGCTAAAGAGTCCTGGTACAGGAGCACTGCCAGGGAGCAGCAGCTCTTGGCCTTTTCAGAGATGCTGTTTTTCCACTGCCTCCCTCTCCTTTCTGCTCCTTGCCCAAGGCTGAGTGCTCTGACAGCTCAGTCACTGCTGTGTGTCAGTCCTGTGACCATGGGCTGTGACTCCTCTCTGTGCCCCAGGAGCTGCTGTGCCCTTCAGGGGGGCTGGGGCTGTGGGGGGAGTGCCCAGAGCTCTGCAGCACCCTGGGCTGGGCACTGCTGTGGGGCCAGACCAGACTGGGCTGCTCCACCCGTTGACCTCTATAATGAAATCACTTGTAATTTTCTCCTGCAGAACCATGAGAATGTGTGTTGTGTCCTGAGCACTAGACTGGACCTGTGGGATATTGAAAAGGGTTTGGTGTCAGGGATATTGAGAAGGCTGGGCAGTGTCACTGGGAGACCTCTCCCAAACACTTGGAAAGGCCAGAGCCAGCCCAGAGCTTCCTGGGGCCTTGGCAAAGGCAGACATGGAACCAGTCTGCAAACAGGGCAGCAAGGAGGGTTGGGAGAGTTCCAGATTGCTCAGGCTTAGCAGGGAAGGGGATATGACAAGTCTTCCTGCAGCCATTCCCAGGCATGGGAAGGATAAGGCAGGGATTGCAGAACCCCTGTGGGAAGGAAAAGAAGGGGATGTTCTGTGCCCAGACTGTTTCAAGGCTCTTGACATTGTCTCCTGTGATCTCCTTAGAGGCAGACTGGTGAGAGCTGGACTGGACAAGTGAAACATGTGGTGAGTGGGAAGCTGAATGACTGATGAGGGTCAAAAGTCATGGCACAAATTCCTCTTGGCAGCAATTCCCAGGTGACATCCATCAGGGACCAGCCCTTGACCATTTCTATGGAACATCTTTATTATGTCTCTGGGTGATGGGATGAAATGCACTTTCCACTCCTTTGTGGATGATGCCAAGTTGCAGCGAGTCTGTGAGAAACCTCGTCCAGTTAATGGTGACTTGGACAAAAAATGTGGTCAAGATGAGTGAGTGGGATAAACTGGTCTTGCCATCAGGTGCCCAGCAAGGCCCAAGACAATGAAGAAAAAACTCATGGGTCAGAGGAAAGGAAAATCAAAAGGAGGGAAAAAGACCAAACACAACCAAACCAAACCCAAACAAACACAGAATGACAGAATATGCTGAGGTGGAAGGGACCCACAAGGCTCATCCCGTCCAACCCAACTCTTCCATTGCCATCTGCCCCCACCCCAGCAGGTTCTGGAGCAAAGCACAGCTGAGGTCCAGCACAGTTCTGCTCTGACACAAAGAACCTGCAGTCAGGGACAGGAAGAGGACAAAGTCTTGTTTAACCAGCCTGAGGAATAATGGGATCAATGACCTCCTCTATCCCTGGGCACTTGAATGACCCTGTAGATCAGGTTTGGTAGCAGGGAGGGGGCTGCAGGTTTCCCTTAGGGAAGAGGAGATCAGGAGTTGACTCTGTGTCAGAGAGAGCCAGTTTCAGGTGGCTCCAAAATGGACCAGCCAGTGCCCAAAGCTGAGCCAAAAAGCAATTCCAGAGGCACCTCTGTGATAACCCTTTGGAGAAAGGATAAAATCCAGGGTGCTGTAACCCAGAGAGGAGTGAGAGAAATGGGGGAGAAACAACCCTGCAGGCACCAAGGGGAGTGGAGAAGAAGGAGGAGTGAGAGAGAGCCTTGGTGGACACCTGGCAGCCAAAAGCCAACCCCCAGCCCTGAGAGCCACAGCTCAGCCCAGCACAAAGCTCCTTTAGGTGTGGAGGTTCTTTGCAGCAGCTTTTTAGCAGAGCTGCCAGCTGGGCCATCAAAGGGGATGCTCAGCTGGGTCTGAAACCTGGGTGATCCTTGTCAGCCTTGGCTCTGCAGGAAAGAACTATAGAATCCGAAATAGTTTGAATCAGATGAGACCTTTATAGGACATCTAGTCCAATCCCCCCATAGTGAACAGGTTTACATTCAACTAGATCAGATTGCTCAGAGCCCTTTCTAACCTGGCCTTGAATGTTTCCAAGGGTGGGGCATCTATGACCTCTCTGGGCAACCTGTGCCAGTGTTTCATCACCTTCAGTGTAAAAAATTTCTTCCTTCTATCTAGTTCAAATCTGCTCTTTTTTAGTTGAAAACCATTATCACTTGTCTTATTACAACTAAGTCTGTGCCCATCCTTCTTATAGGTATGATCTCAGGAGCTCCTGACAAACCTTGACCAAACCAGCTGAGCAATGAAGAGCCCCTGGACTGGACCAGGGGTGTGGTGAAGTGTCCCTGGACTACCAGGGCTTGTGGGAAAGTGTCCCTGGACTGGACCAGCTGCTCCTGGATCATAAAGGCAGGAACAATCTGGAGTGGAACAGTTGGGGAACACAGGATAATCAGTCATCCCATGAAAGCCTTTGAACATTCCCTAAATGAATCATAACCCAAATGGAACAGTTTGGATACAATTCCCAAATACTGTGGAAACTCCAGTCATTCCTGACACCAGGATGGAAATTCAGCAGATCACTAAAGCCAGTCACCTTGAGAGCCCACAACCAGCGGGGCTGAGGGAGGCCCTGGCAGCTCCCCAGCACCTCCCTCTCAGTGGGACACCTCTGGCAGCCTCTCCCAGCTCAGGAACCCTCCAGTTTGCAACACTCCAAAGACCCTCCCTGATGCCCAGGACAATTCTGATCCCCCTCAACAAACACTTCATCTGTGACCATTGTCTGGTGGGAAACACAAAGGGATTTGGGGGAGTGTTTCCCTAACAAGGAGGAGAATTTGGGAGAGGGACCTTTCCCCACCCAGCTCTTGATGTGTCCACACATCTCTGCCTGGGTGTGGGTGTGAATTGACTGTGGGGTGAATGTTGTTTTTGTGAATCTCTAATTCAGTCACTGTTAAAATTGTAGCAAATGCTATTGAATCACTTGATAACTGATAAACTGGTCAATAATTAAATGCTACTAATCTCTTTTGCCCCCTTATATTTGTGTCCAAATACTTTGTGCCCTGACCCTCTTGCATCCCAAGGCTCTGTGTAAATCATTCTCTTTCATCAAAAAATATAGATTTTTTGTGATGTCCATTTTAAAATCTTCCCCCTTAGCTAAACTACAAAACAACTCCAATTAGTTGTTGACGTCTTGAAGACAATTAAAGGAAGGGAAATAATTTGTTTTTCAATGTTTTAATGGGTCCCACAGTGTGTTTGGAGCTGCATCAGCTGTCAGTCCAAGATGGGCCATGTCAGAACTGGTGAGGTTGGGGGGTGAGGAGAAAGGCTGATCATACAGGGTCAGTCTGGATCTCCTGAGGAGACACTCAGCATCAAGATCACTTGGAGAACACCTCTATCACCTCTCCTCTGAACTAAAAAATGTCCATCCTTAAAAAGAAAAAGTACAAACTTTGAAGACTTGTTTTGAAATTGCCTTGAAGACAATTAAAGGAAGACAAAGAGATCCTGAGGGATTTCTGCATTTTAATGAGCCCCACAGTGTGTTTGCAGCCCAGCCCATGATCCTGAGGTACTGAGAGAAGATTGAAGCAGCTGCTGAAGAAGTCAGAAGCCAAACTGCAAGTGCCTTGAAGCATTGCTGGGCCCCACTGAGGGCAGGCACTGCCAAAGCCTCCCCAGGGACTCCTTGGAGCAGCTCCTTGGAGGCCAGGAGTGCAGGCAGACAAAGGCTCTGGGCAGGCCCCTGCAATGCTGAGCAAAGCCTGCCTTGGTTTTGTGGAGCGCAAAGGCCAAGGGCTGAGCCCCAGGCCCTGGCCCAGCAGATCCTGTCCCTCCCGGCTGGCTCAGGGCTGTTTGGGGGGCACTGGGATGGCAGGGGGAGGAACAACCAAGGCCCAAAACTGGGCAACCCCTGCCAGGCTCCTGAGGGAGGGGCGAGGCAGAAACCAAGTGCAGAACCTGCCAGGCAAGTGTCTTGTGGTGGCCTGAGTGGCAGAGGCAGCTGCCAGAGGCAAGGGGACAAAGGCCTGGGTGCCTTTGGGCCTTGCAGCCCTGCCAGAGCCCTTGGCCATCTCTCCTGCAGGCTGTCCTGCCCTGGCCCTGCTGCTGCTCTGGCCTTGCAGGCTGCACACACCCCTCCTGCTTTCCCACCCCCTCCCAGCAGCATTTCTAGACCCTCCCTGATGTCTCTGCACCAGCTCTGGCTGTTACCATGTGCACTTGGCCTTCTGAACTTGGATCCTGAGCCCCTGTGCCACAGGACATCCCTGCCAGAGCCCAGGCCCTTCTCCTGGGGGTCACTGCAGAGCTGAGCAGATCCAGGTCACCTCCCATTCCTCTGCCAACCCCCTGGGCCTGCTCTGGGCCCTCCAGGTCCTTGCCCTGCTCCCAAGGGCTGTGGGGGTGCTGAATGGTCAGGGCTTGGGGTTTAGAGCTCAGGGTGGGGATTAGGGAGAACTTTGGGAGGTTTGTTGTTCTGCTGGCAGTGTCTGGTTCATGATTAGGGGAAGAGATTTTTAGGCTGGGTTAGGATTAAAGCTTGGCTTTTCATACTGGTAATACAGATTTGGGAATGGGATGGGCATTGGAGTTTGGACTTCTGGGTTTGGGGTTTGCCTTTGAGGTCTGGTTGAGGTTGGGATTAGAGCAGTGGATTCCTTTCCATGGGAGGGGCAGCACTTTTATGTCATGTTGGGGCTTGAGGTTACAAATAAGGTAAAGGTCTCTCAGGAATGTTTGCCCAGTCATTGTTTCAGCACCCTCAGCATTCCCTGAACCTGTTTTTACCTCATCAAAATCTTTCCTCTCTCTTGGCCAAGCCCCTCTTTCCTTCCCCAAATATCCAATCCTTTTGGTCTCAGTTCCTCCTAATCTCCCCCAATCTTTCATCTCGGTGGGGTCAGCTCTGTGATGACTCTGTGCAATCTCATGGAATCAAGGGGCCATTGTGACACTGGGGAAACTCGTGGAAAAATGGAACCTAGGGACACTGTACAACTTCATGGAATCAAGGGGTCACTCTGACACTGAGGACACATCATGGACTCAAGGGGCCACAGGGCATTATGGAGCCAAAGGAACCCAGGGACACTGTGCAGCCTCATGGAATTGGGGGCCATTTTGACACTGCAGGACCTCATGGAAACAAGAGAAAATCCAGGTTTATCCAGGTCCTGAGGGTGATTCAGAAGGGAGGCAGCAGTGATTTCTCCCTACAGACCCACCACTCCAATGGTCTCTCCCTGCAGTCCATGGGTGTCCTCAGCATTTTCCCCAGTGCCTCCCTGCCCTGAAGGTTTCTGGCCATCAGGCTGGAGCTGAGGGGGTTGGGCAGGTGCCTGAGGAGGGGGTAGAACAAGGGCTGTGTCCAGCTGTGCCAGGAGGGCTCTGCTGGGCAAGGATGAGGAGGCTGCAGAAAACAGTGGCACTGGGGAGGTGAGAGGAGCAGCTGGAGAGACCTTGTGCCTGCCCACGCTGGGCAGGAGCTGCCCCAGGATGGCAGCTCTGAAGCACTCCCAGGATGTCCCTGTGAACAGGAGGGGAAGACTGGATCTGAAAATGGAACCTGGAAAGCAGAGAGCAGGAGTGTCATGGGGACACTGCAGGAGAGTTCCAGCCCTGGAGCAAGGTGACAGAAGAAGTGATCCACTGCCCTCAGAAGATCCCACAGCATCCTGGAGATGCTGGAAGGGATCCCAACTCTGCTTGAGAAGTTCCCAGGGCCTGTCCCTGCCTGTGCTCCAAGGGCTTCCAACCCACAGGACTGTGCTCAGAGAGCACTCAGGCCTTACAGTGAGAAAGGGGCTCAGGAGGACAGTGTGGAAGTGGCAAGAGAGCAGCTCTGCAAAGACCAAGCACTGCTGCTCCCTGGCAGTGCTGCTGGGCTGGGATTATTGTCCCCTTGCTGTTTGCAAATACACCCTGTCCTGCAGTGTGCTGTCCTTTAGGAACAGCTAAGAAGGGTCTTGGACAAAGAAGGCACTGCAGGGTCCTTTATTTTGTTTAAATACTCAGCCAGTACAATTCATCATTTATACAGTCTCTGGGTCAAAATCAAAAGGTGGACATAAAATTAGGAGGCAGATGCCTAAGAATATTTCATTGCACAGAAAATTATTGCAAGACGAACCCAATGACCTCCACGAAAAACCTGTACAAAAAGGTTAGACCATTAAGGAGTCCCATTCTGAATGCTACACACCAGAACACAGGCACTTTATTGCTCCTGAAAAGCATCCAGTCATCATTTTTCTCAGGGCATCCTTGAGCTCCTGGTTCCTCAGGCTGTAGATGAAGGGGTTCAGTGCTGGAGGCACCACCGAGTACAGAACTGACAGGGCCAGATCCAGGGATGGGGAGGAGATGGAGGGGGGCTTCAGGTAGGCAAATGCTGCAGTGCTGATAAACAGGGAGACCACAGCCAGGTGAGGGAGGCACGTGGAAAAGGCTTTGTGCTGTCCCTGCTGAGAGGGGATCCTCAGCACAGCCCTGAAGATCTGCACATAGGAGAAAATAATGAAACCAAAACACCCAAATGCTAAAGAGATGGAAATCAAGAGAAGCCCGAGTTCCCTGTTGTAGGAATGTGAGCAGGAGAGCTTGAGGATATGTGGGAGTTCACAGAAGAACTGGCCCAGGGCATTGCCCTGGCACAGGGGCAGGGAAAATGTATTGGCTGTGAGCAGCAGAGCATTGAGAAACCCAGCGGCCCAGGCAGCTGCTGCCATGTGGGCACAAGCTCTGCTGCCCAGGAGGGTCCCGTAGTGCAGGGGTTTGCAGATGGCAACATAGCGGTCGTAGCACATGATGGTGAGGAGATAATACTCTGCTGAGATGAAAAACAGAAAGAAAAAGAGCTGTGCAGCACATCCCATGTAGGAGATGGTTGTGTTGTTCTGGAGGGAATTGTGCATGGCTTTGGGGACAGTGGTGCAGATGGATCCCAGGTCTGTGAGGGAGAGGTTGAGCAGGAAGAAACCCATGGGGGTGTGCAGGTGGTGGTCACAGGCTACGGCGCTGAGGATGAGGCCATTGGCCAGGAGGGCAGCCAGGGAGATGGCCAGGAAGAGCCAGAAGTGCAGGAGCTGCAGCTCCCTCCTGTCTGAGAATGCCAGGAGGAGGAACTGGGACATGGAGCTGCTGTTGGACATTTGCTGCCTCTGGGTTTTTGTTTCCCACACAGGAGAAGAAGACATTAAGAGGACAGTTAGCGTGGACTTATCTAAACAAAGTCAAAGCTGTATTCTACAGACACTCCCCATGTCACACACAGACAGCCTTTTGATTTCCTAGGAGATCTTCCTTCAGCTCCAGTACTGGGTCCCTACTGAACAGCATTTTCTCTGTTTTAGCATCACTGTGCTTCTGTACAGGGGTTTCACATAACAAGGATATGTTTAGGGACAGGTTTCCATCCTGGAGGAGAATTCACAGCTTGGAAGGAAACCTCAGGGAGACAGTCAAGTGTCCTTATGATGGCATTTGATTTAAGCAGACTCAGCTCCTTCCCCAGCACCACAGACTGCACTGGTAGGGGTCATATTCCGTTTGCAGGTGCAAAAAGGACATCTCAGACTAGTCCTGATGGGTCTAGTAGAGGTGATGCTGGTGCTGCCCACAGGCAGAGCAGTGGCTGAAAGCACATTAGGAAGCTCAGATAGGCCTACTGAGCACTCACAGTTCAGATGTCTCAGGGACTTGTCAAAAATAATACTTTCTTAATTATTTATTCCTCCCATTCCTCAAGAGCAGGAAACTGGAAACACAATCTCAGGAAATTTCTTTAACCTTATAAAAATCTTTGTCTTGGAAATATTCTGAGAGGGAGCTGGAGCTCTGAGCATGTCCTCCTCCTCTGCACTCCAGATGCTCTCAGAGTTGCACTTAGAGAATCTGTAGTTGGTGGGCAGTGCCAGCTTTCCCAGATGCCTCCAAAAGCTGCAGTCCCATTGCCCTGCATGACCAGACTTCCTGTGCCAAGATCTGTTAAAAATTCTCCCCCAGTGAGGTCTCAGCATCTTTCTACATCTGACAGCCTTTAACTTCTCTCTGTCTCACTCCCCTGCCCTGGGTGCTGCAGGCAGTGCCCTCAGCCCTGCTGGGCTGTGCAGAGGAGCTGCTCACCAGCAGAGCTGTCTCTTTGAAGCTCTTCTTGCTTGCCAGGAGCTCCCTGTGTGCCAGGAGTCCGGCCCAGCTCAGCAACACAGCAACAGGCCCAACTCATTTAATGACCCTTGGGGGGGTTTGTTGTTGTTTACATGAGACTCAGTCCCTGAGAGGAAGTTCAAACAACTTTTCAAGAAGTCAAAGTGAGATTCAAACACAAAATTTCTTGTAGTGCTAATGAGTCTCATTGAGGGACACAACTGAGAACGTGTCCCCAGGTTCCAGTTAGAGCAGAAAAGTGCAGACAGTGATGACAAGGATGGACAAGCAAGGGAAAGGTGGCTCTGATGCTCAGGAAACCTGGATGTGTTTCATTAATTTGAAGGGACAAGCCCTGACCCCCAGCCCCTGTGAAGGCAGATGCTGTCCCTGCCTCATTCCGCAGGGCTCTTCCTGGGGCACTGGGATGTGGGATGTGCAATGCCAAGGGCAGGACCATGGGGTGGCACCTGCCAGGCTGCTGAGCAGGGACAAGGAGGCCATGAGGCCCCAGGGCTGCAAGGGGCACTCCCCTCCTCCTGGCCTCAGGGGCACAGACAGCAGCCCTGGCCAAAGGCCTGCAGAAGGTGGCTGTGTCAGGGCCTTTCAGCTTCTCCCCATGCCTGTCTCCTCTCCAACCCAGGCTGTCCTACGGTGTCCATGCCCTGCCCCTTTCCCTGCAGGCTGCCGTCATCCCCCCGGCTGCCCCACCTGGCTGGCACCTTCCTGCACTGACATCTCTGCGTCCTCCCTGGCTCTTCCTGCACACACAGCCTTGGGCTCATCCAGACTCCTTCTTTGTGACATATTGCACCACAACACTGACCTCAGAGGGAAATTTCTGACTTCTTGTCACCAGTCTAGGCCACCCCAGCTGCCCTTGGTGGCACTAGTTCTTTCTTAGGCTCTTTTCTGCCATGAAGAAAAGCTCCACCAGCTCTCACACCCCCCTTCCAGACCTCTCAGCCTACTCCTCTACTGTCCTCAATCTTCACACCCCTGACCCCTGAGTCCTCAGCCTCTATATAAGGGTCATGTGCTTGAGGCCCCAAATTCCTTCCTGGGAGATCTCTGGGACCTCTCCAAGGTTTTGGAAGATGACAATAGAGTGCTCTTATCCCAGGAAACACAGAGGGACACTTTTTTCCCAGGGTTGTCTTGGCAGAATGGGGCACAATCTCTTTAAACTTTCTGGCACAAGGGAGCTCTGAGCTCTGGGTACGGAGGGAGCTCCAAGTGCCAACCACTGGAGTGGGAGCTACAAATCATCAGGGCTTGTGTTCTTTGGAGGGCCAGACACTGGGGAGAGTGGGGTGTGTGTGCACATACAGGGACTTGAAGGGCACAATGAACTGTCTCAAAACACTGTCAAAGCAGGAAAATCCCATAAGGCACCACAAGACCTAAGTACTGGTGGCAAACAGGAAGGCCTTTAATTCCAAGGCCTAAAGGGAGGTGAAGCTCTGGAAGTAGCCCACAGGACAGAATTGCACAATTTCTTTCTCTCTCTCTCCCTCATATTTACTGTTAAATCAAAGCTGGACTGCTGACTTTGGCACATGGTCTCCTTTGCAGCTGAATTTGGGCAGAGGTGTCTGATGTGGTTTGAAGCTGGCTCCCTGCCAAGTCTCCAAACCCTACCACAAGAAGTCCGTCCCGCCCCCCAAAACCTCAGGGAGAAGAGGGAGAAAAGACAACTAAGAAAAACCGGAACTGGAGAGAGACAGCTAAAGTGATATATATAAATATATTTACACTTATGTACTGTTAGATACAATTTGAAATATATATACAATTTCACAAGGGAAAGGGAAGGGAAAGGGAACAAAACCAAAATAAAAAATATATATCCCAATTAGTAGCCCGAGATCTAGTAACTAAAGAGTTAGCAAAGAAAAATCCCACCACTCTCCCTGGGAAAACCGAGAGTCTCTCCGGAACGATCGCCGGCAACCTCCGCCTCCCAAGGTCGACAAGGCCTTACCAGGCCTCGCTCCCCAGCACGGCAGACTCAACAGCAGGGAACCTGCACCTCCAAGCTGCCAGAAGGAAAGAGAACGAACACCTTTTCTCCTTCCTTCTTATAGTCTGGCTTACGTAAAAATCATAGGGAATACTGGGTAAATCTGGACCCTTCCTTGGTTACAAACTGGTCACCAAGGAAGGCCTAGCCCAAACCACCACAGTGTCTCTTAATAATGGGAACCTGAGAGTATCCAAGAGGTTTTAGAGGGTGGGAATGGCCACTAGATTCCATGAGGTTCCACAGAGTCTCAGGGTCCATTTGGCTTCATAAGGCTCTGCAGTGTGATAATGGACCCTTGATTCCATGGGTTTGCAAAATGTGTCAGAACTCCTTTGGTTCTAGGAGGCCCCACATATCACAGTGGCCCCTTGGTTCCATGAGATTCCACAGTGTCCCAGGAATCCTTTGGTTCCATGAGCCCTGCAGTGTCACAATGGCCCCTTGATTCCATGAGGTTCCACAATGCCAATATGGGTCCTTGATTTCTTTAGGTCCACAGTGTCCCAGGATCCCTTTGTCTCCCTCACGCTCTGCAGTGTCAGAGTGGCCCCTTGATTCCATGAGGTTCTGAAAAGTCTCAGGGTTCCATGGGTTCCATGAGGCCCTGCAGTGTCACAGTGGCCTAGTAATTCCATGTGGTTCCACATTGTCCCAGGGTTCCTTTGGTTCCATGAGTCCCTGAGGTTCCTCAGTGTCACAATGGCCCCTTGATTCTATGAGGTCCCGAAATGCCTCAGGGCTCCCTTAGTTCCAAGAGGCCCTTCATGGCACAATGAACCCTTGGTTCCATGAGGTTCCACAGTGTCTCAGAGTTCCTTTGGCTCCAGAAGGCCCTACAGTGTCACAATGGCCCCTTTACTCCAGGAGGTTCCACAGTGTCCTTGCTGGAACACACAGGGCTGTAATGTTGTCACCCCTGCAGAGCTGCCTCCAGCTCTGGGCTCCAGCACAGGAAGGACATGGACCTGTTGGAGCGACTCCAGAGGAGACCATCAAAGGGATCAGAGGGCTGGAGCAGCTCTGCTGTGAGGAAAGGCTGAGAGAATTGGGATTGTTGAGGTTGGAGAAGAGAAGGCTTTGGGGTGACCTAATTGTGGCCTTGCAGTGCCTGAAGGGAGCCAACAAGATAGATGGAGAGAGACTTTGGACAAGGTCTTGGAGTGACAGGACAAGGGGAATGGCTTCACACTGAGAAAGGGAAGGGTTAGATGGGATATTAGGAAGAATTTCTGGACTGTGATGGTAGTGAGATCCTGGCAGAGGTTGCTCAGAGAAGTTCTGGCTGCCCCATCCCTGGAAGTGTTCACGGCCAGGTTGGATGGGGCTCTGAGCTCTGAGTCTAGTGGAAGGTGTCCCTGCCCATGGCAGGGGGTTAGACTGAGATGCTCTTTAAGGTCCCTTCCAACCCAAACCATTCCATGATTCTGTGACTGGTGGGGGATGTGGTGGTCGGAGCCGACGGACACAGAGACCCCAAAATGATGGAGTTTTCCATTCTGGGTGGAGGAAGGAGGGGGCAGCAGAACTGACAGCCTGGACTGCTGGTGGTCAGACTTTGTCCTGTTTGGGAGACTGACTGATCTGGGTGTGAGTGTGGATGTGCTGGAGGGCAGGAAGGCTCTGCAGAGGGATCTGGACAGGCTGGATCAATAAGGCCAAGTGTCAGGGCCTGCCCTTGGGTCCCAACAACCCCCTGGAACGCTCCAGGCTGGGGGCAGAGGGGCTGGAGAGCTGCTCAGCAGGAAGGGACTTGGGGGTGCTGCTTGACAGGGGCTGGATATGAGGCAGAGTGTGCCCAGGGGGGCAAGAAGGCCAAGGGCATGGTGGCCTTTGTAGAGAAGAGTGTGGCCAGCAGGAGCAGAGAACTGATTGCCCCTCTGTGCTGGGCACTGGGGAGGCCCCACCTGGAGTGCTGTGTCCAGTTCTGGCCCCTCAGTGCCAAAAGGCCCTTGAGGGGCTGGAGCGTGTCCAGAGAAGGGAAGGGAGCTGGGGAAGGCTCTGGAAAACATGTCTGCTGAGGGACGGCTGAGGGAACTGGGCTGGTTGAGTGTGGAGAAGGGGAGGCTCAGGGGGGACCTCATTGCTCTCTGCAATGACCTGAAAGGAGGTTTTAGTGGGTATGGGGTCGGTCTCTTCTGCAAAGCCTTTAGTGACAGGAAGAGAGGAAACAGCCTTAAATTGCATCAGGCAAGGTTCATATTAGATATTCAAAACCCTTTTTCCACTGAGAGAGTGCTCAGGCATTGGAACAAGTAGCCCAGGGAGGTGGTGGAGTCTCTGGAAGCATTCAGGTGGCATCTGGATGTAGCGCTTTGGGATGGGGTTTAGGGGTGATTCTGGTGGTGCTGGGTTGACAGTTGGACTAGAAGATCTGGAAGGTCTCTTCCAACCTTGATGATTCTGTGATTCTCTGACCTGTCATCCCTGTTTGCAGGTTTGTGCTCTAACAAGACCCTGGGGATGTTTTCTCTGTTGGGTCCACAGAGATTGTGTTGTGTGAGCTTTTTTCCTCTACGATCAAAACAAAGAATAACTAATACTAAATCCAGCAGATGACTTTCAAGTACTAACTTGGTCCAGTTTGTCCAACTGTGTCCAAACAGGTGAGGAAAATCTGGAACTTTAGAAGGGTTAGTTTTTACCTCATTAGCAGGATATCCAGGGGTGCACCAAGTGCCTTCCAGTGAGGAGCACAAGAGACCAGTAGACAGTGACAATCTTGTTCTAATGTTAATGTCACTGGAGCACAGAGTGAGATCACATCTGAGTTATGTTTCTTTAATCAGTGATTGGGAATAAAGAGAAAAAGCCATCTGCTGGATTTAGCAATAATTACTCCTTGTTTTGATCTGAGGGAAAAAGGCTCACACAACACAATCTCTGAATGCTCCTTTGAACTTACCCACAGTGTGTTCACAAAGACACAGAGCAAGGCTTTTAGATTTTGCTGCTCCCCTCAGTTCCAGCATAGAAAGAAATGCCTCTGTGCAATAACAGCAATTGCCTTACCATGTTACTGAACTACATTCAGTTTATCTGGTCTCAAACAAATACTCCATATTTTCTCCTTGTTTTATTTTCAAAGGCATAGGTATGGGTATTTAGGTGACTGCCTTCACTGGTATAGGATAGAAACCGTTCACATGGCTATAAATGAATATTATTCTCTTGACAAAACAGCTTTTCCAAAGCCTCTGACAAAAAGAAAGGGAAAAATAACCCAGAAAGAAAAAGGGAGCCACAGGCACATTGCCTGTCACCCACGAAAAAAGGTCTCCTCCCTAAAGATAATTCAGGTACACCCTTCAATCTGGATCTCTCACTATCACCCCAAGCTCTTTTTTGGTGGAAGTTTCTTTAGGGAAGCTGAAGTGCATCACTGTCTCAGACAGCCAAGGATAAGATGACTGAGGGAATTCAGTTGCTCTCTTTAATTAATACAGGATTATTTCCCTTTCATTTGGTGAAGCTAATAATATGACTGGTGGAATGTCAGTAACAATTAAATCATAAACTAGTGCAGCACCAAAGGGAAAACTTACTTTAGTTATGGAGTACTGCCAGCAGAAATCTTGAAAATCTTATATATAATATAAGTATATATATATATAATATATATAAAAAATATATATAGTATAATCTTATATTTACACTGATAAAATACCACATGTACTTCATGGGATACTGCAAGCTTTCTACAATCCTTGTGGCATGTCTTTACAGAGCAAGAGTGAACATTTTGAGATGATACCTTAATAAATGAGTTGCAGTTCTATTGTTTCTTGAATGTAAACACCACATCCTAAACGCAGGAACGGGTTCAAGGTCCATGTCCTATTTTAGACCTTTTCAGCAGCTGTGATATTGTGATAATCACACTTAAAATATTCCTCTAGAAAGAGTAAATTAGCCCTTTTCACTAGGAGGATTATTATGATCAAAAACAATTTTGAAAGAGAACAAATTCAGATTTCTTTTTTTGTTTGTTGGTTGTTTTTTTTTTCAGCAATGCAGTAAATTGCTGTCCCTAACTGGGATGGCTTTTCTACCCAAGAATTAAAAAGAAAACTCCAAAGTTCACTTTATTCTGCACTTATATTACTTTTGGGGTTTTCTGGTTTTTTTGGAGGCCTCACCTCTGTAAAAATACCTTCCTTAAAATGCATTTATGCTTTCTGCAAGAACCAAACCATTCCAGCTGACATACCATTCTATCACCAATACTGCAGGGAAATGTAATATCCCACTAAAGTAGAAGGGAAAGAAGAAAACTGAGCATCAGTAGCTCTTCCTAAGCAAGATCAGGGGTTTAGGTCCATCTAACTGAGGGATGAGATGTGTCCCTCAGTGGGTCTCTTCCCACTCCCCCACCAGCCCTTCTACCCGACTGCAAGCTAAAAGTTCTAAAAAGAGAAGAAGAAGCTGGAGTGTCAATATTTCCCCAGTGCAAACCCCAATAATCTTTGCTGGGAGCTGACAGGAATTGCTGTTCCACTGCCCTGGGGTATCCTGGCTTGAGGCGAGAGCGCAGCCCCGCCCAGAGCCCCCAACCCCTCTGAGAGCTTTTGTAGGGTCTGTTTGTCCATGTCCCTGTGGCAGAGGCTCCCCCGACACCTGCCCTGGAGCTGGTCCAGCTGCTGGACCAAACAAGGCATTGTCCAGCCTGCCTTCCTCCAGCCCCGACCGCCCCAGCCCATCTTCCATCGCTCTGCTTCCTTTTCCTGCCCCTGCTCCCCCTCCGCTCCCTTCCCTCTGGCATTTTTATTAGGAATGTTCTTGCTGTTCTCACTGTCCAAGCATGAGCTGATCCCCGGGGGAGCCTGTGGAATGTAACCCCTCAAGCACTAAATTCCTTCCCCTGTGCCAAAGACACGGGTTTGTTGTTGCTGCCCCTCCCGCCGAGCACCAGTTCCATCTCCTGCTCCTGCCCAGTGGCTTTGCAGAAATCCAGGGCTGGGTGTGGATTGAAGGCTGTGGCAAGGGACAGGATAAAGTTGCTTCACTTTCACCCTTGGTGTCTCAGTGTTTGTGATCTTGGGAATCCTCACAAACCTGGAACAATGGCAGATTATCTGTTGTTGTAAGATATGAACGTGGAGATTGTTTTGATATGTGTTTACATTTTCCTTGAAAGTACAACTGATAGAAAACAATGTAAAAAAAAAAGGGAAATGGAAATAATAAGAAAAAAATAAAGTAAAAAAAAAAGAGAAAAAAAGAGAAAAAGGAGAAAAAAAAGAGAAAAAAAAGGAAAGAAAAAAAGGAAAAAATGAGAAAAAAGAAAGAAAAAAGGAAAAAGAGGGAAAAAAGAAAAAAGAGAGAGAAAAAAGGGAAGAAAATAAAGAATAAAGAAAAAAGAAAGAAAAAAGAGAAAATAAAAGAAGACAGGAAAACTAAAAACCAAAACGTTCGATCCTCCCCCGCCGCAGGGACTACAACTCCCACAATGCCCCGCGCAGGCGGGGGGCGGGCAGGGGCCGTGGCCGCGCGCTGATTGGCTGCGGGGCGGGTCTGTAAAGGCGGAGGGCGCGCGGAGCGAGCGCCATTTTGGCCTCGTGGTCGGGAGTGAGGAGGACTCGCCTGCGGCCGCTGCACTTCGCTGGGTGAGTTGGCGGGGGGGGCGGCGAGAGCGGGGTCTGGGGATCCCCTCGGGGGCTGCGGGGAGCGCGGGTGTGGGTGGAAAGGCTGGAGGGCTCGGAGGGGTTTAGCGGGGGGGTTCGGGGGTTCCCGGGGACGTTTTGAGGGGTCCCTGAAAGGACTCGGGGGGGAAGGTTGAAGGTCCTTGAAGGGTTTTGCGGGGCTCTGATGGGGGTTTATTTTTCTGAGAAGATTTGGGGTGTCCCAGGTGGGCTTTGGGGGTCTCTGGGGAGGTTTGGGGTTCCTGGGAGGCTTTGCGGGGACCTTGGAGGCAGTTTTGGGGGGTTTAATGGGTCCCAGACTGTTTTGAGGGTCCATGAGGGGGATTGGGGGTCCCTGAATGGGCTTGAGGGGTCCCAGGTGGGTTTTGTGGGTCACTGAGAGGGTTTAGAGGATGCTGGGGAAGGATGAGGGGTCCTTGAGGAGGTTTCGATGGGTCGAGGGGGGGATTTCAGGGGTTTTGAGGGGATTTTAGGGGTCCCCTAAAGCACAGCAGTGGGGTTCAGGGGGTCCCCAGCCCCCAGGGGAGGGGTCCTAGGGATGCCCCCCAAAATCCAGAGGGGGAGATGTACCACATCTGGGTAAGGGGATCCCAGTGCCCCCAGTATATCCCAGTGACCTCCCAGTGACTCTCAGGATGGCCCAGTAACCCCCTCAGTGACCATCCAGTGTGTCCCAGTGACCTCCCACTGCCCCCCAGTATGGCCCAGTGATCCTGCAGTGAGCACCCAGTAACCCCCAGTATGGCCCAGTAACCTCCCAGTGTCCCCCCGTGTGTCCTGGTATCCCCCAGTAACTCCCCAGTTCTCTTCCAGTGCCCCCCAGTGTGCCCCAGTTCCCCCCCAGTCCCTCCCAGTGCCCTCCCAGTGTCCCTCAATACCCCCTCAGTCCTCCCATTGCTCTCTGGTTCCCCCCAGTGTGTCCCAGTATCCCCCAGTAATCACCCAGTGCCCCACAAAGCCCCCAACTGTCCCCAGATGCCCTTGGCCTTTCTATGGCAGGGGGAGCATTTTTGGGGGCAGAGGATCCAGAGAGGAGCAGCGAGGCTGGGGAAGGGAGTGGAGCACAAGTGGTGTGAGGAGAGGCTGAGGGAGCTGGGGGTGTTGAGGCTGGAGAAGAGGAGGCTCAGGGGAGACCTCCTGACTGTCTGCAAGTCCCTGCCAGGAGGTTGGAGCCAGGTGAGGGTGGGGCTGTTCTGCCAGGAAGCAGCAGTAGGACAAGAGGGCTGGGTCTTGAGCTGTGCCAGGGGAGGTTTAGGTTGGATATTGGGAAGCAATTTTGTACAGAGAGAAGGGAAAAGAGCGGGTGGGTCACCCCCAAAGGGAGCTGGGGGGAGCCGGGGTTTGGGGGGCTGATGTGAAAGGGGTGGGAGGAGTGGCTGAGGGGAGTGGGGAGAGCGGGAGCGGGGTTGCCGTGGGGGTGCCTCGGTGTCCCCATGCCTTGATTCCTGGAGAGCGAGGGAGGCTGGAGATAGGGAGGAGCTTCGAGAGCCCTGAGAGCCTGGAGAGGGGGGGCACGGAGAAGGGGAAGCCTGGACAGTGGGGACCCCTGGGATCCCCTAGGACAACAAAGTGGAGAACCTGGAGAGGGGGAATTTCTGGGAATGCAGCATCCCGAAAGCGAGAATCAGAGGAGAAGGGAGCCTTGGGACCCCCAATACTCCCAGCATCTCTAGGTAGAACCCCCAGCATCCCAGAGAGGGGAGACTCTCTGAACCCTAGAGGGGGGAAACCAGAGAAGGGGAAATCTTAGGAAAATTTTTTTGGGCTAATCTTCATATTTTAGAGTATTTTTAGGTGAATCTCAGCTTTTCAGTTTGGGGGGGCAGGAGTCTTCTCACTATTTCTTACAGGCTTTTGCCTGAATCTTGATGATTTGGGGTTTTCTGGGCTGAGTCTTGGTGTTTTGGAGGTTTTTATGGTCACAGGATGTCTGTTGAGTTCTAGAGATGGACTTGGGCAGGAGGAACCCCCAAGCCAACACACTCAGCCCTTGTTTTCCCCCCCATCAGGATTTGTCCTTCCCAAAGCTTGGGCGGATGGAGGAGGAGGCTGCGAGGAAGAGGAAGATGCCTTGGGCCCCCCAGGCAGGTGAGGAGGAAGTCAGTGTCCCTTTGGGCGGGTGTTGTGCTGGCTCTGTCAGCCCAGCATGGCCCCGGCTGCAGGACAACCCCGCTGGCGCCGCCGTCCTGCCGGGGCCGGAGTTGGGGGGATGTCCTTGGCCTTCCCTGTGGGCCGGAGGCAAATCCCCTGCCTGTCCTTCTTGCTTCCTGCCCCAGGCCCCGAGCTGAGGAGGGAGAGCCCGGAGGACAAATCCCCCCGTGAGACCCTGGTGGGAGAGGCCGTTTTGAAGGGCTCCCCGGCGCAGGAAGGCAGCGGGGAGGAAAAGGGCCGGAGATCCCCCCGCAGGAGGGGCTCCAAAGCCAGCCCAGGGTGCTCTGAGGAGGAAAGAGCCAGCCTGTGCCGGGAAGGCGGCCGGAGCTTGAGGGGGAGCTCTGAGCTGGTGGTCCCTGAGCAGCCTCCCAGCAGGGGGAAGCCCTTCAGGTGCTTGGAATGTGGGAAGAGTTTCAGGAACAACAGCCACCTGATGGAACACCAGTACATCCACACTGGGGAACGCCCCTACACATGTGGGGAATGTGGGAAGCGCTTCAGGTACAACTCCAGCCTCCTCAGCCACCAGCGCAGCCACACTGCTGAACAGCCTTACACGTGTGGGGAATGTGGGAAGAGCTTCAAGAGCATCTCCAGCCTGATCCAACACCAGCTCATCCACACTGGGGAACGTCCCTACCTTTGTGAGGAATGTGGGAAGAGCTTTAAGAAAAGCTCCCACCTGATCCGACACCAGCACATCCACACTGGGGAATGTCCCTACCTCTGTGAGGAATGTGGAAAGAGCTTTAGGAACAGCTCCAACCTCATCACCCACCAGCGCATCCACACCGGGGAACGGCCCTACCAGTGCTTGGAATGTGGGAAGAGGTTTCAGACCAGCTCACATCTCCTCGGGCACCAGCGGACGCACACAGATGAGAGGCCCTTCCGCTGCACCGACTGCGGGAAGGGCTTCAACCAGAACTCCAACCTCGTCAGGCACCAGCGCATCCACACCGGGGAGAAACCCTACAAGTGTGGGGAGTGTGGGAAGAGTTTCACCAACAGGTCTGGCTTGACCAGACACCAACGGACCCACCAGTAAGAGAAGCCCTTCCAGTACCTCGAGTGCAGGAAGAACTTTGGCTGCTGCTTCCACCCCGAATGAAGCCCCTGATGGGGAGGCAACCCCTGAGACCAGTGACTGTCAGTCCATCACTTTTGACGAGAAAAGACCAGTCCCCTTTCCCAAGGGCAGCTTCTTCCAACAGAACCCTTCTTGGGGGGTGTGTGGAGATTCCTGCCCTGGCTGGGGACCCCCCAAGGTCACTGCTGGAGGTTGAGAGCAGAGATCTCTCTCCATGAATGTTGGTCTGGGGGAGTTCCATCCAACCGTTATTAGGAATTACAGGTTTTGTGCCAGCTTGGGTAGAATTGCTTCAACAATTGCTTTAATGTAGAGCACTGTCCTATCTTATGCTGTTCTCCTGGTAGTTTTAGTGTTTCTGTTGTGCAGTAAATAATTCTGATGAAGATCTTTTGTCTGATCATTTGGAACCCTAAATAAATTAATTTCTCTCAGTAGATCTGGTTTACCATCATTTAACCTGGAGGACAAAAATGATTCAGTTACACCTCTGTAATTCCTCTAAACTGAAAGTGTTGGCATAATCCAAGGCTGAGATTTGATCCAGCACCCCACAGGAAGTTGGGAGCTCAGGGGGGCCACCCCCCTTTCCCAACCCCTCTGTGCCCAAAGACCCCCATTAGACCATCCGACCCACCAGACCACCCCCCCTTTTCCACCCTTCTCCCTGTTCCTTCCATATTCCCATTGTCCCCTCAATCCCCCATTTCCCCCCTGAACAGTTTTTGGGTCCCAACCCCCACTTTTTGCCCTCTCTCCTGTGGGCACTGAAGGAGAAAATGAGGCTGCACACACAGAGTTCCATTGCAGGACTTGTCCGCCCATCTTTCCGGCGTCCCCCTTTAATTGGGGTTCCTTTGGAAACAGCACCTGGGGTTTGTCTTTTAGTCCACTGGAATTCCCAGCATGGCCCCAAAGCAGTGCCCTGATCCCACACATTCCCCTCCCCTCATGTACTGGCTGTGTTCAGCCACCAGAGAAAAACACAGAGAAAAAACCATGCAGAGCGTTCCAAGTGGTTTCCACTTTGGCAAACAGCACTCTCTGGATGGAAAACACCAGTCAAGGCCAAAACACTCCTTTTGGATCCTGATTAACTGAATGCAGCTGCTGCTGCCTTAACTTGTTCCCACAGAAATTCTCAGGGTTCCTTTGCTTCCAGGAGGCCCCACATGTCACAATGGCCCCTTGATTCCATGAGCTTCCCCAGTCTCCAAAGATTCCTTTACTTCCATGAGGCCCTGCAGTCCCCAAAATGCCCTTTGGATTCTCAGAGATTTCCCATTGTCCCAGGGTCCCTTGTGCTTCAGAAGGAGCTGCAGTGGGACAGTGGCCCCTTGGTTCCGTGAGCTCTGCAGTGTTCCAGGAATCCTTGGGTTCCAGGAGAGCCTGCAGTTTCACAAGGAGCACTTGAATGCAGGAGGTTCTGCAGGGTCCCAATGGGCCCTGGATTCTGGGAGGTTCAGAAATATCTCCGGGCTCCCTTGGTTCCAGGAGGACACACATGTCAGCAGGAACCCTTGGTTCCAGGAGGTTCAACAGTGTCCCAGAATTCCTTTGATTTCATGAGGCCCTGGATTGTCCCAATGGCCTCCTGATTCCATCAGCCCCCTCAATGTCCCAATGGTCCCTTGGTTCCATGAGTTTCTGCAGTCTCCCAGGGTTCCTTTTGTTCCATGGGGAGCTGCAGTGTCACAATGGGCCCTGAATTCCAGGAGTTTTTTCCAGGGTGACAGTGCTCCCTTGATTCCATGAGATTACACAGTGTCCCAGGGTTCCTTTGGCTCCAGAAGGCCCTGCAGTGTCCCAATGGCCCCTTTACTCCAGGAGGTTCCACAGTGTCCTTGCTGGAACACACAGGACTGTAATGTTGTCACCCCTGCAGAGCTGCCTCCAGCTCTGGGCTCCAGCACAGGAAGGACATGGACCTGTTGGAGAAAGTCCAGAGGGGAGCAGCAAGAGGATCAGAGGGATGGAGCAGCTCTGCTGTGAGGAAAGGCTGAGAGAATTGGGATTGTTCAGCCTGGAGAAGAGAAGGCTTTGGGGTGACCTAATTGTGGCCTTCCAGTGCCTGAAGAGAACCAACAAGAAAGATGGAGAGAGACTTTGGACAAGGGCCTGGAGTGACAGGACAAGGGGAAGTGGCTTCACACTGAGAAAGGGAAGGGTTGGAAGAGAGAGTAGGAAGGAATTCTTTCCTCTGAGGGTGTTGAAATGCTCTTGAAGGCCCCTGCCAAGCCAAAGCATTCCATGATTGTGGGACTGGTGGGTGAGGTGGTGGTCGGAGCCGTCTGGGGCACAGGGACCCAAAATGAGGGAGTTTTCCATTGTGGGGGAAGGAAGGAGGGGGCAGCAGAACTGACCCCTTGGACACCTGGCAGGCAGGCTTTGGCTGGAAGCTGCTGATGGGGAGCTGAGTGAAGCCCCCACAATGCAGGAGGAAATGGTCAGTGACCTGCTCTGCCAATGAGACCCCCCCAAGTGCCTGGGCCCACATGGGATGCAGCCAAGAGTCCTGAGGGAGCTGGAGAAAGAGCTGGCCAAGCCACTCTCACTCATTGCCCAGCAGTGCTGCAGAACTGCACAAGTCCCAGCTGACTGGCAACAAGCACATGGGATGCCCATGCACAGGAAGGGCCAAAAGGAGCATCTGGGGAACTCCTGGCCTGTCCCATTGGCCTCAGGACCGGGGAAGTCCATGCAGCAGATCCTCCTCAGTGCCATCCCATGGCAGGGGCAGGACAACCAGGGGATCAGGCCCAGCCAGTGTGGGATTGGGAAAGGCAGGTCCTGCCTGACCAACCTCATCTCCTTCTCTGACAAAGGACCCACTCAGCAGCTGAGGGTAAGTCTGGGGATGTGTCTCTGTGGAATTCCAGAAAGCCTTTGGCACCATCTCCCCCAGCATCTCCTGCACAAACTGGCTGCTCATGGCTTGCCCAGGGAACTGTTTGCTGGGGGACAAAGTGTCTGATGGCTCAGGGAGTGGTGGGGAATGGAAGGAAATCCAGGTGGGGCCGGTCACTAGTGGGGTTCCCAAGGGCTCAGGGTTGGGGCTGCTCCTGTTTCACATTGTTGTGGATGATCTGGGCCAGGGGATCGAGTGCCCCCTCAGGAAAGTCGTGGACAACACCATGTTGGGTGTGAGTGTGGATGTGCTGGAGGGCAGGAAGGCTCTGCAGAGGGATCTGGACAGGATGGATCAATAAGGCCAAGTGTCAGGGCCTGCCCTTGGTTCCCAACAACCCCCTGGAACGCTCCAGGCTGGGGGCAGAGGGGCTGGAGAGCTGCTCAGCAGGAAGGGACTTGGGGGTGCTGCTTGGCAGCAGCTGGATATGAGGCAGAGTGTGCCCAGGGGGGCAAGAAGGCCAAGGGCATCGTGGCCTTTGTGGAGAAGAGTGTGGCCAGCAGGAGCAGAGAACTGATTGCCCCTCTGTGCTGGGCACTGGGGAGGCCCCACCTGGAGTGCTGTGTCCAGTTCTGGCCCCTTGTGCTGGTTTAAGAGTTAACCAGCAGGGGAAATGAACTCAATTCAAAGGAGAGATTATAAATCAGAATAACAATTTATTAAAATAATACAGTAAGTACAATTATACAAATAAACAATTGGTCTTAACCCACAAAACCCAAATGTATAACCCAGCACCCTGGGGCATGAACAAAGTGGTGTTCCTTGGGCCCCCCCTTGAGTCCAAAGTAAAGGGAGAAGGGAAAAAACCTGCTGGTGGCAGAGGTGTTGCAGTCTGGTCAAAAGTGGTGATTGCAGTCCAGTTGAGGGTGGTGGTCTCAGTCTGGTTGAGAGCAGTGAGCTGCAGTCCTCCTCTGGATCCCACGAGTGGTAGTAAGGTTCTGAAATTCCAGGTTTATATATTCTCCAGTTCAGGCAGGAATGCCCAGTCCTCCCCTCAGAGCGGAGAATTCCATAAAAGGATGCTTCGTCCTTCCCTTAGAGTGGGGAATTCCATAAAAGGGTATGAGGATGCTCAGTCCATAAAAGGGCATGAGGTTGCTCAGGAACATCCTCCCCCCCTTGCAGGCCTCTACTGACATCAGTTTCTGGGAAAACGGCATGGAAGGCCATAGAATACACACTTTTGGGCTACACTCATCCAGTGATGAATCGGTCCCAGCTGTCCTAACCAGGACACATGGCAACCATCATACCTCCCACTGCTACGGACATTTACCATGGCAAACCTCATACATTGTATTACTACGGTCGGTTACCATGGCAAACAGCATACATTCCCACTGTTTTGGTCGGTTACCATATCAACCATCATACAGTCCTGTTTCTATGGTCAGTTACCATGGCAACCACCATACATTCTCGTCGCTACGGTCAGTAACCATGGCAAACATCATACATTTCCGTTGGTACGGTCAGTTACCATGGCAACCATCATACATTCACGTTGCTATGGTCAGTTACCATGGCAACCACCATACATTCTCGTCACTACAGTCAGTTACTGTGGCAACCATCATACTTCCCATTGCTATGGTCGGTTACCATGGCAACCACATACAGTCTCATTGCCAGTGTCAGTTACCATGGCAACCATCACACATTTCTATTGCTATGGTTAGTTTTCATGGCAACCCTCATACATTCCCATTGCTACACTCAGTTACCATGGCAACCACCATACATTCCCATCGCTACAGTCAGTTACCATGGCAACCTCTTGGTTCCTCTTGGAGAGAAGCAGATGCAGATGAGCCTCCCTGTTGTCCACCAACCTGCCAGCTGTGCTCTAAAGGTCTGTGTCCCAAGGGGTGTCTTCACCAAGACCCTGCACAAACCTCTGGCACTCTTTGCATCCTGTCATGGGGCCTTTCCAGTGAATTCCAAGGTTATCAAAGCCAACTCCAATGGGCTCTTTGTCTCACTCCACAAGGTCACCCAAACCAGTCTCTCCTCTGACCCTCACCCACAAAAGTTCACCCAGTTTGTTCAGCCCCTAGAGCAGCTCCACAGCTCCAGGAAGCTCCTTCCCACTGAGGACACCTCTCTCCTGCTCTTTCTCTCCTGTGTCTCCTTGGCCTTCTCTCCCAACCCATCACAGCCCTGCAACCTGGGAACTGTCTCAGCAGGCCTGGGCTGTTATTGCCTGCAAGTGGAATGGAGAGAGACTTGGGGCTGCAGCTCCTCCTGCCTGTGCCCCACACGCAGGGCATTGGGGCCTGTCTGGCTGCAGCCCCTCAGTGGGGCACCGGGGTAAGAACAGACTTGCAGTGGGGAAAGCTGCTCTGAAAGCCCCGAGAGCTGGGCTGTGCAGAGGCTTTGCTGACAATGGCCTTGGGGGTGGACGTGCTGGGACTCAGGCCCAGGGGGAAAATCCCAGGCCTGATCCCTGAGGAGATCAGCACATGCTGCTGAAATGCTGGGGGAGAGAAGAGCCAGCAGAGTGAGGGAACAAGTGTGGACAGCCTGGGCTGATGGGATTTGGACTCGTGCCTGGCCCGGCCTTGGCTGGGCAGAGAAGGGACAGCCTTTGTGTCCCTGCAGGGCTGGGATTCACTCCCTGCCCCAAAGGCCCCCAATGTGTCTGAGAAGCCCTGGGTGGTGCCTGTCACACAACTGCTGGGAATGGGGAGGGGGTTCCTGCACAGGCCCTGTGCTGTCCATGGCAGCTGCTGCACTTGTGCTGCAGAGCCCTGGCACCTCCCCTGGCACTACAGGCCCCTCTTTGGCTGTTCAATCCAGGCTCTGCTGCCCTGAATTAGGTTCAGCATTGAAGGGATGTCCAGGAGACAACTGCCATTGTACTCTGAGGACATGTAGAAAATACCCTGATAAAGAACAGGAGAGAGACCTCTCTCCCTGTGCCACCTGACTCCATTTGGTCACCTGAACACCTCTAGGGGCTGCCCTGGACAGAAGGAACAGTGACAGGTTCCCCTGTCCTACATGTGGGCACCTTCTGCCACTGAAGTTGGCCAAAGCAATGTCCCAGCAGCCTCCAAGAAGATCCCACAGCTGCTGCCCTGTCCCTAGGAACTGCTCCATTGGAGCCTGCAGTTCCCAGCAGGAATCTCAGTCACCTCTGGCCCCTCAGAAGGAACCAGGGCTTTGTGTCCCAGCAGGTCACGCCTGGCTTTGGTCTTCATTCATTCCCATGGGAGCTGGGACAAGGAGTCACCTGCAGGGGCCTGTTTTGGTCCCACTGAAGTGGGGCAGGAGGAATCCCAGCCCATGGGGGTTGTGGAGGGAGCTGAGTGTCCTTCTGGCCCCGGGTCTGCAGAGCCACAAGGAGACACCTCTGTTGACTCAGCTGAGTCCTTCCCTCAGTGCAGGGGAAGGAGATCCCTCCTGGGCACTGTCGGGTTTCCTGTCTAATGATGGGACATGAAAAGGGGACTCTTGGACTTAACTCTGTGTCTGTTTGGAGAAATGACAGTGCTGAAAGAAGTGTCTGTGCCCAGCTGAGAGAAGGCACATCATTATTTCCTTCGGCTGTGTCCCAGCAGTTTCCCTGGAGCCCCAGGGACAGCTGAACGGAGCCCAGAGGGGCAGAGAAAGGGCTGCCTGGGGCTGTTGCTGTGCTGCTGAGCTGGGCCGGGCTCCTGGCACACAGGGAGCTCCTGGCAAGCAAGAAGAGCTTCAAAGAAACAGCTCTGCTGGTGAGCAGCTCCTCTGCACAGCCCAGCAGGGCTGAGGGCACTGCCTGCAGCACCCAGGGCACAGGAGAGAAGGCAGAGACATGAGAGGCAGCCTGGGCTGGGCGGTGACTGAGCTCTCACTAGGCAAGAAACCTTCCCAGGATTTGAAGGAAGAATTCTCTGGCTGTAGGAAAGTTTAACTTGTCTTCCTGGAGGAATCTCCTAAAGCTGCCACATCCCACAGCTTCCAGGATCTTTCAGCAGGACTCTCCCAGTTGCTGCAGTGCAGGGGAAGTGGCCATATGGCAGAGCAGGGCAGGAGCTGTAGGCAGCAAGGGCAGAGAGGAGAAGGGAGCAGGAGGTTCAAGGGATCCTGGGGTGGGAGGACAGGGCAGAGCTGCTCAGGGCAGGAACCTTGCCAGCCCTTTGCCACGCTCAGGCTGTGGCTGCAGAGCAGTGCAGGTGAGTTCCTGCAAGTGCCTCTCCCAGCTGCCAAATGGCAGCAGTGGCAGGAGCTGTCAGGATGGCTCTGCTGGATTTGCTGGGGTGCAGCAGGAGAAGCTGCTGCAGAGCAGGACTTGCTGCTGCCCCCTCAGAGGCCCAGGGCCAGAAGGTTCCCTGTGCCAGGGCTGGCTGTGGGGTGGGAAGGTGGGGGTGCAGCCAGGGGTGCCCAGGGCTGTGGTGCAGAGCAGGGTCCTGCCCCCAGGGCTCTGTGTGCTGGGGCAGGGACTCTGCTGCCTGCCAGGCTCAGCTCTCAGCCCGGCCAAGGAGCTGCCACGGGGCTGGGGGAGAAGGGCTGTGGGGAAGGAACAACTCCTGGGAGGGTAGAGCAGGGCAGAGTCCTTCTGATCTCCAAAGTGTGCTGCAGGGATGAGGGCTGGTCACAGCTCCAGATCTAAGCAGGAAATTTCCCAGAAGGTGTTTGCAAGAAGCACAGACAGACATTCTTAACAAGAATGAACCAGTTCTTTCAGTGTTATACTCTGGGTTGTCTGGGTGCTGACTGTGACAGGGAAATGAATCTCTGAGCACAGGAGGAGACACTGAAACTTGAACTCTGTTAGATTAGAGGGCATTGAACCTGAGAGTATTAGACATCAAAGCTGTCTTACAGACGCATCAGTGTCATTTTCCAGCCTCCTCAGGATTGCTCTAACATTGCCATCAGAGCCTGCCCAGCCAGAGATGCCCCTGGGCAGTGCCCTGTGCTGCTGGGAGGGCTCTGCAGGGCAGAGCTGAGCCCCCAGGGTTGGGCTCTGGCAGCACTGGCAGGACCCAGCCCTGGGCCCAGGGAAGCAGCTGCTGGCAGGGACAGCTCCAGGCAGCAGAGCCCTGAGCAGGGAGTGGGGGGCAAGTGCCCCCAAGGCCTGGGGGAGGGGGCGTTCAGGCAGCTCTGGGGGCCCTTCCCTGCAGCTCTGCTGGGCACTGTGTGCTGGGCCATAGAAATGAGGATTCCTGCAGTGGAAAAGAACCTTCCAGGTGTGATGGTGAAAACAGAAAACACAGGCAAAATTTTTCTAAGCTGAGACTAAGCTTCTGCTCTGCAGCCCCAGCTCTTCTGATTCATGGGTGTAGAGACGGAACTTTTGTATTCAAAGTCGCTTACATCTGACATTCCTTGTGTGTATGAGAACTCTACCAAAAAAATTCCATGTCTCACTGCAGCAGAGCAAACCTGACTCCTTGGTAGTGTATTTGGTGACATTTGACACATGGATTTCTTTTAGAAATGGAGTGGCTTTTTCATAGAGGTCTGTCTAAACTGTCTTCCTTTCCTGAACAGGTCCTATGCCAAGAAACAAAAGATGTCCAACAGCAGCTCCATGGCCCAGTTCCTCCTCCTGGCATTCACAGACAGGCGGGAGCTGCAGCTCCTGCACTTCTGGCTCTTCCTGGCCATCTCCCTGGCTGCCCTCCTGGCCAACGGCCTCATCCTCAGCGCCGTAGCCTGTGACCACCACCTGCACACCCCCATGGGCTTCTTCCTGCTCAACCTCTCCCTCACAGACCTGGGCTGCATCTGCACCACTGTCCCCAAAGCCATGCATAATTCCCTCCAGAACAACACAACCATCTCCTACACAGGATGTGCTGCACAGCTCTTTTTCTTTTATTTCTTCATCTCAGCAGAGTATTTCCTCCTCACCATCATGTGCTACGACCGCTACGTTGCCATCTGCAAACCCCTGCACTACGGGACCCTCCTGGGCAGCAGAGCTTGTGCCCACATGGCAGCAACTGCCTGGGCCACTGGCTTTCTCTATTCTCTGCTGCACACAGTCAATACATTTTCCCTGCCCCTGTGCCACGGCAATGCCCTGGGCCAGTTCTTCTGTGAAATACCTGCCATCCTCAAGCTCTCCTGCTCACACTCAGGCTACTGCAGGGAAAATGGGCTCATTGTGGTTATTGCCTGTTTAGTGTTTGGTTGTTTCATTTTCATTGTGTTCTCCTATGTGCAGATCTTCAGGGCTGTGCTGAGGATCCCCTCTCAGCAGGGACGGCACAAAGCCTTTTCCACGTGCCTCCCTCACCTGGCCGTGGTCTCCCTGTTTGTCAGCACTGGCACATTTGCCTACCTGAAGCCCCCCTCCATCTCCTCTCCATCCCTGGACCTGGTGGTTGCAGTTCTGTACTCGGTGGTGCCTCCAGCACTGAACCCCCTCATCTACAGCCTGAGGAACCAAGAGCTCAAGGATGCCATGAGGAAAATGATGACTGGATGTTTTTCAGGAGTAAAAACCTGCGTCTTTTCTACTGCAGAACACTCTTTGTGTAACCCTTTAGTGGCCCAGACTGCCTTCTAAAGCTTTTGAGACTTTTGGGGGGGGGGGAATTTCTTATATTTTTCCTCTTTTAAAGTTAACACAGAAATTTATTCTATATCCCATACCTAATTCTCTCTCTACTTATTTGTTTTGACCTGCAATTGGGTAAATGAGGAATCATTCTCTGTGTGCATTTAAACAAAATAAAAGTTCCTGCAGCAACTTCTTTGTCAAACCTCCTGCCTTTATTATTCTGTACACGAGGAATCACAAACTCGGAGTATAATAAAGGACTTGAATTCTTTTTTCCAGATTATCCCTCCAACAACAGTGAGGAAAGCAACTCACTGGGGTACTTGAGGGACTGAGGGCTGGTTCAGATGTTCTGTGCTGGTGACCAGTGGCAAATGGTCTCCAAGTCACCTGCCTGGGGCTCTGCAGCTTGTGAGGGTCTGATGGAAGGTGAGGACTTGTCTGTAGGAACTCAGGCAGTGCAGGAGAGCACAGAGGATCTGCAGGGACAGCCCGTCCCATCCAGTCAGCAGGGAATGGAGCCCTGGAGCAGAATCCTGCCCAGGGTGGAGTCACCAGAGATCAAGTCCTAAATCTGCCTGTGAACTGGTAAAGGAGAGTTCTGCAACCCCAGGGGACACAGTAGGAACAGAGAAAGGACTCTGGCCAGTGACTCATCTCACCCGCAGTGAACTCCCCTTTGTGCCTCCCCAGTTCAGGGAGGGTTGTACCAGAGCCAGGGCTGGGCTTTCCAGGAGGGTGTCCTGAAGAACTCTCCAGCCCACAGGCTGCATGGAGTGGAGCCCTGCCCTGCCCTTTGTGCCATTAGAAACAGCCCATGGTCCTGCCCAGCCTTGTTTTTGCCTACTGAGCCTCCCAGGACTATGGCAGAGGGTGGAGAGCAGTGATCCCCATCCTGCTGGGTCTGCTCCCCACCCTGACCAGCATGGCCAGTGCAGGCTCAGCCCAGGGTGCCACAGCCCCTCCCTGTGCAGAGCAGCACCTCCAGCTCAGGGCCCTGCAGGGATCCCAGGCTGGGATCTGCAACTGGCCAAGGCAGCCTGGGCACACTGACCTGGGCAAAGGGATGTCCCTGGAGAAGATCAAGGCAGCATTTCTGGGCCTGCAGAGAGGAATCCCTGACACAGAGACACCTCTTTCTGCAGCCCCCCTGAGGACAGGCTGCTCTGTCCCTGGGCCAGGACTCTGTGCTGGGCTGGGCAGAGGGGCTGGCACTGAGGGGCACAGTCAGGCTGTGCTGGGCATCTCCTGGAGGTGACACCAGGGCCCCTGCAGTTTCCCTGACCCCCATTTCCTGCTGCCATGCTGAGTGTCCAGCCCCTGAGCTGATGGGGATGCTGAGACTCCTCTGTGTGCCCCAGGAGCTGCTGTGCCCTTCAGAGGGGCTGGGGCTGTGGGGGGAGTGCCCAGAGCTCTGCAGCACCCTGGGCTGGGCACTGCTGTGGGGCCAGACCAGACTGGGCTGCTCCACCAGTTGACCTCTATAATGAAATCACTTCTAATTTTTTCCTGAAGAACCATGAGAATATGTGTTGTGTCCTGAGCACTAGACTGGACCCTTGGGATAATAGAAAAGGTTTTGGAGTCAGGGATATTGAGAAGGCTGGGCAGTGTCACTGGGAGACCTCTCTCAAACCCTTGGAAAGGCCAGAGTCATCCCAGAGCTTCCTGGGGCCTTGGCAAAGGCAGACATGGAACCAGTCTGCAAACAGGGCAGCAAGGAGGGTTGGCAGAGTTCCAGACTGCTCAGGCTCTGCAGGGAAGGGGATAGGGCAAGTCCTCCTGCAGCCATTGCCAGGCATGGGAAGGACAAGGCAGGGATTGCAGAACCCTTGTGGGAGGGAAAAGAAGGCAATGTTGTATGCCCAGACTTCAGCAAGGCCCTTGACATGGTCTCCTGTGGTCTCCTTAGAGCCAGACTGGTGACAGCTGGACTGGACAAGTGAAACATGTGGTGGGGGGGAAGTTGAATGACTGATGAGGGTCAAAACTCATGGGACAAATTCCTCTTGGCAGCAACTCCCAGGTGACATCCATCAGGGACCAGCCCTTGACCATTCCTATGGAACATCTTTATTATGTCTCTGGGTGATGGGATGAAATGCACTTTCCACTCCTTTGTGGATGAGGCCAAGTTGCAGCGAGTCTGTGAGAAACCTCCTCTAGTTAATGGTGACTTGTACAAAAAATGTGGTCAAGATGAGTGAGTTGGATAAACTAGTCTTACCATCAGGTGCCCAGCAAGGCCCAGGACAATGAAGAAAAAACTCATGGGTCAGAGGAAAAGCAATTCAAAAGGAGGGAAAAAGACCAAACACAACCAAACCAAACCCAAACAAACACAGAATGACAGAATATGCTGAGGTGGAAGGGACCCACAAGGCTCATCCAGTCCAACCCAACTCTTCCATTGCCATCTGCCCCCACCCCAGCAGGCTCTGGAGCAAAGCACGGCTGAGGTCCAGCCCAGCTCTGCTCTGACAGAAAGAACCTGCAGTCAGGGACAGGAAGAGGAAAAAGTCGTGTTTAACCAGCCTGAGGAATAATGGGCTCAATGACCTCCTGTATTCCTGGGCACTTGAATGACCCTGTGGATCAGGTTTGGTAGCAGGGAGGGGGCTGCAGGTTTCCCTTAGGGAAGAGGAGATGAGGAGTTGACTCTGTGTCAGAGAGAGCCAGTTTCAGGTGGCTCCAAAATAGATCAGCCAGTGCCCAAAGCTGAGCCAAAAACCAATTCCAGAGGCACCTCTGAGACAACCCTTTGGAGAAAGGATAAAATCCAGGGTGCTGGAACCCAGAGAGGAGTGAGAGAAATGGGGGAGAAACAACCCTGCAGGCACCAAGGGGGTTGGAGAAGAAGGAGGAGTGAGAGAGCCTTGGTGGGCACCTGGTAGCCAAAAGCCAACCCCCAGCCCTGAGAGCCACAGCTCAGCCCAGCACAAAAGCTCCTTTAGGTCTGGAGGTTCTTTGCAGCAGCTTTTTAGCAGAGCTGCCAGATGGGCCATCAAAGGGGATGCTCAGCTGGGTCTGAAACCTGTGGGATCCTTGTCAGCCTTGGCTCTGTAGGAAAGAACTATAGAATCCGAAATAGTTTGAATCAGATGAGACCTTTATAGGACATCTAGTCCAACCCCCCCACAGTGAACAGGTTTACATTCAACTAGATCAGATTGCTCAGAGCCCTTTCTAAGCTGACCTTGAATGTTTCCAAGGCTGGGGCATCTATGACCTCTCTGGGCAACCTGTGCCAGTGTTTCACCACCCTCAGTGTAAAAAATTTCTTCCCTATATCTATTTCAAATCTGCTCTCTTTTAGTTGAAAACCATTATCACTTGTCTTATTACAACTAAGTCTGTGCCCATCCTTCTTACAGGTATGATCTCAGGAGCTCCTGACAAGCCTTGACCAAACCAGTTGAGCAATGAAGAGCATCTGTACTGGACCAGGGTGTGGGGAAGTGTCCCTGGACTGGACCAGGTGCTCCTGGATGATAAAGGTGGGAACAATCCAGAGTGGAACATCTGGGGAACACAGGATAATCAGTCATCCCATGAAAGCCTTGGAATATTCCCTGCCTGAATCACAGCCCAAATGGAACAGTTTGGATACAATTCCCAAATAGTTTGGAAACTCCAGTCATTCCTGACACCAGGATGGAAATTCAGCAGATCACTAAAGCCAGTCCCATTGTGAGCCCACAACCAGTGGGGCTGAGGGAGGCCCTAGCAGCTCCCCAGCACCTCCCTCTCAGTGGGACACCTCTGGCAGCCTCTCCCAGCTCGGGAACCCTCCAGTTTGCAACACTCCAAAGACCCTCAGTGATGCCCAGGACAATTCTGATCCCCCTCAACAAACACTCCTCCAGCTGTGACCCTTGTGTGTTGGCAAACACAAAGGGATTTGGGGGAGTGTTTCCCTGACAACAAGGAGAATTTGGGAGAGGGACTTTTCCACTCCCAGCTCTTGATGTGTCCACACATCTCTGCCTGGGTGTGGGTGTGAATTGACTGTGGTTGGAATGTTGTGAATCTATAATTCAGTCACTGTTTAAATTGTAGCAAATGCTATTGAACCACTTGATAATTGTTCAATAGGTCAATGATTAAGTGCTACTAATGTCTTTTGCCCCCTTGTCTTTGGATCAAAATCCTTTGCACCCTGACCCAAGACTCTGTGTAAATCATTCTCTTTCATCAAAAAATATATATTTTTCATGACGTCCACTTTAAAATCTTCCTCCTTAGCTAAACTACAAAACAACTCTAATTAGCTGTAGAAATCTTGATGACTTGAAGACAATTAGAAGAAAGGGAAATAATTTGTTTTCCTGTGTTTTAATGGTCCCACAGTGTGTTTGGAGTTGCATCAGCTGTCAGTCCAAGATGGGTCATGTCAGAGCTGGTGAGGCTGGGAGGTGAGGAGCAAGGTTGATCATCCAGGGTCAGTGTGGATCTCCTGAGGAGACACTCAGCATCAAGATCACTTGGAGAACACCTCTATCACCTCTTCTCTGAACTAAAAAATAGCCATCATTGAATTAAAACAAAACAAGTACAAACTTCGAAGACTTGTTTTGAAATTGCCTTGAAGACAATTAAAGGAAAACAAAAAGATCCTGAGGGATTTCTGGATTTTAATGAGCCCCACAGTGTGTTTGCAGCCCAGCCCATGACCCTGAGGTACTGAGAGAAGATTGAAGCAGCTGCTGAAGAAGTCAGAAGCCAAAGTGCAAGTGCCTTGAAGCATTGCTGGGCCCCACTGAGGGCAGGCACTGCCAAAGCCTCCCCAGGGACTCCTTGGAGCAGCTCCTTGGAGGCCAGGAGTGCAGGCAGACAAAGGCTCTGGGCAGGCCCCTGCAATGCTGAGCAAAGCCTGCCTTGGTTTTGTGGAGCACAAAGGCCAAGGCCTGAGCCCCAGGCCCTGGCCCAGCAGATCCTGTCCCTCCCGGCTGGCTCAGGGCTGTTTGGGGGGCACTGGGATGGCAGGGGGAGGAACAACAAAGGCCCAAAACTGGGCAACCCCTGCCAGGCTCCTGAGGGAGGGGCGAGGCAGAAACCAAGTGCAGAACCTGCCAGACAAGTTGCTTGTGGTGGCCTGAGTGGCAGAGGCAGCTGCCAGAGGCAAGGGGACAAAGGCCTGGGTGCCTTTGGGCCTTGCAGCCCTGCCAGAGCCCTTGGCCATCTCTCCTGCAGGCTGTCCTGCCCTGGCCCTGCTGCTGCTCTGCCCTTGCAGGCTGCACACACCCCTCCTGCTTTCCCACCCCCTCCCAGCAGCATTTCTAGACCCTCCCTGATGGCTCTGCACCAGCTCTGGCTGTTCCCTGGAACACAAAGCCATGGGCTGATCCTGACTCCCTCTGGGTGACCTCTTGCAGCACAAGGGTCCCCATTGAGTGACATTTCTTTTTCCTCACCTCCAGTCTGAACCTTCAGTGCTGCTCTTTGTGGAGATTTCATTCTATTTCCAATACAGAGAAAAGCTCCATCCTGTCAGATCTCCTCTAGACCCTCTCCAGTTCTTCCTCATTCCTCCAGAATGGGGAACCTCACACCCAGACAGACCAGTCCAGATGTGGTGACCCCAGGGCTGAGTCCAGGGGGGTGACAACTCCCTTGTCTGGGTGCCCACACTCCCCCCAAGGCAGCCCCATGTGCAGTTGGCCTTAAATCAAGGGGCCATTCTGATCCTTTGTAATGCCACGGAATCAAGTGGCATTGTGACACTGCAGGACCTCATGAAACCAAAGGAATGCTGAGACATTTCAGAGCCTCATGGAAACAAGGGGCCACAGTGATACTGAAGAGTCTCATGGCACCCACTGTGCCTCCCCAGAACTCCATGGAATCAAGCAGAGCCGCTGCCTCCCCCCCGCCGCCGCACGGACCGGAGTCGCCGGCTCTGCCCCGCTTGGACACCTCTGGAGTCAGCGTGTTCTTGGGTAGCACAACTGATCTGAGATGAGAGAGTTTCCCACATTTTCCTTTGCCCCCTCTTTCCCATGGTTTTGGTTTTTTGTTCTTTGTTCATTCAGGGGGAAAAGGGAGAAGGGAAACATGTTGATCCCTGTTTTCATCTGTTTACAAAAGAGAGTTGGGACAGGGGGAGAGAGGAGGCAATTTCTCTGTTGTAGCTTTGAACTGTTCTGTTGGTATTGCTGGTTTTGCTGCTGTATTTCTTGTCAGTGAACTGTTATTTTTTTTCACTTATACCTCTTTGTATTTTGTCTCCCTGTAGTGGTGGGGAATAAAAGAGGAGTGAATTCATTTTATGGGAGTTTCTGCCCCAATATGTGTCTTTTAACCAGGACAGGTTGCTCAAGGGCTCCCTGAAATTTGGCATCATTCACAAAGGACTTGAAAACACATTTTGTCCCAATGTACAGAGAGATAATAAAGATGTTCTACAGTGGTGTTCAAGGGCTGATCACTGAGGGATTTCATCCAGAAGTTGCTGCCAAGAGGACTTTGTACCATGGATTTGATTTGACACTCTTCATTCAACCAGCTTCCCACCCACCACATCTTCCACTTCTTCAGTCCAGCTCTCACCAGTCTGGCCATAAGGAGACCACAGGAGACCATGTCAGGGGCCTTGATAAAGTCTGGGCACACAACATCCTCTTCTATTCCATCCCACAGGGGTTCTACAATCCCTGCCTTGTCCTTCCAATGCCTGAGAATGACTGCAGGAGGACTTGCCCTATCCCCTTCCCAACCTGAGCAGTCTGGAACTCTCCCAACCCTCTTTGCTGCTGAAAAACCTCGATATGATTAACTGCTCAGAGAATTTTGTATTTTTAAGCTGCAAAGTATTTGTTTATTCAACGTTGTGAGCAAGCCAGCTCGCGCTGGACAAGCTTGCTCTACCTGAATGTGCAAAAGGAAGCCATTTTATACACTTTAGATACATGGTTAAACCATTTAACATACATATTAATAAGTAGGCTGGTTTCTGGGTGGAGTCTTTCCAGGCATGCACAGTCTTCTACTCGGGGGTCTTCTCCTCAAGCCTTCATCCCTCTGGTGGTCACCATGGATATCTTCCTTGATTTGACCTCTTCAATTTTCTTTGTCAGGTGACCTGAATTCTTCAAGCTTGCAAAACCCTGGCTTTGGGCCTTCTGTATCTTATTCAAATGTCTAGTTTACCTAATTTATTACCATGTGTGTACTACTCCTCTCTATAATAAGTCCTTTGGTCCAGTGAGCAGAACAGAACATGGTATTAACCAGTGCTCCTGAAATGTTCTTCTAGCAACACAGGTATTGGGGTTTCTTAGCAGGCCAAGATATCTCAGTTAACTCTTTTAGGCCTGGCTCTTGTTGCAGTGGCTGTGCTGATTTCCAGAGGCTTCTGGCTTCCCAGGCAAAGCCAAGGCAAGAGCAGGTGGGAAGGGGCTGCGCTGCTGCTGCTCCTGCCCGAGAGCCCCGGCTGGGCCGGGGACGGAGCCCACGGTGCTGCAGCTCTGCCTCCTCCAGAGCCGGGGGGCTTTGGAACCAGGAATGACAGGGGGGAACAAAGGGGGCTGGGGGGCTGCACTGATGGTCACACTCGGGCCACCGTCAGCAGAGAGCTTCAGCCCCCCCAAATTAAAGCAGAGGGAAATGGTGCAAACTGTTTCATTTCAACCTTTCTTTACTCATTGCTATAAAATGACCCAACTAAAAGGAGGACAAGCAGGCCCTGATCCCTTCTCCTTTGGGAGAATCCCCACATCTGGTGCTGTGAGGGGCTGTAAAGGGCCACGAGGGGCTGTGAGGGGCCATGAGGGGCTGTGAGGGGCTGTGAGAGCTATGAGGGGCTGTGAGGGGCTGTGAGAGCTATGAGGGGCTGTGAGGGGTTGTGAGGGGCTGTAAGGGACCATAAGGGGCTGTGAGAGCCTGTGAGGGACCATGAGGGGCTGTGAGGGGCTGTAAGGGGCTGTGAGGGGCCATGAAGCACTGTTGTTGCCTAAAACCAGCTCTTAAAGAAACCTCTAAGACTCGATTTGTGAGTTTTAGTAGGCAGGCAATTCTATTACAACACACTGCATGATTTCAGCAAACCAGGTGCCCTGGGAATCAGTTCACCAAAGTGAACACAGAGGTATATTCACTCCTGCTGCTATGTCAGCATTACATGGTTATCCATTTTTTGTTCCCTGCATTCCTGTTTCATATTCATGGCATTCACACACACAGCAGACCTGCAGCTCCCAAAATTTATTAAGATATATACATATCCTTGTAAGGTCTCTGAGGGGTTTCATCAAGTGTCTTTGGTGGTCTTCTCTGTTTGGAGTCCCCAAAAATCCAGGTGACTGCCTTATGAACTTCTTTGAGACAGTATTCTTGGTTATATATACACCTGTTGCTTCAGCTCCCTTCTTCATTGTTCTCTCACCGTGCTTGGCTGATTTCTGTAAACTGCACACGGTAATTTTCTATGACACATTTTGTTGCAAAGACTATTAGTTCTTGTTACATCTCTACACCCCAATATCAAACTGCTCAGGTCTTACACATGGGTGCAGAAGGAGAGCGTGGAAGTTGAAAGAGAGCAGCTCAGAAAAGTCGTTCTCCCTGGCAGTGCTGCTGTGGTGGAACTCCTTTTCTCTCTGCAACTGTATAGATGGAATGTTCTGGTGCCATTTACAGATGGAATGAAGATTATGGACTCCTGACTTGGTGGACAGAAATCACTTTATTATCCATCACTCAGGGTTTTTATATCATTCACATTTACCTGGGAGTGGTTAAGCAAGTCACACATCCATCACTTACTCAGGCCGGCCTGTTAACACAGCACACACACAGACCTTGGAGTTTTAAGGAACTCCTTTACACACCCACATATGGTAAGAATGCAAACAGAATAGCTGAGCTCATTTCTGGGCAGTAAATCACAGCCTAGAGAAAACAACACAAGGTCATCTTAGACTTTTCTCAGGGCTTTCACTTCTTGATTCTCATGCTGGCTGTCACGTCTGCACACAGGGACAGTCCCTGCTACTTCAAAGGATTTTTCAATGAAGGATTTCAACCAAAAATTTTCTGCAAGAGAATTAGGTTTTTTGAAATGCATACATTACAATTCCTCATCTAGGCAGTATCAGAATCAAATTCAATAGTAGACAATGAATTAGAAAGGGTAAGAAGAATAACATTTTTTTTTGGAGAAAACAATATTACAAGAAAAAAGAGAACAACTCCCACAAATTATTGCCATAAAAAACCTGAGAAGAAAGGCTGGGCCATCCATTCTGAATGTTATGGAGCAGAAAACAGAAACATTTTTGCTTCTGAAAAACATCAAGTCATCATTTTCCTCAGAGCGTCCCTGAGCTCCTGGTTCCTGAGGCTGTAGATGAGGGGGTTCAGTGCTGGAGGCACCACCGAGTACAGAACTGCAACCACCAGGTCCAGGGATGGGGAGGAGATGGAGGGGGGCTTCAGGTAGGCAAATGTGGCAGTGCTGACAAACAGGGAGACCACAGCCAGGTGAGGGAGGCAGGTGGAAAAGGCTTTGTGCCGTCCCTGCTGAGAGGGGATCCTCAGCACAGCCCTGAAGATCTGCACATAGGAGAAAACAATGAAAATGAAACAACCAACTGATGAACTGGCAGTAATCACAAGAATGCCAGTTTCCCTGAGGTAGCCTGAGTGAGAGCAGGAGAGCTTGAGGATGGCAGGGATTTCACAGAAGAACTGGCCCAGGGCATTGCCCTGGCACAGGGGCAGGGAAAATGCATTGGCTGTGTGCAGCAGAGCATTGAGAAATGCAGTGGCCCAGGCAGCTGCTGCCATGTGGGCACAAGCTCTGCTGCCCAGGAGGGTCCCGTAGTGCAGGGGTTTGCAGATGGCAACGTAGCGGTCGTAGCACATGATGGTGAGGAGGAAATACTCTGCTGAGACGAAGAACAGAAACAAAAAGGCCTGTGCAGCACATCCCATGTAGGAGATGGTTGTGGTGTTATGGAGGGAATTGTGCATGGCTTTGGGGACAGTGGTGCAGATGCAGCCCAGGTCTGTGAGGGAGAGGTTGAGCAGGAAGAAGCCCATGGGGGTGTGCAGGTGGTGGTCACAGGCTACGGCGCTGAGGATGAGGCCGTTGGCCAGGAGGGCAGCCAGGGAGATGGCCAGGAAGAGCCAGAAGTGCAGGAGCTGCAGCTCCCTCCTGTCTGCAAATGCCAGGAGGAGGAACTGGGTGAGGGAGCTGCTGTTGGACATTTGCTGCTTCTTAGCACGGGGTCTGCTCAGCAAAGGAAGCCACAAGGAAAAGTTTGGACAGACACCTCTGACAATATCACTCCAGATTTCAATACAATTAATTTAAGGATTAAATCATTTTTTTCTCTCTAATAGTTGCTGGCAGAGGGCTGTGTGTGGCAGGAGCTCTTGCCATGTGCTGCCAAGCATTTCAACGTGTTTCCAGGCCAGCACTGCAGTTGTGCTGGACACAGCAGGACAGGAACCCTCCTGCAGAGAAGCCAAGGGCTGGGACAGGAGAGGGCCCACCCCCAAGGGAAGGCTCAGCCCTGCCCAGGATCCTACCCAGGCAAAGCTGGGCCTTGCTGGGGGCAGCACCAAACCCAGCAGCACAGACCCAGCAGAGAGGGCAGGGTCCCGCAGGGAGATGTTCTCCAGGCAGAGGCAGCTCCTTGCCCAGCACACAGTGCCCAGCAGAGCAGCAGGGAAGGGCCCCCAGAGCTGCCTGAACGCCCCCTCCCCCAGGCCTTGGGGGCACTTGCCCCCCACTCCCTGCCCAGGGCTCTGCTGCCTGGAGCTGTCCCTGCCAGCAGCTGCTTCCCTGGGCCCAGGGCTGGGTCCTGCCAGTGCTGCCAGAGCCCATCCCAGCCCTGGGGGCTCAGCTCTGCCCTGCAGAGCCCTCCCAGCAGCACAGGGCACTGCCCAGGGGAATCCCTGGCTGGGCAGGCTCTGATGGCAATGCCAGAGCAACCCTGGGGAGGCTGGAAAAGTGACACTGATGCCTCTATAAGACAGTTTTGATGACTGATACTGTCAGGTTCAATCCCCTCTAACCTAACAGAGTTCAAGTTTCAGTGTCTCCTCCTGCGCTGAGAGATTCATTTCTCTGTCGCAGTCAGCACCCAGACAACCCAGAGTATAACACTGAAAGAACTGGTTCATTCTCTTGAAGGTACCCCCTGTCTGTCTGTGCCTCTTGCAAATACCTTCTGGGAAATTTCCTGCTTTGATCTGGAACTGTGACCAGCCCTCATCCCTGCAGCACACTGGAGATCAGAAGGACAATGCCCTGCTCTGCCCTGCCAGGAGTTGTTCCTTCCCCACAGCCCTTCTCCCCCAGCCCCGTGGCAGCTCCTTGGCCGGGCTGAGAGCTGACCCTGGAAGGCAGCAGAGTCCCTGCCCAGCACACGGAGCCCTGGGGGCAGGACCCTGCTCTGCACCACAGCCTTGGGCACCCCTGGCTGCACCCCCACCTTCCCACCCCACAGCCAGCCCTGGCACAGGGAACCTTCTTGCCCTGGGCCTCTGAGGGGGCAGCAGCAAGTCCTGCTCTGCAGCAGCTTCTCCTGCTGCACCCCAGCAAATCCAGCAGAGCCATCCTGACAGCTCCTGCCACTGCTGCCATTTGGCAGCTGGGAGAGGCACTTGCAGGAACTCACCTGCACTGCTCTGCAGCCAGAGCCTGACCATGGCAAAGGGCTGGCAAGGTTCCTGCCCTGAGCAGCTCTGCCCTGTCCTCCCACCCCAGGATCCCTTGAACCTCCTGCTCCCTTCTCCTCTCTGCCCTTGCTGCCTGCAGCTCCTGCCCTGCTCTGCCATGTGGCCACTTCCCCTGCACTGCAGCAACTGGGAGTGTCCTGCTGAAAGATCATAGAAGCTGTGGGATGTGGCAGCTTTAGGAGATGCCTCCAGGAGGGCAAGTTGAACTTTCCTACAACCAGAGAATTCTTCCTTCAAATCCTGGGAAGGTTTCTCCTGTAGTGAGAGCTCAGTCACCTCCCAGCCCAGGCTGCCTCTCATCTCTCTGCCTTCTCTCCTGTGCCCTGGGTGCTGCAGGCAGTGCCCTCAGCCCTGCTGGGCTGTGCAGAGGAGCTGCTCACCAGCAGAGCTGTCTCTTTGAAGCTCTTCTTGCTTGCCAGGAGCTCCCTGTGTGCCAGGAGTTCCGCTCAGCTCAGCAGCACAGCAACAGCTCCAGGTCTTTAATGACCCCCAGAGGGGGTTTGTGTTGTTTATGTGAAACTCAGTCCCTGAGAGGAAGTTCAAACAACTTTTCAAGAACTCAAAATGAGTTTGAAATACTGAAGTTTCTTGTACTGTTACTGGGTCTCAATGAGGGACACGACTGTGAAAGTGTCCCCAGATTCAAGTTGGAACAGAAAATTGCAGACAGTGATGACAAGAATGGACAAGCAAGGGAAAGGGGGCTCTGATGCTGAGGAAACCTGGATGTATTTCATTAATCCAATGGGCCAAGCCCTGACCCCCAGCCCCTGGGAAGGCAGATCCTGTCCCTGCCTCATTCCTCAGGGCTCTTCCTGGGGCACTGGGATGTGGGATGTGCAATGCCAAGGGCAGGACCATGGGGTGGCACCTGCCAGGCTACTGAGCAGGGACAAGGAGGCCATGAGGCCCCAGGGCTGCAAGGGGCACTCCCCTCCTCCTGGCATCAGGGGCACAGACAGCAGCCCTGGCCAAAGGCCTGCAGAAGGTGGCTGTGTCAGGGCCTTTCAGCTTCTCCCCATGCCTGTCTCCTCTCCAGCCCAGGCTGTCCTACGGTGTCCATGCCCTGCCCCTTTCCCTGCAGGCTGTCGTCATCCCCCCGGTTGCCCCACCTGGCTGGCACCTTCCTGCACTGACATCTCTGCGTCCTCCCTGGCTCTTCCTGCACACACAAAGCCTTGGGCTCATCCAGACTCCTCCTGGGTGACGTGTTCCAGCACAGCGTTTTCCATGGAGTGAAATTCCTTTTTCCTCATGTCCACTCAGGACCTCCCCAGCTGCACTTGCCATTAATTCTTTCTTTCTCATGCTCTTTTCTGCTCTGACAAAAGGATCCACCATCTCTAAATCCTCCCTTCAAGCCCTCTCAGGGCTGTCCTGTAGTGTCCTCAGTCTCCACACCACTGAGGCCACAGCTCCTTAGCCCCTCTCTAGTGCTCATGTGCTTGAGACCTTTAAAGCCCATCTTGGGAGATCTCTGGGCACTCACTAATGTTTTTGCAGATGAAAATGTCGTGCTCATAGTCTGAGTAAACCACAGGGATACTTTTTACCAAGGCCTGTAGTGGCAGAACATGGGGCAGTGGCTTTGAACTGAAAGAGAAGAGTTTTATATTGGATAATAAGAGGAAAGATTTAACAATAAGTGCGGCAAGAACTGGAACAGGTTTCCAGAGAACTGGATGTCCCAACCCTGCATTTGTCCAAGGTCAGGGAGTGTGAATAACCTCAATTAGTAAAAGATACCATTCTCCTTGTCCAGGGACTTGGACCAGATGACATTTTAGCTCCCTCCCAAGCCAAATCATTCTGTCATTTTTTGAGTTTTAAGTCCCAGACTCCTTCTCCAAAGAATTTCTATGTCAAGGACATGAATTGCCATGTTTTTGGAGAATCCCTTCTAAGTGCAAAAGGTAAAAAATTAACTGAAAGGAAGTTCCAAGGTATCTGTATGAAACTTTAAGCAAGTGGGTCAATGGCAGAACCTCTCAGGGTGACCTTGCAGCTGAGGATGGGGGATTCAGACTCGGGGTCTGAGACTCATGATGGGCAGCCAGAAAGGGGTTTTGGGGACTGGGCAAGACTTATGATGGAAAGAACCTAGGAAAGAACCAAAGAAAGGGTGGGACCCCAGTGGTTTCTGGAGGAACAAGCATGATGAAAGAGAGAGAAAAGACACTGAAGAAGCTGGTCCTGTTAAACAGGAGGCTGGTCAAGACACGTCCCTGGCTGTGCCCTGCACTGATCCCCACAGCCTGTCCCCTTTTCTTAAGAACTCCATTGCCAAGAAGTTTCTGTGAGGAGGGACCTCTCTGCTCCTGGCACAGATTGTGGCTCAAGTTGCAGCCACTGCAGCAGGAACCACAAATAGTCAGGTCTTGTGTTCTCTGGGGGGCCAGACTCTGCCCAGACTGGGGTGTGTGTGCGTTGGAAGCACAGAAGAGTGAAGCAAATGCAAAGCTAAACACCCAATGTAGCCTGACTTTGTCCCTAAGTGGGGGCTGAGAATTGGACACAACATGTGCAGGGACAGATGGAGGGGTTTGTCCCCCTGGCCCTGCCCAGAAGGGACACCTTTCAGGAAGGGTTGTGGCCTTGGCTGTGCTGAGGGTTGCTCCGGGCAGTGCAGCTTGGGATTGCAGTGGCACTGTCAGGGCTCTGCAGAGCTCCTGGCAGTTCCTGCATTTGTCCCCAGCAATGCCAGAGAACTGCAGGGGTTGCAGTCAGTCACTTGTGCTCTTTGGGACCCCGACTGGCTCTGCTGAATGGGAGCAGGCCTGGAGTTCCCAGACTGTTCCTACATCCAGGGTCGGGCCTGCAGTGACGTTTGTGCAGCATTCAATTGGTGCAGTGGCAGGATGGCCATGGATCCATTCCTGCAGAAACACAATGGGGCTCCATCCCAGGTAGGGATAGAATGGGCCCACAAATGTTGGAAGGATAACAACAAGGGAGTTTTGGCCCTGTGGAACCCCATGGAACCAAAGGAACCCTGGGACATGGCAGAACCTCATGGAATAAAGGGGACATTGTGACCCTGCAGCACCTCATGGAACCAAAGGGAGTCTGGGACGTGGCAGGGCCTGATGGAAACAAAGGAACCTCCTGGGAACAAAGAGACCCTGGGACACTGCCAAAACTCAGGGAGACAAGGGAACCCCAGGACACTGTGGAATCTCCTGGAATCCAGGGGCCATTGGAATACACTGGGGCCTCCTGGAACCAAAGGGAACATGGGACACTGCGGAACCTCATGGAATCAAAAGGACCCCGGGACTTTGTGGAATATCAGGGAATCAAGGGACCAGTGTGACATCCCAGAACCTTTTGGAACCAAAGGGAACCAATGAGACACTGAGAAATCTCATGGAATCAAGGGTCCATTGTGACACTGTGGAACCTCACAGAATCAGGGGGCTATTATGATTCCGCAAGGCCTTCTGGAGTCAAAGGGAACATTGTGACACTGGGGAACCTCATGGAATCAAGGGTCCATTGTGACAGTGGGGAAAATGATGGAATCAGTGGGCCATTGTCACACTGCAGGGCCTTAGGGAGCCAAAGAACACTGGGAAACAGTGCAACCTCATGGAATCAAGGAGCCATTGTCCCACTGCTGATTTCAAGGACTAAGGGATCCAATCTTTGCCTCAGATTTTGTCAACAAATTAAATTTAAGGAATTACAGAAATGAGATTTAACCACTTTTGTCCCACTGGTTTTAATGACTGGCAAAATGAGAATATTTGTATAAAATGAATCATTTATTTTTACAAATGATCAGACCAATGACCTTAATCAGAATTATTTACTACACAATACAAAGGCTAAAACTGCTAGTTGTACAGTATAAGATAGGATAGTGCACTATAATGAAGCAGTTATTGAAACAATTATATTAAAGCTAGCCAAAAGAAAAAAATATTACATAGAGATCTGATGTAACTCACCCAGACCAACGGTCGTGGGGAAATTTCTTCTACTCAACCTTGAGGAGTGTCCTTGGAGGGCGTCCCCACCCAAGGCAGGAATCTCCACATATCTACCCCAAGAAGGGCTGGGTTAGAAGAACCTGCCTGGATGAAAGGGGACTGGACTTCTCCAGTAGGAAGGGATTGACTGCTTCTCACAAATGGACAGGCCAGTTATCAACTTCTCTGTCCCATCCAACTTCCAAAAGCAGGATGTGTGTTTGGAGTTGGGTGAACCAGGTTGGTTTGGGCATCATCCAACACCAAAACCATTCCCATGGTGCCACTGGTAATTCTCGGATCTCACAGACAGCTTGCATGAGAGCTGGCACTGTTGGCATTGTCTGATGGGATTTTAGGCCTTATCAGGGTAGGCCCTCCTGCCACCCGAGTAGAGAGGTTGGCTGTGAAAGTCCATCCTGGAGATGCACAGGGAGCCAAGAGTTGGGCTCCTGAGTGACATCCAGCAATGGACAGGGGGATGGGACTGAGCAGATGAAAGTGTCTCAGGTAGAGCTGGACTGGCAACACAAGGGGGAATTATTCCTGACTCACTGGGCCCAGGACACCTCAGGTCCTCAGGGAAGAAGTGCAACATCCAGCTGGGCCTGTGATCCAAGGGTGCATTTAACCATGGACACCAACTGCCAGGTTCTCCAGAACTGGGAAACATGTGCTGCCATCAAAGAGGCCAAGAGGGTAAAGCCCCTGTGGGGTGGGGGATGATGGCTGAGATAGAGATGTGGGCAGGCCTGGCAGATTGATCCCAGCACACTCCCCAAACCCACCCAGGCAAGCTCTACGTGCTGACCATGGTGGACACAACCCCTGGATGGGAGGAGACACCCCCTGTGCCTCCCAGCACTGCCCAGAACACCATCCTGGGCCTGGAAAAGCAAGTCCTGTGGAGACACGGCCCTCCAGAAACACTGGAGTTGGACAGCAGAGAACTTGGACCAGAGAGCTTGGCATGGAGTGGGTGGATCATATTCCCTGTCAGGCACCAGCCTCTGGGAAAGCTGAATGGCAGAGTGGACTGTTCCAAACCACCTTGAAAGCAATGGGCAGTGGGACCCTCACACCTTGGGATCTGCATTTAGCAAAAGCCACCTAGTTAGTTAATCCTGTAATCTCAAGAGAAAAAACTCCAGGCCAATTCAGTGTCTAAGATCAGCTCAAAAGAGCAGGTCCTTTAATCAGGCCCACAGGCCCAGGGGAACACACACGACGCGCCCTCCCAGGCAATGGTTCTGCAGTTTTAGAAGATGGTCCATCCAATGCCAGAACTCTCCACCCCCCAGTTCTGCCCAGTTCTGCCCCCAACATGCCCCTTGGGGAATTGGGTTTGGGATTTTTGGGGCCCCTTCTTCCTCCTCTTTCTCTTCTTCACAGCACGTACAGTCCTTGGAGCGCCTCCAAAATTCTGGGCTTGAAGGTTGCTTTGTCTCTTGTGGGATCTTGTTGTCCAGGCCTAGGCTGTGATGTTGTTCAATAGAGATGTTTTTCTACAATTCTACCTTGCAAAGAAGTCTAAACAGGCTAAAGGAATTTAGAAAATTTGATGTCAAATGGGGTAATAAGGTTAGGTCTGTGTAAACTACTATGCTAAAGGATGGCATAAAATACAGCTGCAGGACTTTTGCATTAGACCTCTGATGGCCCATCAAAGCCCATCCCTCCCTCGACAAATCTTGAAAGGCAGGAAAAACCCTTTTCCCAGGCCCCTCACGGGAACTCTGCGCAGGCCCAGGAGATGTTGGGGGTTCGAGCATTGCCCGGGTCACCATCCATGGATATAATAACTCATAACTTCTTGGAGTGTGGGGGCTTCCCTCCCCCATCCCCAACAGATCAAGGCCACCACTTCAACTGACAGACATTGGAGCTGCAACTCCCAAGTTCCATCGCTGGACCCTGTGGGCGGTGACTACAGACATCTTTCCACTCTCAGCTTTGCTTTCCTTTACTCTCCCTCACCCTTATCCTGTCTTTCCTTTCTCTCCCTTATGCATTTTCCCTAAAGGTTCTCTTTATGCCATATTGCTGTAGATGAGAGATAGAGATGATAACACCCAAAATGGCAACATACCTGTTTACCTTTGAAACAAAATTGTTCTGAAATAAACCCTACATATATATGTTTTCAAACACCGATTATTCAGTGTCGTTTCACTCTAATCCACCCCAAGGGATTTATTAATAAGAACCTGGTTACCCCCCCCTTTCTGGGTGGGTAGTAACAGACCCCTTGTAGCAGGATGTTCTACCTGGAAAAGAATCTGATGGGAGAATGCAAGCACTGCAAGCTCTCTGTGGGGAGTTACTGCTGGTGCCAAGGGGTTGGTTTAGTGTTGAATTGTGCCAAACCCAGCCTGGTTCCCCAACCTTCCAACACACATCCTGCTTTTGGAAGCAGAGTTTGACAGATCAGCTGCTCACTGGCCTGGGAATTTGTGACTGAGATCCATCAGTGACAAAGCATAAAAGCCCAAGGCCAACTTTCCTAGAGCAGATTCTTCCAAAGACTTTCTTGAACTCTGTGTGGAGCTTCTGCTGTGAAGCAGGGACAGCTCTTGATGGTCACTGCCCAGGGGGTAAAAGAAAGAGAGAGATCTGCCTTGATTTATTTCTCTCAGACCCCGCCGGGCCCTCCCCGCTTCCTGCCGGGATCGGACACCGCCGGCGGCCCCGGCCCTGCTGGGCTCCATCAGCCTGAGCAATTGCTGCCAAGGAGGGGCCGGGGGCTTCCTCTTGGCCTTCGTCTCCCTGGCGCTGGGGCTCGGCTTCTACCTGTGCCAGAAGGTGAGGGGGGTCCCAGGGGGTCGTGTGTCCCCCCAGAGCGTCTGTGCCCCCCCGGGGACCCCCCACCCCGCTGTCACCCCCTTTTCTCTCCCCACAGAGCTCCTGAGCCGGCGGCGGCCGCAGCCCCTCCCCGGGACCTCGGGCCCAGCCTGGACCCCTCCTGTCCCTGTGAGGATTTTGGGGGGTCGTGTGTCCCACCATCCCTGCTTTTATTCTGACACCACCCAGCTGCTCCCAGTGATGCCAGTAAAGCTTCCCAGTTCTCCCCAGTCCCGGTTATTGGGGGGCAGTGGGGAAATGGCGTGGGGGAATCCCAAGGGTTGGAGCTGAGTCTGGGGAGGCAGAACTGGCCCTGGGATGGATCGGGAATGGAGACCCCCCTGTGTTTCTCCGTGTCATCCCGCTCTGGAGGGGTTTAGGAGGGCACCTGCCCCTCAATGGGCACCCAGCTCATCCCAAAAGGTGCTGGGAACCCCCCTGCACTTCCCCAAAGCACCTCAAGAACCCCCAAACATACTCAAAGCCCAGCCAGGACCCCCTCAAACCCCTTTCCTTGGGGGACTTCTCTGGGCACTGGTGGTGCTGAGAGTCCCCCCGGCTGTGGGCGAGGAGCTCTCGGGTGAGCGGGGGGTGGGAAGGGGGAGGTCAGTGGGAAAAGGGGGGTCAGAGGGGATAAAGGGGTGGTGGGACCCCAAACTGAGTGGGAGGGGAGTGGGACCCCCCAAAAGTGGAGGAGGGAGGGGCACTGAGGTTTGGGGGATGATGGGAAATGGGTGGGAGAGGACAGAACAGTTGGGAAAGGGGAGGGTGGGACCCCCAAACTGAGCATGAGGGGGCTGGGGAGTGTAGGGATGATGCGGAAGGGGTGGGAAAGGAGGAAAAAAGTAGAGGTTGGGACCCAAAAAGTGATCCTAGGTGGGTTGTGGATTGAGGGGACCACGGAAGAGTGGGAGGAACAGGGAGAAGGGTGGAAAAGGGGTGGTAGTCCAATGATCCCATGAGGGTCTTTGGGCACGGGGGGATTGGCAAAGGGGACTGGCCCCCCTGAGCTCCAAACTTTCTGTGGGGTGCTGGGGGCTGCTGGATCCAATCTCAGCCTTGGGTCATGACAACAGTTTCAGTTTAGAGGAATTACAGAGGTGTGACTGAACCACTTTTGTTTCCCAAGTTTTAATGATGGAAAATCAGATTTATTGATAGAAATGAATTATTTAGGGTTACAAATGATAAGACAAAAGATCTTCTTTAGAATTATTTACTGCACAGTATACATACTGAAACTACCAGGAGTACAGGATAAGATAGGACAGTGCTCTACACTACAGGAATAGTTGAAGCAAATCTACTCAAGCTGGCACAAAAGCAATAATTCTTAATTAGAGATGGATGGAACTCCCCCAGACCAACGCTCATTGGGAGATCTCTGCTCTCAACCTCCAGGAGAGACCTGAAGGTCTCCCCGGCCAAGGCAGGAATCTCCACAGCACCAAGAAGGGTTCTGTTGGAAGAACGTGCTCCTGTGAAAGGGGACTGGCCCTTTGTGGTGGAAAGGGATGGAGTGACAGTCACTGGACTCCAGGGGTTGCTTCACCATCAGGGGGTTCATTCGGGGTGGAAGCAGCGGCTGAAGCTCTTCCTGCAGTCGGGGCACTGGTGGGGCTTCTCTTACTGGTGGGTCCGTTGGTGTCTGGTCAAGGTAGAGCTGTGGGGGAAGCTCTTCCCACACTCCCCACACTTGTAGGGCCTCTCCCCTGTGTGGATGCGCCGGTGGGTGATGAGGGTGGAGTTCTGACTGAAACCCTTCCCGCAGTCAGTGCAGCGGAAGGGCCTCTCATCCGTGTGCGTCCGCTGGTGCACAAGGAGATTCCAGCTGGTCTGAAACCTCTTCCCACATTCCCCACATGTGTATGGCTGTTCCCCAGTGTGGATGCGCTGGTGTCGGATCAGATGGGAGCTCTGTCTGAAGCTCTTTCCACATTCCCCACACGTGTAAGGACGTTCCCCAGTGTGGATGTGCTGGTGTTTTAGAAGGTTGGAGCTGTCACTGAAGTTCTTCCCACATTCCCCACACGTGTAAGGACGTTCCCCAGTGGGGATGTGCTGGTGGGTAAGTAGGCTGGTGATCCACCTAAAGCTCTTCCCACATTCCAAGCACTGGAAGGGTTTCTCCCTGCTGGGAGGCTGATCAGGGACCACCAGCTCAGAGCTCCCACTCAAACTCCGGCCGCCTTCCCAGCACAGGCTGGCTCTTTCCTCCTCAGAGCACCCTGGGCTGGCTTTGGAGCCCCTCCTGCGGGGGGATCTCCGGCCCTTTTCCTCCCCGCTGCCTTCCTGCGCCGGGGAGCCCTTCAAAACGGCCTCTCCCACCAGGGTCTCACGGGGGGATTTGTCCTCCGCGCTCTCCGTCCTCAGCTCGGGGCCTGGGGCAGGAAGCAAGAAGGACAGGCAGGGGATTTGCCTCTGGCCCACAGGGAAGGCCAAGGACATCCCCCCAACTCCGGCCCCGGCAGGACGGCGGCGCCAGCGGGGTTGTCCTGCAGCCGGGGCCATGCTGGGCTGACAGAGCCAGCACAACACCCGCCCAAAGGGACACTGACTTCCTCCTCACCTGCCTGGGGGGCCCAAGGCATCTTCCTCTTCCTCGCAGCCTCCTCCTCCATCCGCCCAAGCTTTGGGAAGGACAAATCCTGATGGGGGGAAAACAAGGGCTGAGCGTGTTGGCTTGGGGGTTCCTCCTGCCCAAGTCCATCTCTAGAAGTCACCGGACATCCTGTGTCCATAAAAACCTCCAAAACACCACGATTCAGCCCAGAAAACCCCAAATCATCGAGATCAGGCAAAAGCAATAGTGAGAAGACTCCGGCCCCCCCAAACTGAAAAAAGTTGAGATTCACCTAAAAAATACTCCAAAATATGAAGATTAGCCCAAAAACTTTCTCCTAAGATTTCCCCTTCTCTGGTTTCCCCCCTCTAGGGTTCAGAGAGTCTCCCCTCTCTGGGATGCTGGGGGTTCTACCTAGAGATGCTGGGAGTGTTGGGGGTCTCAAGGCTCCCTTCTCCTCTGATTCTCGCCTTCGGGATGCTGCATTCCCGGAAATTCCCCCTCTCCAGGTTCTCCATTTTGTTGTCCTAGGGGATCCCAGGGGTCCCCACTGTCCAGGCTTCCCCTTCTCCGTGCCCCCCCTCATCAGGCTCTCAGGGTTCTCGAAGCTCCTCCCTCTGTCCAGCCTCCCTCGCTCTCCAGGGATCAAGGCATGGGGACACCGAGGCACCCCCAAGGCAACCCCGCTCTCCCCACTCCCCTCAGCCCCCCCTTCCCACCCCTTTCCCATCAGCCCCCAAACCCCGGCTCCCCCCAGCTCCCTTTGGGGGTGACCCACCCGCTCTTTTCCCTTCTCTCTGTACAAAATTGCTTCCCAATATCCAACCTAAACCTCCCCTGGCACAGCTCCAGACCCAGCCCTCTTGTCCTACTGCTGCTTCCTGGCAGAACAGCCCCAGCCCCACCTGGCTCCAACCTCCTGGCAGGGACTTGCAGACAGTCAGGAGGTCTCCCCTGAGCCTCCTCTTCTCCAGCCTCAACACCCCCAGCTCCCTCAGCCTCTCCTCACACCACTTGTGCTCCACTCCCTTCCCCAGCCTCGCTGCTCTTCTCTGCACCTGCTCCAGCCCCTCCAGGGCCTTCCTCAGCTCAGGGGCCCAGAGCTGGACACAGTACTCCAGGGGTGGCCTCACCAGCGCTCACTCCAGCCCAACAATCCCTTCCCTGCTCCTGCTGACACACTCTTCCTCACACAGGTCCCTGGTTCTGCAGCAGCTGCAGATGCTCAAGGGGCAGCAGGACCAAGTCAGGGGCCTGGGGGGAGTCTGGGAGGCTTTGGGGTACGGGAGGGTCTTGGGGGAGCTGGGGAGGGGCTTTGGGGATTGGGGGTACAAACCAGCACAGACCAGTACAGACCAGTACAGACCAGTACCTCCTCACTGCTCCCCAAATCTCTCCTGGAGCTGGGTCACCTTGTCCTGGGACACCTGAGCCCCCCACCCAGTGCCCTCCCAGTACAGCCCAGTGCCCCCAGTACAGCCCACTGTGTTCCTGTCCCCCCCCCTTTGAGTCCAAAGTAAAGGGAGAAGGGAAAAAACCTGTTGGTGGGAGAGCTGTTGCAGTCTGGTCAAAAGTGGTGATTGCAGTCCAGTTGAGGGTGGTGGTCTCAGTCTGGTTGAGAGCGATGAGCTGCAGTCTTCCTCTCCTCTGGATCCCACGACTGGTAGAAAAGTTCTGAAACTCCAGGTTTATATATTCTCCAGTTCAGGCAGAAATGGTCAATCCTTACCTCAGAGCGGGGAATTCCATAAAAGGAATGGTCAATCCTTCCCTCAGAGCAGGGAATTCCATAAAAGGAATGGTCAATCCTTCCCTCAGAGTGGGGAATTCCATAAAAGGGTATGAGGACAGGAACATCCCCCCACAGGCAGGCCCTCCCCCCCCCCTTGACAAGAGTTTCTGGGAAATGGCATGGAGGGTCATAGAATACACAGCTTTGGGCTATACCTATCCAGTGATGAATCGGTCCCAGTTGTTCTAACTGGGACACCACTGCTCTAATTCCAAGCCAGAAAAAGCCCAAACCCAGAACTCCAGACTCTTATTTGTCCTCTAATGCCCACCCCAATCCCAAACCTGTATTACCTGGATGAAAAGCCAAGCTTTAATCCTAACCCAGCCTAAAAATCTCTTCCCCTAATCATGAACCAGACACTGCCAGTAGAACAACAAACCTCCCAAAGTTCTGCCTGATCCCCACCCTGAGCTCTAAACCCCAAACCCTGGCCATTCAGCACCCCCACAGCCCTTGGGAGCAGGGCAAGGACCTGCAGGGCCCAGAGCAGGCCCAGGGGGTTGGCAGAGGAATGGGAGGTGACCTGGATCTGCTCAGCTCTGCAGTGACCCCCAGGAGAAGGGCCTGGGCTCTGGCAGGGATGTCCTGTGGCACAGGGGCTCAGGATCCAAGTTGAGAAGGCCAAGTGCACATGGCAACAGCCAGAGCTGGTGCAGAGACATCAGGGAGGGTCTAGAAATGCTGCTGGGAGGGGGTGGGAAAGCAGGAGGGGTGTGTGCAGCCTGCAAGGCCAGAGCAGCAGCAGGGCCAGGGCAGGACAGCCTGCAGGAGAGATGGCCAAGGGCTCTGGCAGGGCTGCAAGGCCCAAAGGCACCCAGGCCTTTGTCCCCTTGCCTCTTGCAGCTGCCTCTGCCACTCAGGCCACCACAAGCAACTTGCCTGGCAGGTTCTGCACTTGGGTTCTGCCTCGCCCCTCCCTCAGGAGCCTGGCAGGGGTTGCCCAGGTTTGGGCCTTTGTTGTTCCTCCCCCTGCCATCCCAGTGCCCCCCAAACAGCCCTGAGCCAGCCGGGAGGGACAGGATCTGCTGGGCCAGGGCCTGGGGCTCAGGCCTTGGCCTTTGTGCTCCACAAAACCAAGGCAGGCTTTGCTCAGCATTGCAGGGGCCTGCCCAGAGCCTTTGTCTGCCTGCACTCCTGGCCTCCAAGGAGCTGCTCCAAGGAGTCCCTGGGGAGGTTTTGGCAGTGCCTGCCCTCAGTGGGGCCCAGCAATGCTTCAAGGCACTTGGACTTTAGCTTCTGACTTCTTCAGCAGCTGCTTCAATCTTCTCTCAGTACCTCAGGATCATGGGCTGGGCTGCAAACACACCGTGGGGCTCATTAAAATGCAGAAATCCCTCAGGATCTCTTTGTCTTCCTTTAATTGTCTTCAAGGCAATTTCAAAACAAGTCTTCAAAGTTTGTACTTTTTTTTTTTTAATTCAAGGATGGCTATTTTTTAGTTCAGAGAAGAGGTGATAGAGTTGTTCAAGTGATCTTGATGCTGAGTGTCTCCTCAGGAGATCCACACTGACCCTGTATGATCAACCTTGCTCCTCACCCCCCAACCTCACCAGTTCTGACATGGCCCATCTTGGACTGACAGCTGATGCAACTCCAAACACACTGTGGGACCCATTAAAACACCGAAAAACAAATTATTTTTCTTTCTTTAATTGTCTTCAAGACGTCAACAACAAATTAGAGTTGTTTTGTAGTTTAGCTAAGGAGGAAGATTTTAAAGTGGAAGTCACGAAAAATATATATATTTTTATGAAAGGGAATGATTTACACAGAGCCTTGGGATGCAAGAGGGTCAGGGCACAAAGGATTTGGATCCAAAGACAAGGGGCAAAAGACATTATTAGCACTTAATCATTGACCAACCGAAGGATTATCAAGTGGTTCAATAGCATTTGCTGCAATTTTAACAGTTACTGAATTCTAGTTTCAAAATAACAATTCACACCACAGTCAATTCACACCCACAGCCAGGCAGAGATGTGTGGACACATCAAGAGCTGGGTGTGCAAAGGTCCCTCTCCCAAATTCTCCTTGTTGTCAGGGAAACACTCCCCCAAATCGCTTTGTGTTTGCCAACAGACAAGGGTCACAGCTGGAGGAGTGTTTGTTGAGGGGGATCAGAATTGTCCTGGGCATCAGCGAGGGTCTTTGGAGTGTTGCAAACTGGAGGGTTCCCGAGCTGGGAGAGGCTGCCAGAGGTGTCCCACTGAGAGGGAGGTGCTGGGGAGCTGCCAGGGCCTCCCTCAGCCCTGCTGGCTGTGGGCTCCCAAGGGGACTGGCTTTAGTGATCTGCTGAATTTCCATCCTGGTGTCAGGAATGACTGGAGTTTACAAACTATTTGGGAATTGTATCCAATCTGGTCCATTTGGGCTACAATTCAGGCAAGGAATATTCCAAGGCTTTCATGGGATGACTGATTATCCTATGTTCCAGAGCTGTTCCACTCCAGATTGTTCCCACCTTTATGGTCCAGGAGCACCTGGTCCAGTCCAGGGACACTTCCCCACACCCCTGGTCCAGTCCAGGGGCTCTTCATTGCTCAACTGGTTTGGTCAGGGCTTGTCAGGATCTCCTGAGATCATCGACCAGGCCTGAGGACAGTGGGGGGAGGATGCACCACCACAGAGGCTTCTAAGAAAGATGGGGACAAACTTTTTGTAGGGACATCCCTGAGCACTCTCCAAGGTGTTTGCAGATGAAAACATTGTGCTCATAGTCTAAGATAGTCACAGTCATATGTTTTACCAAGGCCTGTATTGACAGAATATGGGGCAATGCATTTAAACTGGAATAGGGGAGCTTTCTATTGGATAATAGGAGGAAATATTTGCCAATGGGTCTGACAAGAACTGCAACAGGTTCCCAGAGAAGAGGATGTCCCATCCCATCCCTTGGATTTGTCCAAGGTCAGGAACTTTGAGCAGCCTCAATTAGTGAAGATGTCACTGTCTATGTGCAGGAGTTTGGACCACATGAGCTTTTATCTCCCTTCCAAGTCAAACCATTCTGTGATTCTTTGAGTCTAATATCCCAAACTCCTTCTCCAAAGTATTTCCATGTTGAGGACATGAATTACCATATTTTTGAAGAAGCCATTCTAAGCCCAAAAGGTAACAAATTAATTCCAAGGAAGTTCCAAGGTATCTGTATAAAACTATAACCAAGTGGGTCAATGGCAGAACCTCTCAGGGTGACCCTTCAGCTGAGGATGGGGGATTCGGCCTCGAGCTCTGAGACTCATGATGGGCAACCAGAAAGGGGATTTGGGGACTGGGCAAGACTTGTCATGGGATGTCTAGGAAAGAACCAAAGCAAGGGGAGGATCACAATTGTCACTGGAGGAACAAGCATGAGAAAAGAGAGAGCAAAGAGGATGAAAAAGGTGATCATGTTAAACAGGAGGCTGGTCAAGACACGTCCCTGGCTGTGCCCTGCAAATGATCCCCACAGCCTGTCCAGTTTTCTTAAGAACTCCATTGCCAAGAAGTTTCCGTGGGGAGGGACCTCTCTGCTCCTGGCACAGATCGTGGCCCAAGTTCCAGCCACTGCAGCAGGAGCCACAAATAGTCAGGTCTTGTGTTCTCTGGGGGGTCAGACTCTGCCCAGACTGGGGTGTGTGTGTTGGAAGCACAAAAGAGTGAAGCAAATGCCAAGCTAAACACCCAATGTAGCCTGACTTTGTCCCTGAGTGGGGGATGAGAATTGGACACAACATGTGCAGGGACAGATGGAGGGGTTTGTCCCCCTGGCCCTGCCCAGAAGGGACACCTTTCAGGAAGGGTTGTGGCCTTGGCTGTGCTGAGGGTTGACCCGGGCAGTGCAGCTTGGGATTGCAGTGGCACTGTCAGGGCTCTGCAGAGCTACATCACAGCTCCCCTGTGACATCACAGCTCCCCTGTGACATCACAGCTCCCCTGTGACATCACACCTCCACTGTGACATCACATCTGCCCTATGGTGTCACATCCATCATATGACATCACACCTCTCCCGTGATATCATATCATCCCTGTGTCATCATGTCCTCCTGTGACATCACATCATCCCTGTGGCATCACATCTCCCCTATGACATCACACCTCCCTGTGGGAAATGACTGGATGGTAGGCCTTGAATTTGAGCAGTTGCAGCTCTGAAGTTGCAGAGGAATGTAAACAACTCTAAGGAAATATTTACTGCAATGCTGGACAGAACAAACGTAATGCAACTGAGACCAAAGGTCACCAATCCAAATGTGTGTAGTGTCACCAATGAAAGTATGTACAGTGTCTTCTGTGTTACCAATGAAAGTATGTACAGTGTTTTAAGTTTGAGACTTTTAATCAATTATGTTGTATGATAGTATGATAGTATACAAAGAGTATAAATGGAGCATTTGAGAGCAATAAAGTAGCCGTGTGCCTTTCCCTGCTATCTGAGTGCATTCTTGGCCATCGTCACCTCCCCATGACATCACAGCTGCCCCGTGACATCACATCTTCCCTGTGATGTCACATCTCTCCTGTGATCTCATATCATCCCTGTGACATCCCATGTTTGCCTGTGACATCACACCTCCCCTGTGACATCATATCTCCCGTATGGCGTAACATCAATCATATATCATACCTTTTCTGTGACATCACACTTCCCATGTGACATCACATCATTCCTGTGGCATCACATCCTTCCTGTGACATCAATGCTTCTCTATGACATCACATCCATCATATGACATCACATCTATCCTGTGATATTATATCATCCCTGTGAAATTTCATCCTCCCTGTGATATCACAGCTCTCCTGCGACATCACAGCTCCCCTGCAACATAACATCTTCCTGTGACATCACATCTCCCTATGACGTCACATCCATCATATGACATCACATCCATTATATGGCATCACAGCTCCCCTGTGACATCACATCCAGTGACATCCAGATCCATACCAAGGTTGGGGGTGTGTGTGAGACAGGCAGAACCACAAATGCCTGCACAGCCCAGAGCAGTCAGTGTGGGGCTGTGCTTGCTGCTGCAGAGACCCCCAGGGAACAAACCCAGGCAGGAGTTTGGGGGACTGTGTGTGTGTCACTTGCCTTATTATTCTTATTATTTGTAATATCTTATAGATCTATCATACAACACCTAAGGATGTTATTGCCATAGATATTTGGGTTGAGTCTGGCTGAGCTGCAGTTCAGTTCCCCACAACAGCGCTCCCAGGGCTGGGCTTGGCATTGGCAGCTGGAAGGGTGTTGAGAACACCCCAGTGTTTTGGCCCCTGCTGAGCACAGCACCAACACTGGGACATTCCTTCCTTAGCTGAGGGCAAGAGCCTGGCAGGGGACCCAAGTAGGCCAGCTGAGCCCAACTGACCCAAGGGACATTGCAGCCCATGGGAGGTCAGCTCAGCTCTAAAAGCTGAGGCCCGGAGCAGGAGGGGGGCATTCATTGTCTGATGGCTGCCTGCTGAGGAACCGTCCCGCGGACCCAAGCCCTGCTCCTGGGGAGTGGCCGACCATGGCTGCTCATGGGAAGCAGAGAACAAACCCTGCTGTCTTTTGCTTTAAATAAACTGTCTTATCTCAATCCACAGGTTGTTTTTTTCCCACCTTACTCCCTCCCCTGTCCTACTGAGAAGGGGAGTGATAGAGCAGCTGGGAGGGCACCTGGTGTCCAGCCAAAGTCAACCCACCACACACCTGAACACTTCCAGAGACTCCACCACCTCCTTGGGCTACTTGTTCCAATGCCTGAACACTCTCTCAGGGGAAAAAGGGTTTTTGAATATCTAATCTGAGCCTCACCTGATGCACCTTAAGGCTGTTTCCTCTCTTCCTGTCACTAAAGGCTTTGCAGAAGAGACCGATCCCCACACCCACTAAAACCTCCTTTCAGATCATTGCAGAGAGCAATGAGATCCCCCCTGAGCCTCCCCTTCTCCAGACTCAACCAGCCCAGTTCCCTCAGCCGTCCCTCAGCAGACATGTTTTCCAGAGCCTTCCCCAGCTCCGTTCCCTTCTCTGGACACGCTCCAGCCCCTCAAGGGCCTTTTGGCACTGAGGGGCCAGAACTGGACACAGCACTCCAGGTGGGGCCTCCCCAGTGCCCAGCACAGAGGGGCAATCAGTTCTCTGCTCCTGCTGGCCACACTCTTCTCCACAAAGGCCACCATGCCCTTGGCCTTCTTGCCCCGCTGGGCACACTCTGCCTCATATCCAGCCCCTGTCAAGCAGCACCCCCAAGTCCCTTCCTGCTGAGCAGCTCTCCAGTCCCTCTGATGCTCCTTTTGGCCCTTCCTGGGGATGGGCATCCCATTTGCTTGTTGCCAGTCAGCTGGGACTTGTGCAGTTGTGCAGCACTGCTGGGGAATGAGTGAGAGTGGCTTGGCCAGCTCTTTCTCCAGCTCCCTCAGGACTCCTGGCTGCATCCCATGTGGGTCCAGGCACTTGGGGGGGTCTCATTGGCAGAGTAGGTCACTGACCATTTCCTCCTCCATTGTGGGGGCTTCACTCAGCTCCCCATCAGCAGCTTCCAGCCAAAGCCTGCCTGCCAGGTGTCCAAGGGGTCAGTTCTGCTGCCCCCTCCTTCCTTCCCCCACAATGGAAAACTCCCTCATTTGGGTCCCTGTGCCCCAGACGGCTCCGACCACCACCTCACCCACCAGTCCCACAATCATGGAATGCTTTGGCTTGGGAGGGGCCTTAAAGAGCATCTCAGCACCCCCAGAGGAAAGATTTCCTTCCTACTATCTCCTCCAACCCTTCCCTCTACCCGTGTGAAGCCACTGCCCCTTGTCCTGTCACTCCAGGCCCTTGTCCAAAGTCTCTCTCCATCTTTCTGGTTGGCTTCTTTCAGGCACTACAAGGCCACAATTAAGTCACCCCAAAGCCTTCTCTTCTCCAGCCTCAACAATCCCAATTCTCTCAGCCTTTCTTCACAGCAGAGCTGCTCCATCCCTCTGATCCTCTTGCTGCTCCCCTCTGGACTCACTCCAACAGGTCCATGTCCTTCCTGTGCTGGAGCCCAGAGCTGGAGGCAGCTCTGCAGGTGGGGCAGCATTACAGCCACGCATGTTCCAGCAAGGACATGGTGGAACCTCATGGAACTAAGGACCATTGGGACACTGCAGGGCCTTCGGGAGCCAAAGGAACCCTGGGACACTGTGGAATCTCATGGAATCAAGGTAACACTGTCGCCCTGGCAAAACTCCTGGAATTCAGGGCCCATTGTGACACTGCAGCTCCCCATGGAACAAAAGGAACCCTGGGACGCTGCAGAAACTCACGGAACCAAGGGACCATTGTGACATTGAGGGGGCTGATGGAATCAGGAGGCCATTGGGACAATCCAGGGCCTCATGAAATCAAAGGAATTCTGGGACACTGTCGAACCTCCTGGAACCAAGGGTTCCTGCTGACATGTGTGTCCTCCTGGAACCAAGGGAGCCCGGAGATATTTCTGAACCTCCCAGAATCCAGGGGCCATTGGGACCCTGCAGAACCTCCTGCATTCAAGTGCTCCTTGTGGAACTGCAGGCTCTCCTGGAACCCAAGGATTCCTGGAACACTGCAGAGCTCACGGAACCAAGGGGCCACTGTCCCACTGCAGCTGCTTCTGAAGCACAAGGGACTCTGGGACAATGGGAAATCTCCGAGAATCCAAAGGGCATTTTGGGACTGCAGGGCCTCATGGAAGTAAAGGAACCTTTGGAGACTGTGGAAGCTCTTGGAATCCAGGGGCCATTGGGGCATGTGGGGCCTCCTGGAAGCAAAGGAACCCTGAGAATTTATGTGGGAACAACATAAGGCAGCAACAGCTGCATTCAGTTAATTTGGATCCAAAAGGAGTGTTTTGGCCTTGACTGGTGTTTCCCATCCAGAGAGTGCTGTTTGCCAAAGTGGAAACCACTTGGAACGCTCTGCATGGCAGCCTGTGTTTTTCTCTGGTGGCTGAACACAGCCAGCACATGAGGGGAGGGGAATGTGTGGGATCAGGGCACTGCTTTGGGGCCATGCTGGGAACTCTGGTGGACTAAAAGACAAAGCCCAGGCGCTGTTTCCAAAGGAACCCCAATGAAAGGGGGACACCGGAAAGATGGGAGGACAAGTCCCACAATGGAACTCTGTGTGTGCAGCCTCATTTTCTCCTTTAGTGCCCACAGGAGAGGGGGCAAACAGTGGGGGTTGGGACCCCAAAACTGTTCAGGGGGGAAATGGGGGATTGAGGGGACAATGGGAATATGGAAGGAACAGGGAGAAGGGTGGAAAAGGGGGGGTGGTCTGGTGGGTCGGATGGTCTCATGGGGGTCTTTGGGCACAGAGGGGTTGGGAAAGGGGGGTGGCCCCCCTGAGCTCCCAACTTCCTGTGGGGTGCTGGATCCAATCTCAGCCTTGGATTATGCCAACACTTTCAGTTTAGAGGAATTACAGAGGTGTAACTGAATCATTTTTGTCCTCCAGGTTAAATGATGGCAAATCAGATCTATTGAGAGAAATTAATTTATTTAGGGTTCCAAATGATCAGACAAAAGATCTTCATCAGAATTATTTACGGCACAACAGAAACACTAAAACTACCAGGAGAACGGCATAAGATAGGACAGTGCTCTACACTAAAGCAATTGTTGAAGCAATTCTACCCAAACTGGCACAAAAACTGTAATTCCTAATTACGGTTGGATGGAACTCCCCCAGATCAACATTCATGGAGAGAGATCTCTGCTCTCAACCTCCAGCAGTGACCTTGGGGGGTCCCCAGCCAAGGTAGAAATCTCCACACACCTCCCAAGAAGGGTTCTGTGAGAAGAAGCTGCCCCTGGGAAAGGGGACTGGTCCTTTGTGGTAAAAGGGATGGACTGACAGTCACTGCACTCCAGGGGTTGCCTCAGCATCAGGGGGTTCATTCGGGGTGGAAGCGGCAGCCAAAGCTCTTCCCGCAGTCGGGGCACTGGTGGGGCTTCTCTTACTGGTGGGTCCGTTGGTGTCTGGTCAAGTGAGAGCTGTGGGTGAAGCTCTTCCCACACTCCCCACACTTGTAGGGCCTCTCCCCGGTGTGGATGCGCCGGTGGGTGACGAGGGTGGAGTTCTGCTTGAAGCCCTTCCCGCAGTCGGTGCAGCGGAAGGGCCTCTCATCCGTGTGCGTCCGCTCGTGCAGGAGGAGATTGGAGCTGGTCGGAAACCTCTTCCCACATTGCAAGCACTTGTAGGGCCGTTCTCCAGTGTGGATGCGCTGGTGGGTGAGCAGGCCGGATTGCTGCCTGAAGCTCTTCCCACATTCCCCACACTTGTAGGGCCGTTCCCCACTGTGGATGCGCTGGTGTTGGATCAGGTTGGAGCTCTGCCTGAAGCTCTTCCCACATTCCCCACACTTGTAGGGCCGTTCCCCAGTGTGCGTGTGCTGGTGGGTGAGGAGGTGGAAGCTCTTCCTGAAGCTCTTTCCACATTCCCCACATGTGTAGGGCAGTTCCCCAGAGTGGATGTGCTGGTGGGAAAGGAGGTGGGAGTTTCGGCTGAAGCTCTTCCCACATTCCTTACAAGAATAAGGCTGTTCCCCAGTGTGGATGCGCTTGTGGGTGCGGAGGTTGGAGCAGAAGCTGAAGCTCTTCCCACATTCCCTACACGTGTAGGGTCGTTCCCCCGTGTGGATCTGCTGGTGGGTGAGGAGGTGGGAGCTACAGCGGAAGCTCTTCCCACATTCCCCACACCTGTAGGGCCGCTCCCCAGTGTGGATGTGCTGGTGTCTAATCAGGTTGGAGCTTTTCCTGAAGCTCTTCCCACATTCCAAGCACTGGAAGGGCTTCTCTCTGCTGGGAGGCTGCTCAGGGACCACCAGGTCAGAGCTCCCCCTCAAGCTCCGGTCGCCTTCCCGGCACAGGCTGGCTCTTTCCTCCTCAGAGCACCCTGGGCTGGCTTTGGAGCCCCTCCTGCGGGGGGATCTCCGGCCCTTTTCCTCCCCACTGCCTTCCTGCGCCGGGGAGCCCTTCAAAACGGCCTCTCCCACCAGGGTCTCACGGGGGGATTTGTCCTCCGGGCTCTCCCTCCTCAGCTCGGGGCCTGGGGCAGGAAGCAAGGACAGGCAGGGGATTTGCCTCCGGCCCACAGGGAAGGCCAAGGACATCCCCCCAACTCCGGCCCCGGCAGGACGGCGGCGCCAGCGGGGTTGTCCTGCAGCCGGGGCCATGCTGGGCTGACAGAGCCAGCACAACACCCGCCCAAAGGGACACTGACTTCCTCCTCACCTGCCTGGGGGGCCCAAGGCATCTTCCTCTTCCTCGCAGCCTCCTCCTCCATCCGCCCAAGCTTTGGGAAGGACAAATCCTGATGGGGGGAAAACAAGGGCTGAGCACGTTGGCTTGGGGGTTCCTCCTAGAACTCACTGGGCGTCCTGTGTCAATAAAACACTCCAAAACACCAAGACTCAGACAATAGCAAGAAGACCCTCGCCCCCCCAAACTGCAAAACGTTACAGCTAAGTCAAAAAATACTCGAAACTATGAACATGCAGCGCAAAAAAATAATCCCAGAAATTCCTCCTCTCTGGTCTCTTCCCTCTGGGGTTCAGAGGGTCTCCCCTGACTGACCCTCTGACTCCTCTGGGGTGTTGGGGGTCCCAAGAGTCCCTTCTCCTCTGACTCTCACCTTCAGGGTGCCATATTCCCAGACATTCTCCCCTTCCACGTTTTCCACTTTGTTGTTCTGGGGATCCCAGGGGTCCCCACTGTCCAGGTTTCCCCTTCTCTATGCCCCACTTTTCAGGCTCCTGGGGGTCCCAGGGCTCCTCTCTCTCTGTGCTCCCCCCTCCAGGCTGCTGGGGGTCCCCCAGCTCCGCCATCTCCCCGCTCCGCCCTCCACACTCGGCAGCTCCCGGGCTCCACACCCACCCCCGGCACTCCCGGGGGGCCCCAAACCCGCTGTGTCCCCCCCGCCGGCACCGGGCTGACAATGGAGCCGGCGGGGCCTGACCCAGCAACACCAACCCCCACCGTGGGGGGGACCTGCATCCCCCCACCCACCGCCGGGGCTCTGCCCCCAACCCAGCCCGGCACCCCCAAAAAACACCTCCTGCCCACCCCCAAGAGCCAGCAGAAGAGGAGAAGCAACAGCAGGAGAACAATCAACCCCCATCCCATGAGTGCCCAGGAAGGGGGAACTCCTCCCAAATATCCTGGGGGAGCACAGGGGGTCGTGACACACTCGGGCTGCCAGCACAGATTTCCCTGCAAAGTCTGCAGTGGGTCAAGCTCTGCAGAGGAGATTGTGCCACATGCATGGGATTGCAGAGGCTCCCTCGGGTCCCCAGCAGGAATCAGCAACCAGAAAGAGACACAAAAGGTCCCCCCTGAAGAGTTCTGGGGATGTGTCCTGTAGGGAGGGGACAGTGTCACCCCACCAGGGCAGGGTTGGCAAGTGGGAGGCTGCTCCAGGGCTCTGCAAGAGGCCTCATGCTCTGCTCGGCCTCAGCACTGGCTGGTCCCAACACCCCCGTTTGCCCCCGGCCCTGGGCAGCTCTGCTGCCACAGGTTGCCCTCACCGTGGCCCTGCAATGGCCCTGCCTGTCCCTCACCCGGGGCCCTGCCCGTGGCCCTGTCCCTTGGCTCTCTCTCTGCCAGCTCAGTGTGGGGCACACGGGCTGGGGGTCCCTCCCAAGCCCCCCGGGCAGCCGGCGTTGGCTGGGGGGATGTGAGGGCTGGGCCTGCTCAGCACAGCCCCGGCCTCGTGCCCAGCGCCTCTTTCCTGCCCCACACAAGAGCTTCCCGGCCCCCCAGGGCTCCCCTGCTGCTGCCTCTGCTCCTGGCCCTGCCTTTGCTGCTCCCTTGGCTGGGGCAGCGGCTGCAGGGGGGGATGGCAGCAGCTTCAGCTCCACGGCACTTCCTGGGGGGAGCTCAGCCCGGGGGGACGGGCAGGGACCTGATGGGGATGGACAGGGGCCCAGCAGGGACAGCCAGGGCCTGCAGGGGAAGGCACAGGGACAACCTGGCCCCACACACTGCCACCACTGTCTCTGCTCCTCCTTGCAGGCTCCGTGGCCAGGCACAGTTTGTGTTCCTGGGTGCCCACCATCTCAGCACTTGGAGCCACTCAAATCAGCGCCCGCAGCTCTGCAGCAAAACCCCAGCTCACCTGGCACACAGGGGATGGACACAGCACCTGCTCAGGGATGGGCATTCACAGCTTTGTTTCTTCCCCACAACGGGGCTCTCCTTCCTCAGCAGCACCTCTGCCTTGCACTTATTCTCAGCCTCACCTCAGGGACAGCTCTGGGCTCACCTCCGCGCCACTTCTCAGCCTCACCTCAGGGCCTGGGCTCAAGGACAGGAACCTGCAGGGAGGGGACATCAGGTGCAAGCTGAGGGCTGCCTGCTTGCACTGGCCTCTGGGCTTCTTTCTCCTTCTACAACCATACCAGAACTTAGCCTGCTTTTCTAACCCCACACATTTACAGACTAACCTTGGAGATAGATATGGACAGACATCTCTATCACCCTGGGGATAGAGCCTCAAGCATGTGCTGCCACAGGAATGGCAATCACAGAATCACAGAATCAGCCACGTTGGAAAAGACCTCCGAGATCATCAAGTCCAACCCTGGATCCAACCCTGCTGTGCTTCCCAGACCATGGCACTGAGGCCACATCCACTCTCACCTTCAACACCTCCAGGGACGCTGACTCCACCCCCTCCCTGCCCAGCCCATTCCAAGGCCTGATTACTCTCTTGGGAAGAAATTGCTTCCTAATATCCAACCTAAACCTCCCCTGGCACAGCTCCAGACCCAGCCCTCTTGTCCTGCTGCTGCTTCCTGGCAGAACAGCCCCAGCCCCACCTGGCTCCAACCTCCTGGCAGGGACTTGCAGACAGTCAGGAGGTCTCCCCTGAGCCTCCTCTTCTCCAGCCTCAACACCCCCAGCTCCCTCAGCCTCTCCTCATAGCAATTGTGCTCCAGAGCCCTCCTGCCTTCCAGCACATCAACACACCCCCAGCTTGGTGTCACCTGCACATTTGCTGATGAAATGCCTGATTCTGCAGGAGCTGCAGATGCTCAAGGGGCAGCAGGACCAAGTCAGGGGCCTGGGGGGCTTTGGGGTCTGGGAGGGTCCTGGGGGAGCTGGGAAGGGTCTTTGGGGATTGGGGGTACAAACCAGTACAGATCAGTGCAGACCAGTACAGACCAGTACAGACCAGTACCTCCTCACTGCTCCCCAGATCTCTCCTGGAGCTGGGCCATGTTGTCCTGGGACACCTGAACCCCCCCCAGTGCCCCCAGTACAGCCCAGTGCCCCCAGTACAGCCCACTGTGTTCCTGTCCCAGGGTGTGGGTGATCCCTCTTTGAGGGGGGTTGGAAAGGATTTGGGGGGACCTGGGGGGGTTGGATGGGGATGAGGGGGGGGTTGGGGGACTTCGGGTGCATTTGGGGGAGTTAAAACAGGTTTTGGGGGCATTGGGGCATCAAAGGGATCTGTGGGGGGAGGCGATTTAAGGGAAAATGGAGGTTAAGGGACATTTTGGGGGGGTTAAAGAGGCCTGGAGGGGAGAGGAGGGGCTGCACCAAGATCAGGTGAGTCCTGAGACCCCCCCTGTTGTCCCCAAGAACTTCTTGGTGTCCCCAGTTCCTCCCTTGACACCTCGAGACCCCCCTGGTGTCTCCAATGTCCCCAGGGCCTCCCCATAGTGCCAATTCCCTTCTTGACACCCCCAATTCCACTGCCCCCAAACTTAACCCCACTGTCCCCAAACCCCATCCCTGATGTCCCCAACCCTCCATCTCACCCCAGGAGCCCCCCTAGACCCTCTGACCACAAAAACACCCCCCCCACACACTCACAGAAAGGCCAAGGGCATCTGGGGAAACATTGGGGAGAGCTGGGGGGCTTTGCAGGGCCACCTTGTCCTGGGACACCTGAGCCCCCCCCAGTGCCCCCAGTACAGCCCAGTGCCCCCAGTACAGCCCACTGTGTTCCTGTCCCAGGGTGCAAGGTGATCCCTCTTAGAGGGGGGTTGGAAGGGATTTGAGGTGGGGACTTGGGGAGATTTGGGGGGATCGGGGGGGGGGGTTGGATGGGGATTTGGGGGGTTTTGAGGGGCTTTGTGTGAATTTGGGGGAGTTAAAAGGGTCTTGGGGGCATTGGGGGGTCAAAAGTATCTGGGGGGAAGGAGATTAAAGGAAAAAAAGGGGAGTTGGGGGACATTTGAGGGGGTTAATGGGGCCTAGAAGGGGAGAGGAGGGCCTACACCAAGAGCAGGTGAGTCCTGAGATCCCCCTCGTGTCCCCAAGACCCTTTCGGTGTCCCCAGTTCCCCCCTTGGCATCCCCAATTCCACTGTCCTCAAACCCCATCCCTGGTGTCCCCAACCCTCCATCTCACTCCAGGAGCCCCCCCGGACCCTCTGACCAAAAACACTCCTCCCCCCCCCTCACAGAAAGGCCAAGGGCATCTGGGGACATGTTGGGGACAACTTGGGGGCTTTGTGGGGCACTGGGTGGTTACTGGGAGATACTGGGACACACTGGGGGGAACCAGGGAGCACTGGGAGGGACTGGGAAGTTACTGGGGGATTACCAGGACACACGGGGAGACACTGGGAGGTTACTGGGCCATACTGGGGGTTACTGGGTGCTCACGGGAGGATCACTGGGTCATCCTGGGGGGCAGTGGGAGGTCACTGGGACACACTGGGTGGTCACTGAGGGGGTTACTGGGCCATACTGAGGGTCACTGGGCTATACTGGGGGCACTGAGATCCCCTTCGTCAGTTCTGCTCCCCCAGGACTTTTGGGGGCACCCCCAGGACCCCTCCCCTGGGGGCTGCGAGATCCCCTGAACCCCACTGCTGGGCTTTAGGGGACACCCGGGCCCCCCTTCCTTTGGGGTCTCTGTGTGCTGAGTGTTGGGGGTCTCTGGGGTTCGAGGGGGGAATTGGGATCCCCTTTCCCTGGGGTTGGTTTGCTGGGCTGGCAGAGGCGCTGTGGTGGGATGGGAAATGGCATCATAGGAGTTTTAGTTGGCCGTGGCCAGACAGGACTGACACGGAGACCCCCCAAAATCCAGGCAAAACCCCTGAAACCCCCTCAGAAATCCACCTTTGGACCCATCAAAACCTCCTCAAAACCACCCCAAATCCCCTCAGAGACCTCATCTCCCCCCAGGATCCCCTAAACCCTCTCAGTGACCTGCAAAACCCACCTGGGACCCCCAAGCCCCTTCAGGGACCTCAAAAACCCCCTCAGAGACCCTCAAAACCGTCTGGGACTCCCAAAATCCCTCTAGAAACCCACAAAACTCCTTCAAAGACATCGCCCCCAAAGCCCCCAGGACCTCCCAATTCCCTCGGAGACTCCAAAACTCCCTCGGGGATTCCCAAACCCCTTCAGGGACCTTCAACCTCCCCCCTAAGTCCCCTCAGGACACCAAACCCCTTCAGAACCCCCCCCAAAACCTCCTCAGGGACCCCAAAACCACAGAACAGCAGAAAAGCTTTCTGTAAAGGAAGGGAGCAAAGAATCTGAGAAGGAGGAGACCAGGGAAAAACTGAAGCAAAGTAATAAAATCATCCTGCCCTTGCAGTTTTTCCTTCACCTTTTTTTTACTTTTCCTTTTTTTAGGGTTCTTTTTTCCGTTGGGTGGTTTTGAATTTTTTTTCCGAGGGACTTTCTCAGCAATCGAATCACCTTTCCGGGTTCTTGGGAGGCCTCCGGGCCCCGCGGCCCCCGAGAGGGTCCTCCGAACCTCCGAACCCCCCCCGTAAAACCCTCCCGAGCCCCCCAGCCTTTCCCCCCCCAGCCTTTCCCCCCGCAGCCCCCGAGGGGATCCCCAGACCCCGCTCTCCCGCACCCCCCGCCCGCACTCAGAGCTCACCGACCGACCCGCCGCCATCACCGATTCCCGGCAGCCAACGCGGCAGGGCCGGGGGCGGGGCTGCGGGGGCGTGGCCGCGCGCTGATTGGCTGCGGCGGCGTTCTCTGAGCGCGGTGCGCGCGCAGCCGGGACTCGGTGATGGCGGCGGGGCCTGCGGTTCGCTCTGAGCGCTGTGAGTCCCCCGGGGGGCTCGGGAGGGTTTAGCGGGGGGGTTCGGGGATAACCGAGGAGGTTTTGAGGGGTCCCTGAGGGAGTGCGGTGTCCTGAGGGGACTCAGGGGGTGGTGGAAGGTTCCTGAAGGGGTTTGGGGGTCTCTGAGGGGGTTTTGGTTTCTGAGGAGATTTGGGGGGTGCCAGGTCGGGTTTGGGGGTCTCTGAGGAGGTTTGAGGGTCCTGGTGGGACCTTTTATGCAGTTTTGGGGTCTCTAGGGTGTTTACGGGGTCTTAGACGGTTTTGAGGGTCTCTGAGGGGGGTTGGGGGGTCTCTAAAGGGGACTGGGGGATCCCAGGTGGGTTTTGCAGGTCACTGAGAGGGTTTAGAGGGTGCTGGGGAGGGATGAGGTCTCTGAGGGCATTTGAGGGGACCTTGAGAAGGTTTTGATGTGTCGAGGGGGGGATTTCAGGAGTTTTGAGGGCACTTTGGGGGGTCCCCTAAAGCCCAGCAGTGGGTCCAGGGGGTCCCCCAGCCCCAAGGGGAGGGGTCCTAGGGATGCCCCCCAAAATCCAGGGGGGCAAACGTACCACATCCGGGTAAGGGGATCCCAGTGCCCCCAGTATATCCCAGTGACTTTTCAGTGACCCCCTCAGTGACCACCCAGTGTGTCCCAGTGACCTCCCACTGCCCCCCAGTATGGTCCAGTGATCCTCCAGTGAGCACCCAGTAACCCCCAGTATGGCCCAGTAACCTGCCAGTGTCTCCCCGTGTGTCCTGGTAATCCCCCAGTAACTCCCCAGTCCCTCCCAGTGCCCCCTGGTTCCCCCCAGTGTGTCCCAGTATCCCCCAGTAATCCCCCAGGGCCCTGCAAAGCCCCCCAGCTCTCCCCAATGTTTCCCCAGATGCCCTTGGCCTTTCTGTGAGTGTGTGGGGGGGGTGTTTTTGTGGTCAGAGGGTCCAGGGGGGCTTCTGGAGTGAGATGGAGGGTTGGGGACATCAGGGATGGGGTTTGGGGACAGTGGAATTGGGGGTGTCAAGGGGGGAATTGGAGCCATGGGGAGGCCCTGGAGACATTGGAAACACCAGGGGGGTCTCAGGGTGTTAAGGGAGGAACTGGAGACACCAAGAGGGTCTTGGTGACACCAGGGGGGGTCTCAGGACCCACCTGCTCTTGGTACAGGCCCTCCTCTCCCCTCCAGGCCCCTTTAACCCCCCCAAATGTCCCCTAACCTCCATTTTCCCTTTAATCCCCTCCTTCCACAGATATCTTTGATGCCCCAATGCCCCCAAAACCTGTTTTAACTCACCCAAAGACCCCCAAAACCACCTCCAACCACCCCCAGATCCCCCCAAATCTCCCCCAGCCCCTTCTTCAAATCCATTCCAACCCCCCCCAAGAGGGATCACCCAGCACCCTGGGACAGGAACACAGTGGGCTGTACTGGGGGCACTGGGCTGCACTGGGAGGGCACTGGGGGGGCTCAG